>NC_068917.1:46302898-46606261 GCF_023091745.1 Budorcas taxicolor | reverse complement strand
GTCCCCCGCCGGCCAGGCGCCATTTCAATCACTCGTTGGTCGCATGGTCTCTGTCCTCTGTCTTGCGCCTGAGAGGGTGACTTCGGGGATCCATGGGGTGTATAGGAAGCTCTCCCAAATGTGGCAAACCGGGGCATCATTGTCATCTCAAGAAATCGATTGCTGGTTTCCCCTCTAGAAACAAATGCCTCACTGGACATTTGTTCCCCCCTTTCAATGTGAAGCTGATCAATGAGTGATGCTGAGAGGCATGGACAGGGTGAGAATTGAAGAATTCTTGAGTGGGGAGAGGGGGTTCGTTGTCCTGCTTTAAAGGGGCTTTCTAAAAAATAAAAACATAAAAAGGCTTTCTACATGCCCCAGTCTTCAGTGTCACCGTGGTCGAGGTTTAAACAGCAGTATAAGAACCTTGACCTTCCCCTCCATGAGAATCCAGCAAAGCAGAAAATTTCTTGATGTATTTATACATCCGGGACAATATGTAACTGTCCTTTTGATTAAGTGTTGCTTGCGGTGAGGGGCAGCTTCCAATCAGGACATCTTCAGTTTCTGAGCACGAGCACTTCGTTCTTAACTTTTAGATGTACACACACACCGTGAGATTGTGTGCGCGCCAAGAGAAAGAGAACCACATATGCACACTTGTTTTACAGCCTTTGACGCTTTAATACCTATCACAGCTTTACCCGGTTAATTGTGGTTTGAACACATGCGCGCGCGTACACACACACACACACACAACTTTACCCAGTTATTGTGGTTTGAACACGTGTGCGCGCGCACCCACACCCACCCACCCAGAGCAGGACTGAGTGGATCCAGTCTAGCGAGGTTACACTTGTAACCCTCACTGCTCCCTTTCCAATTTCTTCGATGATTTTTCCCATAAGTATATAAGCCGCCGGGACTTAGTTCTGCTAAGCGGCAGGCCTCTCCTCCTAAATGTGATTCGGACCATATGCTTTCTACATTCATCCCGCTCCGGCTTTTCTTCTCCACACTAACTACTAACACGTTATAGTCACCTTGAAATTTCCTCTGCTATTTTCCAATTAAAAGCTTAATAGCCCTGGAAACGGAGTTCATGTGGTGAAGTTTACCATAGCCCCTTGTTCTGAAAGGCTTTCTGCTGGGATCCCATTATGTGCTTGAATAAACCCTTTCTGCAAACAGAAATGGGACTCGGGGTTGTCAGGTGTTGGGTTACAATAGACTTTGAGGCAGGGGACATTTTACCAACATAAATACAAACCTGTCCCTATAGGGAGATGTTGTCAAATACTGGGATATGGAAAACATTCCCATCAAATATGAGAAAAGGATTATTGCGCTATATCAAATGAGTATTTAGGTCTCAGCCCCTATGTGCACTGGAGTGAAACGGGGCCCTGGGGACCAAATAATGCAAGACTGTTTGAGTGGCAAAGGGATAGGGTGACTAGGTGACTGAGGGAGAGTGGGTCGCCTTTTAGTGGAAATGTCCCCCAAACCTGGTGCTGAGCTCTGCTGCTTTCCTTTTAAAAAAAAATCATTACTCTCAGGTTTCTTATACTCCTGGTTTTGCTAACCATTTATTTGAAGGAAATATGGGAGAAATCTGGCTTTGAAAAGTTTGTGGTCTCTGTCTTTCCAAGAGATTTAGAGATTTCAGTGTCCCAGATTCAGTGTCATTCTAGGCCTTCTATGTGTTTCTCACCGTGAACTTCCCACTTCCAAGCCTCTGGGCCACGGCGCTGCGGGTGACCCAGGCCTCCAGTCCCGAGAATTTTTGGAAGTTCCTCCCAGTTGTAGTGCCTTAAGGCTTGTTTTCCTCGCGAAGTTTGGGAGGAGAGATTGATGACGTGGTGGGGGTTAGGAGTAAGACTAAGGGGTCTGTGCCCTAAGAAGTTTTGGAGGCAAGCCTCCTAAGGTTAGCAGTCTCTTGCTGGGGGTTCCTTTCTGCGCCCCACGAGGGCCGCAGGTCTGAAATGGGGAAGGTGGGGGGCAGCCAAGGGCCTCAAGGGAAACATACACAGTCAGGTTCACTTTTTAACCTACTCTCCTCCCGGAATCGCCCTTTTAGGCGGAGGGTTGGCTGCTGGAACGCCTGGTGGTACTTGAATTCACAGCACACACATGGACATTTTCGGGTTGTTTGTTTGCTTCCAAAGCAGTGCAGAATAAAGCTGAGAGGCGCCGACCGGTTGACCATTGCAGCCGACTGGTCTACGCTCCGAATTCGCATTGGATTCGTCCAGACCGCCAAGAGATGAATTCAGGGTGCTCTCTGAAGCCTGCCTTCTGAAGACGGCTCCGGGATTGCCATCGCGCCTCTTCGCACTGAGCCGTTGTGCTACCCTGCGCCGCAGTAACCACTGCTTTTCTTGTTTTCTCCCATTAGGGGAGCATCTCTGTGCATTTGCGGAGGTATTCTGCTTTAGGCCAAAACCATACACACAAGTATCACTTTAAACAAAGTTTTACAGTCATCTGTGCAAAGGCCCTCTCCCACCCAAAGACACTGGTGTGGGGGTGGGGTGGCCCCATCCCTTATTCATAATTAGATTGCTGAGTCCGTGGGCATTTGAATGGGGTGATGCGAGACCTCCGTTTGATTTCTCAAAGACCGTTGGGCAGGGTTCAGATCATATGCGGTAACTTGGGGGGCGCTAGCGTGGCCCCTCCATTCGCTCTCTGAAAGTTTAGACCCAGTGCTTAAACACAAACTCCAAAAGAGCACTTGCCGGCTTTTCAGGACAGAGACTTTATTTTTTATTACAACGTGGAGGTGTAGAAAGGTAAACTCTGCGCCACAGAGGGAGGACTATTTTCCCCTTTGAAACAGCCTGCAAAACGGGTCGTCGTCCTTGGACCAGCAGGTTTTCAAAAGCATTTTCTTCGGTCGCGGCAAAAAGAAAAAAAAAAACGTTGCAAAAAGAAGTCAAGAAAGCCCCCATTTCTCGAACCAGTTCAAATGCCCTACCCCCAACTTCTCCAGCCAGTGGCCGCAGGGCCTGGCTCCCCGCAACTTAAAACCTCTTCTCGCGCCGGGACCCTAGTGTATCCGCAGCGCTCAGATAGGTTCCGGTTCTCCCCGAGCCGTGTTTCTGTGGCCAAGTGTGGGAATGAAAGCCGCCTTGGGCCCGGTGCCGCCAAATCGGGCCTGGAGGGAGGCGGGAAGAGAGTTGAAGGGGAACTGCCACCCGCCTCTCTCATCCGCGCTGGTCCTCCCTTCCCCGCCCCGCGGGCGCTGCCGCGTCCCGAGTGCTGCAGTCCCTCCCGTGCAAGCAGGGGAGGCGCAGGGAGCGTGGAGGAGGGGGCCGTGAGCGCCCCCGTGAGAGTGGCCCGGCGGCAGGTAGCAGGGAGAGTGAAGCGCAGGGTCTCGAGAGGCGCGGGCAGAAGGAAGGAGGCGTGGAGTGGAGTGGGGTGGAGAGTGCCAGGAGACCGGGACCCCGAGGGTGGGGGTGGCGGGGGGGGAGGCGGGGGCAGGGCGGCAGAGGACGTGCCGGCCGGTCTGCGCGCGGGAGCTGCGGACGAGCCGCTTCAGACCTTAACCAGAGCTCTCGCCGGCTCCCGGCAGCCGCCGCCGCGCCTCGGCCGCGGAGGACGTGCCGGCCAAAGGAGCGGCGGGCGGAGACTCGGCCGACTCGGGAGCAGGGAAGCGCCCGTCGGGAGCCGGAAAGACGGCCGCGGCCCCTCCAGCCACTCCGAAGCGCTCAAGGCCGCCTGGACTGCGGGACCGAGGACTGCGCCGCCCGCAGGCCGCTTTGGAGAGGGCCTCTCAGCCCCGCCGTCCAGCGGCCCCGTACCGGCTCCCGCCGCCAGCTTGCCAGCTCTGTCGGGAGCCCGGGGCATGAACGGCTACGGCTCCCCCTACCTGTACATGGGCGGCCCGGTGTCGCAGCCGCCGCGGGCGCCCCTGCAGCGCACGCCCAAGTGCGCGCGCTGCCGCAACCACGGCGTGCTGTCCTGGCTCAAGGGCCACAAGCGCTACTGCCGCTTCAAAGACTGCACCTGCGAGAAGTGCATCCTCATCATCGAGCGGCAGCGGGTCATGGCGGCGCAGGTGGCGCTGCGCAGGCAGCAGGCCAACGAGAGCCTCGAGAGCCTCATCCCCGACTCGCTGCGCGCCCTGCCGGGACCCCCGCCGCCGGGAGACGCCGCCGCCGCCCCGCAGCCGCCGCCGCCCTCGCAGCCGTCGCAGCAGCCGTCGCGCCCAGCCGCCGAGTTGGCTGCGGCCGCCGCGCTGCGCTGGGCCGCCGAGCCCCCGCCCGGGGCGCTGCAGGCGCCGCTCGCCAAGCCAGGTAAGGGCCGCGGCGGGGCCGGGCCGGGCTGGCGCCCGGGCGGAAACACTTGGAAGCAGCTCTGGAGGCTTCGGCCGGCAGGCCCGAAGGCGAGTGTGGCGGGAGTGGGCTGGGCGCGACCTTACCCCCCGACTCCAGCCAAGCCGGGCCTTACTCCCTCGGCGGAAGCGGCGTTCAGTCTGGACCCGGCGAGGTAGGAGGTGGAACCCAGGTGCCCTCGGGAAAGGCGCCTCGGGCTCGCCAAGTGCCTTCTCTAAGTTTAAGGGGACGGGTAGATAAAGAGGTCGAAACAGGACCAGATTAAAATCCACGCGGGCGCACACACTGCAGGCTTTCCGACTGTAGGCTTGAGCGGCCTCGCATCTGGAGGTTGGGACGGGAGGGCAGAGAAGGAGCCCAGGCCCACGGTTTGGCCTACTCTGGGCGATTTTCTCGGCACCCGGCAACTGGAGCAAACCTGAAGCCTTTCTAGTCTGCTCTGGTCTCCAGCCTTGTGCAGTTTGTTGAAGGAAGCCTTGTTTAGAAGCAAGAGTAGAAAGGGACCAGAAAGACTCCCAAAACTGTTAGCAGGGACTCAATGTGGTGCACCCAGAGCCAACCAACTCCTTTTGCAGGAGTTCAGGTCCTGTAATACCATTTCACAGGCAGTCTTCTGCAGTCTGCCGTTTTAAAGAAAGACAAAACCTGACCTACAGTGAGGAAGGCCACGCCTGGAGAGCCTTTTCCCCAATTCTCCGTGGGCCTGGGCCTCCTGCGGCCCTCTCCTCTCCTCCTCCCCCTCCGCTGTGTTCTAGAGAGCAGGGGTCTGCCCTGAGTCCTGGAGCTGCGCAGATCCCCCTACCCACCTTTTTATCCAGTTCCCTCCTTCAGGCCACCAAAACCTTGCAAACCCCACTGGAGCCTTTCCTCCTGGAGACTTACTAGCTTGTGACTGTCCTGCCCAACCCAAGTGCTCCTTTGGTTTTTAACCCCTTGGAATTCAGTGGACAGGTGTTTGGTGTTTCCCTTTCACTGGGGGCAGATGTGCAAAGGAAAGAAACCCCATCTTCTCAGGGAGAGGGTTGAAAGGTATGCTGGGACTCAGAGGTGGAAGGCTCTCGAAGGACCAAAGCCCTCCTGTGGGTGGAACTAATGGTAGAGCTTCCGCCTACCCCTAACTGCCTCCCCTCCAAAATGCAATACTTCTGGTTTCTGGAGAGAGGCTTTCTGGAGCACTGGATTGCTGGGTGGAGCTGGGGACATGCCATTTCTTGGGGATAAGCTGGTAGGCCGCCTGGCAGGCTCAGTTCTGCTGCCCTGTTCCTCAGTTATGCTCTGCAGACCCAACCTCTGAGAACATCTTATGTGAAGAGCAGAACTGGGTGTTTAAGGACAGAAGTGAGTTTGCTGAACGTGGCTTTTGTGACTGTTTAATCCAGGGTAGGATGGATATAAGCCTTTCCCTGAGTATGTCCACTCACTTCCTGGTGACTCTCTCTTGTCAGTGTGATCTCTTCATGTTTCACAGAGGAGTCAGAGGGGAGGGGAAAGAACCTTTTTCTCTTTTAAATTAGGGCAGGTAACTAGGACAATTTTGTCTCAGTTCTCAAAGTTGATCTATGCCGGTGAATTTTCTGAACCTTCCCATTTCTACTTCTTCTGTCTCCATTTCCCCCAACACTCGGGCAGCATTTGTGATAGTGCAGGCAGCAACCCCATAATAGTGCATTGGGTTCTGGGGTCCCTGTCCAAGAGGGGTTTGGTTCCCTTCACATCCTGTGCTCTTCACACCTGTTCTCTGGGATAGCCAAAGTTCACCGTTTCAAAAGCATCGAGACCAAAAACAGCCCTGAGAGGTGGGGAGTGAGGGCAGCCAGAAAGGCAGAGCAGCAGCAGCAACGGCTGGAGAAAGATACAAGCTTGGGGTGAGGAAGAGAAGGAGACTGATTGCAACCAGACACACCAAGCCTGGTGTGCTCTCTTTCACCTGGAACCAAGATAGCCTCAGCCTTTCAAATTGAAAACCAGTAATTGCAAAGGAGAATAGGATTTGACACAAGAAGAGGTCAGAGTGATGGCTTTGGGGGACTAAGCTGTCAGGGACCAGCAGCTCAGTTTACAGCTAGTCCTGCTGTGTACCTTGCACATCTTATTTATGTAACTTTGTTTTCTTCTTTCAGTTGGTTCGATCCCATAATTCCATTTAACACCAACAAAAAAGTCAGTCACCAATCTGATGACGATGAGAGAGGGCGGGAAAGGACTAGATAGTTGTTTTTCACTAGGAAGGCAGGCACACAAGCGGATCAGCTCTGTGCAGTGCTTTATACGGAGAAAGCCCATTTGGGATTTAAGTTAGAGAGAACTGCTTGGATGGGACTGCTGGTTGCTGTACGTATTTTTTTGCAGGTGTTCTTAGGATTTATTTGTATGTAACGTACCATGCATATTGAGAAGCCTGTTAGGTATGGTCCTGGGCAAGTAGCTCACTACTTAGGGAAGTTAGCTCACTTCTTAGCTCACTACTTAAGCACTATTTGAATTGTAGGTCCACATGTACAGTAAGTTCACAGACCACTGGTGGGTGGTGGTGGTTTAGTCGCTAAGTCCTGTCTGACTCTTGTGATCCCATGGACTGTAGGCTGCCAGGCTCCTCTGTCCATGGAATTTTCCAGGCAAGAATACTGGAGTGGGTTGCCATTTCCTTCTCCAGGGGATCTTCTCGACCCAGGGATCTGACCCATGTTTCCTGCACTGCAGGCGGATTCTTTACTGCTGAGCTACCAGGGAAGTCCTCACAGGCCATTAGGAATCTGAATATCTGCTGGTGATTTACAGAGATTTGTTTCTGTGGGATTATGGAGATTTTTTTCAAGTACATAGCTGTGGAGACATTGGCTTTTTTTATTGGCTACAAATGCAGGTGCAGAAACACACACACGGTATCTTTCCCCCTCTCCAGAGATCCTGAAGAAAAGCACGTGCCCTGGAAAAGGGAATGTTTGTTGGGCAACTGCTGGAGAAAAAACACCTTGTGCAATGAGCAACATTAATACCAAAACTCTGCTTTGTAGCTGGAAGAAATTTATTTCCCAAATTATGCTTCAGATTCTTTAAAGGAACAGGAATTATATTATCTAATGGTGTATCATGTTTAACATCCTTTTAACAGTGGCAGTGGTTTTAAGGAGAAATTTCATATTCTCAGATTATTACTTTTAGCAATGGATTAGAGCATTTTTTTTTCTTTTTTGAGAGTACATCTCCCCTGCTGCTTGAGTATCATCTATGACTGGCCTGCAATTAGTAGGTTTTGATGGAACCTCAAATTCTAGTCTCAGCTTCTTTAAATCTACCCTGTCGATCCGTTCCTCTCCCATTCCCTCTTCATCCTTCTCACTCCCCTCCTCCTTCCCGTCATGAAAATATCTAGGGAAGCTTGAACATCTTTCAGCTCTTAGTGTATCTGAGTCAGCAGCTTCTGCCAGCCAAGCCTGCCTTTCTGGACTGGGCTTCAGAGCTAGGAAAGTTAAGGGTCATGACCAAGGTGGGAAGCTAAAGTTACATTCCTGTGTGTGGCTCCCTCCCCCCACATCTTCCTCTGCTTCATGAAGAGTGTGCTGGGTCTCCTTGGGCTGAGAGAGGACAGGTCTGTGGCTATAGACTCTCGCTAGGTTTACATCTGCCATCAAAAGAAATGTGTGAGCAAGTTTTAACATTTCTTGAAGGTAAAGAAATCGAAAGCATCATATTTGATTAGGAATAAGAGAGCAGGATTAAGAAACGTAGGATCTTCTTTCCTATTTATTTCTCCTGAAAATAAGCGAATCAAGAGACCTGTAGGGAGGGAAGTTGGGAGATTTCGGAAAACTGCCTTTATTTTATTTTACCTCCTGGCCGGCACTTCCTCACATCTTGAAGCTTACTCTGGGCTTTTCAGTTCCAGCTTGATTAGGTCCTGTCTTGTCAGCTTCCTAATTTTAAATTTTACTTTTAATTAAAAAAAAGAGAGAGACACACACACACACACACCTGCACCGATCCTGAGTTGTGGGCAGAGCGCTAGTTCAGGCCAGGGTGGGAAATGCTCAACGACCAGGGACTTGAAGCACAGGAAAAATGGTAGGAGAGCTCAAAGTCTTCCCTGAAGCGCACCTAAGACTTTAAGACAGGGTCTGGTTATTTCAGACGTTTTGATTTGGGGCCAGGGGTTTAGTTTTAAGTAACAAAACCCAACCAAACCAAAAGGAAGACGCGAGGCTGATTGGTCTCTTCCAAGCCTGACCCGTGGCCGGCTCGGGGGCAGCTTTCAGCTCCGGTCTTTCCCTCCTGCGACCCGCCAGTGGCCGCCTTGGCTCCCCGGCCCTTGCGCTGAGCTTGGCAAGTGCGGGTGACTGGTCGGGGACCCTGGGGCTGGAGCTGGGACAGTCGGGAGACCCATAGAGGCCATGGCAGCCTGTTTTGCGGTGGCAGCCGAGTGCCTGTGGCTCCCCTGGGCTGCCTGCCCTGAACCGCTTCCCCTTGGACCTTGTCGCTGTCCGGTGGCACCGCAGCCAGCCGAGGCTGCCTCCTTCCCCAGCTCCTTCTGCGGTGAGCAGTGGGCGCTCAGCCCCACCGGCAGGGCTGGACCAGCGCCCGCTTGGCCCTCCCCGTTCAGCTTCGCCTTGCCCCTCTGCTCTCCCGCTACCCTCTCCTTCCTTGCCGCCTCCCTGCTTCGGCAGAGTGCCAGATTTAGCAAAAAGCCTACAAATAAACAGACACAAAAATAGGATGTCAAATACTGCACAGGGCAGACTTCTAAAACATTCTTTGTTGTTTTTCCTAAGTGCAGATTCTACTGGGCATCCTGCAGACAATTTTATCTGGCAGCTCCAGCCTGGGAGGCGGACCAAGCCCCATTGCCCTGGGCGCCCCTCGGGGTGGGCGTAGCTCTGGCTAGTCTCCAGGCGCCTTTCTTCCAGGGGAGCCTAAACTGCCCCCAGAGGTTCAGAGAGGCGCTGGTGTCCATCTTGTGGGTCAGAGCACCGGGAGTAGGGAACCCCGGGGGCGTTTTCCACATCTCAGAACCAGAGTTTCCCTGCCACCCAGGACAGAACCTCTCTCCCGACACAGCACACCCTTCTGGGTTATAAATCTGGCGGATAGTCCTGTTCTCGACTTACACAACCAACTTTTCTTTTCCCTGATGGATGAACTCCCGAGTTTAAGAGATTACAGTAATCACAAGAGGACAGTGTAAATCGAATCTGATAGCAATAACTTTCGGGGAAGGTCAGGCTCAAGTGAAATGTTACCAAGCAACAGGCATTTTGTTTGCAAAATACAATCAAAGAGCATTGATGAGAAATTCTTCACTGCAGCCAGTCAGCACTTTCAGCTAACAGCTTTACAGAGGGAAAGGGAGTAAGTCTTCATAAATCAACGTGCCTGGAGGACTCCGAGCCCCTTTCTGGGAAATGTTGCACAGAGTCCAGTGAAAACCTACTTGCCTGCCTGCCTCCCCTTTCTCTTCCTTTTCTCCTTTGGTTGGCTTTTGAACCTGTTGCGGCCCCTCAGCCATTAGTCACTCAGGTCCTAGACCCCCATGTCTTGTGTCATATGGCTCTGATGGCAGGTTGGGCCTTGCATTGGGGTTTGCATGGCCTTTCCTGGCAGAGGTTGGGGCCCGAGTAGTGGAACGCTGGCCATTGCAGGCCCATCACCTTGGGATCCTGTCACATAGCGTCCAAGATTCCCATGTGGCTTTAGGGAGTCACCCTCTTGTTTGAGCCCTGCAAATGACTGTCCTCTGAAGAAACTGAGGGGAAACTAAACCATAACTAGGCAGGCTTTATTTTTAATTTTTTATATCTTACTATACAGTTAAACAACTATAAGTAAATCAGCACAATCAACTGCTGAATAACGATATTGTGGAAAACTTCACATTCAGATCATTGGTTTTCTAACAAATCTCTGATCTCTTTTGATGCCAGTGACTAGGCAGACATAAATTTTGCGAAGCTGAGATCAGTGTTCTGCCCCACCACCCTGTAATTATTACTTGTTCAGTATATGTTCCACTCATAGCCATTATATGACTGTTTACAACAACATTCCCTCCCATGAATACAGTCTGCCCAGCTGCTGCCCTTTGGGTTACCTGCTGTGTTTCAATGTAAATACGACTCATTGCATAGGTAACTTGGAAATTTTGCATAATGTTCATTAGTAAACAGTAAGCCTCTCAGGGGTCACAAGGTAAATGCTTTGATCATCTCTGTGTAATCTTACCTAGCACAGTGGAAGGGCACATGGTAAAAGATTTAAAACTTGTTAAATAGACAACTGAATAAGTAGCTAGCTACATTTTTATAAGTACCAAATGTACTTGTATATTTATAGATAATTTCCCTCCTGCTTCTTGAAAAATATTCCTTTCAGAGTCAAGAAAGAGGTCAGAAATAAGTTTTTGCAGGATTTACAAAGTCCACAGTTGCAAACCATCCTTCCTTAAGTCCAGCCCTTTCTATATCAATGTCTGCCAAAGTATTGGTCCCTAGGAATCTTCTTGATTTCTTCATATGTTATTAAGTCAGTGTTGTCATTGATTTTAAAAGCATGACTATTTACTTTTCATAGGTTTTCCCCCCACCTCAGGAAGAAAAAGAAAGATTTTAGACTGACATTCATCCCCTGCTGTATGTATGCTAGGCTTTTTATCCATTGGGTTTTTTACGGTTCAGCACTTCTAGTGCAAGATAAAGGTAACAGAAAATGTGAAAAGCATGTCTCTTGTTTGACTTCTGATTGGGCAGTGGTCTTTTTTGAAAGCCCCATCCAGCCAGGACTTCTTCCCTGCCATTGTTGTGAGATTTGTGTGCTTTGAAAACAAGCCATCAGTAAACAGTTATTTAGAGGTGTGTTCCTCAAAGCTCAGGTGAACACATGAGACGTCACAATCCCATGTTTCAAAATGCGTGACATGATTTCAAACAGAAAAAAATTAAATCCAGTGACTTTCCCACTGGCAAACAACACTCCCCATGCCAGTGCTTTTTTGGTTTTTTATTCTGGATGGATGCTGTGTTTTGTTTCTGTAGATATCATTGGATAGAATGGATTAAAACCCCCTACATCTCAGTGAGGAGGGTTTTTCATTTTTATGTGTCTTGAGCACAGTGTCTGTTTCGTATAATGTGGCAGACTTTCTCAAAATCTCTGAAATAACTACTTGGGATTTTTTTTGAAGTTGCATTTTCATATGAAAAAAATCCACTAAAGAAAGTTAAAATTTGCAAACTGTAATTTTAGATTGGAAGTCATTTTTGTGTGAGTGTTCATTTTCTGTCCTTAAAGTCTTGTAACTTCTTATGGCACAGATATATTTTTGAAGTTGGTAGCACTGTTTTCAAGAGAAAAAATTTCCTTCTTAATTGAGTATCTACTTTCAAAAAACATCTTTACCCTTGTGAAGAGTTTATTTCAGGGATAGCTGTGAGTGTTTCTACATTATGAAAAATATGAAATTGAAGTGTGAACATTTAGAAGATTTTTGAATGTCTAGATGTTTAGCTTTAGAAATAGCAAATTATATCACTTTCAATAACTGGTTTGCAGTAGCAGATGAGTGATTTCTATTTTTGGTCTAGCAGTTTTTGGTGCCTGTGTATTAGGAGTAAAAATACTATCAATTGAAATATATTCTTACTCTTTAATGTTCTAGGAATTAGGGTGTCAGTTTCAAGAAGAAAGAGGTTAAAACATTTGGAGAGCATTTTGTTTTTCATTTTGCTACTTGGCAGTTTCACATTTCTATATCTCGAAAAGTCTTTGTATTTTAAACCAACAGGAGCATTTTATAAAGTTCATGTAGGAAAAAAAAAATCGAGATATAAAGAAACACCTGCTATTAAATTACACTTTATCACTGGGCCCAAGATTCACCCTCTATAATTACTTGTGAAAGTCTGTATTTATGACAGAATAATTTACAGTACTTGTAGTTTAGGTATAACAATACAACCAACACTTGACACCATGAACTTGCAGGGATCATATATTCTGCCCTGTAGGCATTATTGCTGGGTAAGGAGTTATTCTTGGTATAAGGTGAGAGGCTAGTCTTCCCTTGCCCAGTTTTGAAACCCCAGCATCCCTGGATGTTGGCTGGGATTCTGTTCACCCAGCACCCCTTAGCAGGACTTCATGTGGCGCTCAGGTGTGTGGACGGCATAGGTGTGTCCCACTCAGGGCTTCCTTCAACAGCGTCTATCTTCCCACTGGATATGGTGTAAACTGGGCTGAACTTGGTTGGTTGGAATGTTCTGAATTTGTACGTTTGATTCCTGTGACATCACGTTAGATTTTCTCACTTTTTGGCCATAGCCTGCACACCCCTTGGAGAGGTTGATCAGTCCAGAAATCTGCAGAGAGAGAGTGGACAGATCAGTACAATCCAACATCACTCTCTGAGAAGTGACCACAAGTGCTTGCTGCACTGGGGATGTCACAATGGCAGGTACACAAGGTGGTACAAGAGAATGCAGAAGAGACTTTATGCCGCCCAGCGGCTCATGACTGGTGGACAAGCTGCCGACTATGGCCTACTCTGCAGATCAGGAAGAGAGGCTCAAAAATAAAATTTTGCATTGTCGGATTTATAATCCTGCCATCCAGTATCCAGTTGTTTTAAACAGTACATCCTTTACTGTCTTGAAAAAACTACTACATTTTCTTAATGGTGGATATGGCAGATTAGCCAGAACTTTATTCCTTAGTGCTCCTTTGGCTAAACTTGCCCTTTGAATCACTTCTTCTGTAGTCTGAAGCATTCTGTGGAAAAATGAACTTGATGATAGACCTAGAGACATTTTTCCCAAATGTCTTCAGTGTCTGCAGCTGATCCAGGGTGGGGGAAAAGTTACCTTCTAAAATGGGAAGTTAGGTTCACACACTGCTTTTGAAAGTATGCTTTTGAAAATATCAAAATATCAAAATTAGAGCTTTAAAAAAAATTTGTTGTTACCCTTTCTTTCCTAGAAGAGCCAGCTGTTTCTTGCTTTAAAACAATCTCACCATCCCTTATATTGCTGTGACGCTGTGTATCATACTTCTTTCACTTTTTCATTGTAGTAAAATACACATAAGTTTTACTATTTTAACCCATTTTAGGGATACAATATAGTGACATTAAGCACATTCATAATGTTGTGCAGCCCTTACCACTTTCCATTTTCAGAACTTTTTATCATCCCTAACTGAAACTCAATACCTATTACACAATACATCTCCGTTACTCCCTCCCCCAGTCGCTGACAACACTCTTTTCCTTTCTGTCGCCATAAGTTTGCCTGTTCTAGGTATGTTATATAAACGGTATCATAGAATGGTTTTCCTTTTGTGTCTGCCTTATTTTACTTAGCATATATTCATGGTTCATCCACATTGTAGTATATGTGAGAATTTCATTCATTTTTGAGGCTGAATAATATTTGATTGTATGTATAGACCACATTTTGTTTATCCATTCATCCATCATTGATGGATGCTGGGTTTCTTCCAACCTTTGTCTCTTGTGGATAATGCTTCTGTGAACATTTGTGTTCCGTGTATGCATATTTGCCACTTAGCAATTTTTCCCTGGCTGTGTTTGCTTTCTCCCTGCACATGCATCTCATCTCCCCAACTTGGTAATAAATTCCACAAGTTAGGGGCCAGTCTTATATCTGCTGATGTTTTCTGCCCTCGATGTCTTGCAGGGTACAGTGATAAAAGTACTTGATGCTGATAATAATAGATTGCTGTTGCTAAGTCGCTTCAGTCATGTCCAACTCTGAGAGACCCCATAGACGGCAGCCCATCAGGCTCCCCAGTCCCCGGGATTCTCCAGGCAAGAACACTGGAGTGGGTTGCTATTTCCTTCTCCAATGCATGAAAGTGAAAAGTGAAAGTGAGGTCACTCAGTCGTGTCCACTCTTCATGATCCCATGGACTGCAGCCTACCAGGCTCCTCCATCCATGGGATTTTCCAGGCAAGAGTACTGGAGTGGGGTGCCATTGCCTTCTCCGTAATAATAGATAATGAAAGTTAAATAAGAAAACTCTTTAGAGAAGCACAGTGTTTAAAGCCTTACTTTATGTCCATATTTCCCCCGGGAGAGTATTTGACTTGTTTTCCTAAGCTCCAGTGAGCAGAGGCCAAGATCCAATTGTGCATTGAGTTCAGTGCTGAGTTAACATACTGTCATTGTCTTCTCATTGTCAAGTGTTTAATGATAGAGTAACACCAAGAGGTAGGTGCAGGGTCATGAGTCAGGAGACTTTAGACAGGTCTACCTGCTTGCAGTATGAACCTGTGGAAGCTTTTCTGTTGCTGTTTTTCTCATTGGGATCAAGAACAACTACCACATTAACCCAGGACATGAAAATTGGGTCACCAATCCTAGGATGCTGCTGAAGAGGATATGTCATATTTCTCTTGCAAAAAGGTCTCTTGTACCTATCCTGGAATTGTTACAGAAAGCAAAAATGGCTTCATGCATGTTGGCTGAAGATGGTCCCCACACTGACAGCTGATATTTTGTATTGGAAAGGAAGCAGCTTAAATGCAAATTTTGGATAGGTATGAATTTGTATCAGATTTACAGTCAAAAGTTTCACTGATATAGTTTAAGGATATTTTTTGGAAGTATTTATTTATGCTTACAACATATTTATTGGTTTGTAAAGAAAGTTTTGTCTTTCAATTATAATTAAAGTACATCCCATATTAGAAAAAAGCTCACAAATGGGTCTTTGTTTAAGGCTTGTAAAATAAACAACAACAAATAGGAGGAGATGGATTTTAGATGCTGCTTTGATGAAATTTCACCAGCTGGCTCTCTACACATCATCAGGTGTGCCCAGGGAGGAGGCGACAATGAGGCTATTCAGGCAGGGGCAGTGGAAAACACAGGCCAACCGGTTGTTTACAACCTGACAACTGGGTCATTAATAATTTCCATCTTCAGATCAGTTACGTTGGCTCTGAGTAGACACAGCCAGTACATGTTTTAAGAAAGATAAAAATCCGCTTGTATGTAACTTGTTAATAAAGAATATGCTCCTTTATTATAAAGGTCTCTTAGAACCTACTTCTGCAACCAAACCAGTCTTTCTTCTTCCTTCCTTTCTGCCTCTTTAGCACAGTGATTCTAGCCCTCGTCAGGGGGTGAGTGATGTCTTAGACCAAAGTGTTAGATTTACTACTGGTTTACTGGTTTACTTCACAGCAAAGCTCTGCTTTATTTGGGGAGCTTTGTTTCTCTCTTTCTCTTTTTAAAATATAGTTCAGGAAGATATCTTGAAGTCCATCCTATATGCTTCTTACATCCCAGGTCCTGGAGTTACGGACACACTGTTTTCGTTGGTGGGTGTTCCTCCAGTTTCATAAGCCTTCTCCAGGCACCTCTTTCTCCCTCTCTGCAGCCTGTCCCACACCCAGGTTTCACAGCTGGTGCTGCTTGCCCTCTGGTGCGGGTTATAGGCAACCAAGTCTTCTGGGATCTCGAGTGGCCTTTTAAGAGAGGTTTCCACGTATGGAGGCTTCTTTTACTCTGGCAATCATAATGACTTGTTATTGTACATGGTATCCTGATGAAACATACTGATGACTAGTTCACATATAACACAGAATCTGCCTAGGGAAAATGGTTTTAAAATATTAAACTTTCCCTTGGGTGTATGGGTCGTGCACCAGCTGTTGCAGCTGTTGATGTCCTTTGGTGGCACCAGACCCCTCATTTGGAGAAGAGGAGCTAGAAAACAAGCCCAAGCTCATTTCTCTGTTTGTCCCTGGATGGTGTTTATCCCCAGTCTGATCTGGATTTAGACTGTTACTGCTAGATAGCCACATCATCTGTGGTTGTGGCTCTTTCTGCACCGTTTTGTGTTGAAGGCAAGCTTTCCTGAACAGCCCATTCTGAGAAATCGCTCTGATGTCTATATCCTTACTTACAGGGTTTGTTCGTTTTTTGCCATTTGCTAATGACATAGTTTGGATAATTTTCTGGCTTGCAGTATGTTATAACCCACAGAGAAGCAGTTCCCCTTGCAAAAAGGGCAGGTAGGGCCCTCTCCTGAGCACATGTGTTCTTTGCACACCAGGAGAGGATTCAACCAGCTGTTCTCTGCTTTTCAGATTTGACAGAAGAACGACTTGGGGATGGCAGCACCGCTGACAATGCTGAGACTTTCAGCGACAAAGACACGGACCAGAGGAGCTCCCCAGACGTGGCCAAAAGTAAGGGCTGCTTCACACCTGAGAGCCCCGAGATCGTGTCAGTGGACGAAGCAGGATTCGCGGTCCAGAAGAACGGGGCCAGCTCAGAGAGCCGGCCCGACAGCCCCAAGTACCCCGGGGAGCAGAGCCACCTCCTGATCGAGGGCCCCTCGGGAACCGTGTCTCTGCCCTTCAGCTTGAAAGCCAACAGACCGCCCCTAGAAGTGTTGAAAAAGATATTCCCCCACCAGAAGCCCGCGGTGCTGGAGTTGATCCTCAAGGGCTGTGGGGGTGACCTGGTGAGCGCCGTGGAGGTCCTGCTCTCCAGCCGCTCGTCCTCCTCGGCTGCCGACCGGACTTCTGCTGGGGAGCCTGAGGGCCTGGTGCTGCCCTCCAACGGGCACCTCTTCGAGCACACCTTGAGCTCCTACCCCCTCTCCTCATCCAAGTGGTCTGTGGGGTCGGCCTTCAGAGTCCCTGACACGCTGAGGTTTTCTGCCGACTCCACCAACATGGTCCCCAACCCCCTGGCCGTGCCCCTTCAGCACCCGTTTCCCCAGCCACCCCGGTACCCTCTGATGCTGAGGAATACCCTGGCGAGAAACCAGTCGAGCCCCTTTCTGCCCAACGATGTCACCCTGTGGAACACCATGACGCTGCAGCAGCAGTACCAGCTGCGGTCCCAGTACGTCAGCCCTTTCCCCACTAACTCCACCAGCGTCTTCAGAAGCTCGCCCGTCCTCCCCGCCCGCACCCCCGAAGACCCTCGGATCGCTATCCCCGACGACGGGTGTCCCATGGTGTCAAAGCAGTCCATTTACACCGAGGATGACTATGACGAGAGGTCTGACTCCTCAGACTCCCGAATACTCAACTCGTCATCTTAAGGCGCCGCCTGATGGGGGTGACCAGGTGACATTTCCTGCGCATTTGAACCCTGAGCCCCTCCCCTTGTGGAGAGGCCACGTCCTGTGTATACCTTCTCCTGCCATATGACAAAGTGACCCTGCTTGATTCTAGACCTTAGCAATAAAAAACATAACTTATTTAATTTCTTGCACTTCACTGGAAAATGCCAAATAGCTCTGCTCTGTGGCTTTAGTGCTGAATGTTGGTTGTCAAAGAGAGTCTGATGCTAAGAATGGTCTGGGGAAAGCCTGGGCCCATGGAAGATGTCTTTGGGGAGGTAAAGCCAAAGGTCGGCCCCACCCCTAGACTCGACCTGGAATCTTCAGTAATGTAGTGTACTTGAATGCAATTCTGTAAAAGAGGATTCCTCACGATAATGAAAACTAAAGAAGTGGTTGGGTTGCAAACGGACTATAAACAGGGGCCTCATATTCCTATGCTAGAAATCCTTTTTGCGTTTTAAAGAGAGACTGCACTTAATAGAGTGAACTACTCACATGCTTATTTAAGCTTGGACAGTTTTCAGAGACAGACTCCATTAAGAATTATTCTTTTCACATGGCTGAATCAAAACATGTGTAATGTCAATGTAAACCCAATCACAGCTGTGAACTGCATGAAATATATTGTGAAATGAACACAAGATTAAGCTTTGTCAGGTTAATGTAGCATGCTAAGGACTCTAGAAAAAAAATAAACTAAGGAGATGATCTTGGTTTATGTCATTTCTGCCTATGGAAAGAGGATCTCTAAAAATAGAAACTTGATAAAAAAAGCTACTTACTAGTGCATGGATCAAGGTTTCAGTTAAACGTGATGCTGCTTGAGAAATATGAATGGCAAAGCTTTGAGGCTGCATTCAGAAAGACACAATTGATTGTTCAAGAAGAGAATTAATTCAATTCCTCCATCTGTTCATTTCTTCAACAGATACTTACTGAGTGCCTACCCTGTGTAAGAGGATGCTCTTTGTATGTTATTGTCCAAGTTATCTGCCCATGAGTCCAAGATAGCAGGGATTATATAATGGAGAATCTCATTAAAAACAAAGTAAAAATGAAACAATCAACAGTGTGGAAAGTAAGCAAAGTGCTTAGCATGGTCCCTGACATAGAGAAAGTACTCAATAAAGGAGAGCAGTTACTCCTATTAGGTTCAGGTTATGCTCCTGTTTGCAGCCAGGATTGTAGAAGTGAATTCCCTCATTCTCACCAGAGAAGATGCCATTCCGGTTTGGCAGATAACCACAACAACACGTTGGAAACCAGGACTTTCCCCCTTCATTTAGAAAGCATTTGGGTGGTGCTGTACTTGGTCAGATACTTTTATAAGTGAGTTATTAAACAGTAATATGCAGTGGTGCCCACGCCAGCCACTTCTTAACTGTTTCCTTTCTTCAGAGTGCTGGAGAGGAAAGGTGACTGACTGTCCAGGTTAGACAATAAACTTGTGAATGTTGAAGGGAAAGAAAATAAGAAAATAAACGAAAGCCTCTACATGACAAGGGTGCAGAGAGAGAGAGAGCTCCCTGCACAAGAATAAGTCTTGAAGGGATCTTCAGTCTTTGAGGGAGAAGGGCAAATCCTCTTGGCCTGAGGTGTTTCCTCAATGAGGAACAGGATCTAATGTCACCTGCCCACCATCCTTGCATGGGTCCCAGGAGAAAAAAAGATACTTAAAACAAAATCTCGTTTTTATTTCTGTTGGGCACATTGGGAATGAGAAATCACTGAGAAAAACTCCTTACATTCGTTGGACTAATATGTATTTAATTGACGTGATTTCGTACCAGGGTGTTTCGAAGTAAGTGTGATTTGTTGTTAGGGTTATATTTTTTTAATTTGAAGGATTATTGCCTTATAATATTATGTTGGTTTAGGCTGTACACAACACCAGTCAGTTTGTGTGTGTGTGTGTATATATGTATATCCCCTTCTTGAGCCTCCCTCCCCCCTTCCCATCCCACCCCTCTAGGTTAAGGTTATATTGAAATATTAGTATTTACATAAATGAAGGAAGTGAGGGATAGAATAATATAACCCCTGATTCTAAAAACACGTGTCCAGGACATTTTATATGGTAGTGATGGGCTACTGTCTGAGCCTACCTAACACAGTTGGATTTTCAGAGGTATCTTCATCTCACAAGTTTACCTACATTTATTTAACAAGTAAGTGATCACAAATCCCATATGAGGTGATAGAACTATAAAATCTGTCACATCTTTAGGTTGAGTGACCTGGGTTGACAAAACTTGGCTTAAGATAGCATATCCTGACAGTTTGATTTTGCCCACAGATTATCAGAGTCCTTGCCTGCTTTTTCCAATGGCCAGCAATATGGAATTAACTATAAGGCAGCTCATTCCTGGGCTACCACAGGTACGTTTGATCCTCAGCATAATCTTCTGAAGCAAGAAATAACTCACTTTGGTGCGGTAAGTGTAGTCAGGGGTCAGAGGGGGAAAGCGATGGTAAAGACCCTGTGCCCTGCTTCCCGTGTTCAGCTTTGCTTCTCCGGCAGCTCCGACAGCTAAGGCCCCTCTGGTAAAAGTGGCCAAACCTTCTAGGTTCCAGCTCTGAGACCATCCTGCCATGATGGCCTGTAGAATCTAGGGACATGAACACTCTTCTGCTCATGCTGCTGCTGCTGAGTCGCTTCAGTCGTGTCCGACTCTGTGCAACCCCATAGACGGCAGCCTACCAGGCTCCCCCATCCCTGGGATTCTCCAGGTGAGAACACTGGAGTGGGGTGCCATCTCCTTCTCCAGTGCATGAAAGTGAAAAGTGAAAGCTCAGCCGTGCCTGACTCTTACTGACCCTATGGGCTGCAGCCCACCAGGCTCCTCCGTCCATGGGATTTTCCAGGCCAAGAGTACTGGAGTGGGGCGCTTCTGCTCATGGGCACTCAGTTAATCCTTCACAGGAGAATCAACATCTGGATGAAAAGTGAAAAACAGCATCATTCAACTGCTAGTTAAATCCCATCATCACACAGACAAAATATCTGGGTACTTGGCTGTACACTTGTGGTTGACTCAGGCCAGGCTTTTAGAGAGTTAACTCATGTTAACCACAGTGCTTCTCCTGCTAATGAGGACCTGCTGGTCTTAGGGTAAATGCTTTGCTCATCTGTGATGTGAGGGTGGGTGGCTTGTCATGGTGCCCCGCGTAGTTAGTCGCAAAGTGTGGTCTAGGCACCCAGTGCTTGATTTCTAGTTTAGCTTGCTGGGCTCCACTTGTTGAGTTCACAACCCCTGTAGCCTGAGCTCCTGCCTTTTTACCATCCTCTCCAGGTAATTCTTAAACTCACTGGGATTTGAGAACCATCTCACTCTGCATCACATCCTTGGGTTCCTTTCTTAGACCTATGTCAAGTAATAGCAGAAGAGCTAAGGGATGTGAACTCTGATGGTGGGGCTTTCGAAACCCCCCTTCCACTCCTCCCTACTTTCCTATGCAAGAGTAAACTTCACTGTGTATGCATGCGGTCTTCTTTAGCTCATACCCTAGAGATAGTTCAAGTTAACTTCAGGGTCAGTGTGAATGATTAGATTGAGTGCACCTTTGGGATTAGAAATGCCTGTTTCTGGAAATGTCCGTTAGTAAAGGACCTGATATTAGCATAAACATGCTACCCTTTCCCCTAAGGAGAGTTTTGCCAATTTTTAAGTTGTTTCATGATTCCTGGCTTAATAGTGACACCTAGAAAGAGGTTTTGCCCTGGAGCTTCGAGTTCTAATAAATATTCATAAACCTTCCCCAGCGTTTTTGAGGTATAATGGACATGTAGCATCATTTAAGTTGTACAGTGTGATGATTTGACATATGTATCTGTTGCAGAATGATTACCATGATAAGATCAGTGAACACATCCGTCACTTAATTACTTTTTTGTGGTGAGAATATTTAAAATCTGTTCCCTTAGCAACCTTCAAGTATACAATACAGTATTATTTACTGTAATTACCATGCCGTACATCAGATCCCCAGGACGTACTCATCTTATAGTTGGAAGTTTGTACACTTATATCAACATCCCCTGTTTCCCTCACCCCTCAGCCCCTGGCAACCGCAAGCTTACTCTTATTTCTGTGTGTGTGTGTGTGTGTGTGTGTGTGTGTGTGTGTGTGCGCGCGCGTGTGCGTGCGTGTGCGCGTGCGCGCTCAGTCTCTCAGTCGTATCTGACACTGCATCCCCGTGGACTGTAGCCCACCACACTCCTCTGTCCATGGAATTTTCTGGGCAAGAATACTGGAATGGGGTGCCACTTGCTACTCCAGGGGAGCTTCCCAACTCGGCAATCAAACCCTAGTCTCCTGCATTGGCAGGCGAGTTCTTTATCACTAGCGCGACCTGGGGAGGCTCCTATTTCTATAAGTGGCTTTGTTTAGATTCCATGTACAAGTAAGGTCATATAGTACTTGTCTGTTTGTGACTGGCTTATTTCACTTAGGATGTAACATTTTCTTTATCAATTCATCCGTGGATGGAGACAGGTTGTCTCCATATCTTGTGAATAATACTGCTGGGTACATAGAGTGCAGATTATCTCTGAGACAGTGTTTTCACTGCCTTCAGATAGACTCCCAGAAGTGGAATTTGTTGGAGAAGACTCTTGAGAGTCCCTTGGACTGCAAGGAGATCCAGCCAGTCCATCTTAAAGGAGATATGTCCTGGGTGTTCATTGGAAGGAGTGGTGTTGAAGCTGAAACTCCAATACTTTGGCCATCTGATGTGAAGAGCTGACTTATTTGAAAAGATCCTGATGCTGGGAAAGATTGAGGGCAGGAGGAGAAGGGGACGACAGAGGATGAGATGGTTGGATGGCATCACCGACTCGATGGACATGGGTTTGGGTGGACTCTGGGAGTTGGTGATGGACCGGAAGGGCTGGCGTGCTGCGGTTCATGGGGTTGCAAAGAGTCGGACACGACTGAGCGACTGAACTGAATGTAGTTCTATTTTAAGGTTGTGAAAGGGCACGAGGGCTCCCTTTTCTCCACATCCTCACCAGCACTTATCTCCTGTCTTTTTGGTAATAGCCATTCTAACAGGTATGAGGTGATATCTCACTGTGGTGAAATACCAATGCTTTTTTTTTTCCCCCCTGTTTCTTGTTTTTATTTTTTTTTGTACTTTTTAGAAGCAACATTTCACTTGATTTTATTCTTCTGTCCATGGTTAACATTAGCTACAGGTGATAATATAATCTGAGTATAAAGCATTACATTTTTCAAAAGAGATTTTGCTCTTAACTGAATTTTTTTCAGTGAGGAAGTGAACAAGACTTAGA
The DNA here is from genome assembly GCF_023091745.1 of Budorcas taxicolor. Lineage (NCBI taxonomy): Eukaryota > Metazoa > Chordata > Mammalia > Artiodactyla > Bovidae > Budorcas > Budorcas taxicolor. Next base: position 46,583,554 of record NC_068917.1, on the reverse strand, counting down.
GTAAATGAAGTAGACTCACAAACGTGCAGAAAAAAACTAATACAGTAATTTGCGGTACACTTGCATAATTCCACAGTGGAATCTCCAGAAACAGTATGTAGAAATAGAAGTTCATTGTAAATGAATATCAACTGCTTATTCCCAAACCTGTTTTTTTTTTGTGTGTGTGTACACATTTAGTTTTATTGTAACAAAGCAACTTGTACACTTTTAACGTTTAAAACTGAGCATCATCTTTCCTTTCCAGTGAAACAAAAAGAAAAATTTAAAAATAAACAGGAACAAAATTACAATAGAGAATGTCAATTGCAAATAAGATCCTGCAGGTTCTGCTGATTCTCCCATCGAGTGGCAGGGCTCAAGTCATCATTAGGAAAGAATTTTATTTTAAAAGTGTCGTCTTAAACTGCAAGGATGTCCGTTAAACATCACAATTAAACATGCCAAAGGAGAAGCCATGTTGTCAAAATGCCCACTTAACCCACCCAAACATCTCAAACCCACCCTTTGCTGACCTTCTATAACCCCATTTTTTAAAGTTTTTTTTTTCTTTTTTTAAACAAGAGAAAGTAGACAGATACATGTTGGTAAATGCTAACTGTCCATATTCACATAGAGACACAGTGTAATCTCTGAGCCCAATATACAGAGAAAGGAGGAAAAAAGCTAGAATTCTATGCACTACTACACAGGGGCCTAGCACCCTCCAGCTTCCAGCAGAGCTAAGGGAGCAGAAGGTTTTTCTTTTTTTCCCACAGAGCATGGTGGTGTTGATTCCATAGTTTTTGTTGAGACAGGAAGGGATAAAAATGAATTTGGAACAGAAAGGGGTAGAGATTCTTGTCCCACTGAACTCTGCTCAAGGTATTTCCCCCCCCCCCCGCCCAAATAAGTTGTGAACCATGGTGTAAAGGAGAAAAAAGACCTCAAAAACAGGGCGACAGAGCACAAGAGGAGAAAAAAAAAAATAAAGACTGCAACTTGCTCCCAGGGACTGGGGAAAATTAAAAATGGTTGGAATCCATCAGTGTCCCATTAGTCATCTTCTCCTTCATCTTCCTCTCCTTCCTCCCCCTCATCATCATCTTCACCTTCATCCTCATCCCCTTCTTCATCAACGTCTTCCAATCCTTCTTCCTCTTCGTCATCGTCGTCATCCTCTTCTCCTTCCCCTTCCTTGTCATCCATGTCAGGAGCCAAGTAGTACTGTGATGGATTTGGCCAAATATCATCTTTGAGGACCTCTCCTAACTCATCTGCACCTGCATCTGAATGATCAGTAAGCCAGGTGAAGAAGCTTTCTGGTTCCTCATGCTGTCTCTTCCTGCTGGCTTTATTCTGTGTTTGACTTGATCGTTTCGTCAAATCCTTTCCAGATTTCCATTTGATTTCAGTGGACTTTGAAGATGGATCACCACTCTCATTCAGATGAAATTCTTTGGAGAGAATTTTATTTTCGAAGGAAGGGTTTTCATCAAAATAAAAATCTATTCTGTAACCTGATTTAATGTCTTCAAATTCTGTCACTTCAACTCTTGTCAAATAATGCAGCGCCTCTTCATCCTCCTCCCCAAGCAGTGCAGACACTTGTGGATGGTCAACAAATGTTGTTACCCAAAAATTTGGGATTTTGGCGATCAATTCTGACCTCTTCTGAAAAAATGGTTGGCGGAGTTTGTCATATTTCTGTTCTACTTTCAAAATCTCCTCACTGGCTTGTTCATTAAGTCTGTCTATTTCATTTTGTACTTCATCAATACGTTCAATTGCTTCTTGCTGTTCTTTTTCTTCCTTCGGCAAGTTTGAAGAAGCAGATGCCTCATCTGGCCTGGAGGCAGGAGTCGGCCTGGCTTTCTTCAGTTTCTTCGCGTGGGGTGGAAGAGAAGACTGGTGTTTGGGGGCCATGATGGGGAAAAAAAGCCAAGAATCCTCCCAGGAGAAGAGAGAGGAGCTGCGAGCTCAGAGAACTGCCTAAACCTGTTTTAAAGTTGCTATCACATCTGGGCTAGATTGCAGGAAATACACAATGAAATGCAGAAGCATTTCTATTATATTATCTCAACACTGGATGATGGGAAGAATGAAAGTAGTTTCACGAATGTCTTGAGAAACAAGGCATTTGTTAGCCAAGGACATGAATGTGGTTGAGATAGAGAGCAGAGCAACCTGAGAAGGCGGCAGGTACCAGGGCAAGGGAGCGGTAATTCTGGACTTCTGGCCTCAGCTGTCACAGTTAACTGGCCAGCTTCTAAGAGAACAAGAACATTTAAACTTTATAAAAAGAACAGGACCAGAGGACAGGGTGTGCAGTGTAGCAGTCATATTTTATGGGGTCTGTTCTTCAGGGACTCCTCCCAAGGTCCCCAGGCTGCCCTGTGGCTGGGTTGGTGGGAGGTGATAGGAGGGGGACATCTTGGGAACATTTGTTGGGTGCCCACAAAACAGACACTGACTGCATTTGAACTGACATATTTGAAAAATGAACTTGATTTCATCGCATACTGTTTCAGTGATTCATTCTCTATATGTGCATTTACTCAGCAGAAGTGAGCTGAAAATAAGATGGATGCTAAATTTATATGTTAATTTTAATATTGAAGCTATCCTGTATTTGAAGAATAAGATCAATGCTTCAATTTCATTTCTTATGTGGTACTGAGTGTTGTCATTACTGGGGAAAAAAATCATTTCCGAATGCATCCTCCCCAAATTCCAATCTCAGAGGGCAGAGGAGTCTTGGAAGAGGCAATTTTGCCTTTTGCTGATGTTCTTGTCAGTGATATGTTTCATTGTTCCCACAGTATCATGTACTATCTCAGTGTGAAGGGTGAATAGCAAGGGTAGAGGGTTTTTTCCTTAAATAACAACGGAGTGTATTTACTAATTGGTTTCTGAGAGTTTGCCGTGGTTTCAGGCTGTGTCAAGAGTTCCATATATCCCACAGGCAAAGCTACTGGACTCAACCAAAAGTAAATTTAGGGGGACACCCCCCGGTGGTCCCGTGGTTCACACTTCACCTCCCAGTGTGGGGGTTTCGGGTTCGATCCCTCACTGGGGAGCCAAGATCCCACATGTCTTGTGGCCAAAAAACAAAACATAAAATAGAAGCAATATCGTAACGAGTTCCATAAAGACTTTGGGAAAATATTGTTTAAAAAAGTAAACTTAGCAGTTGTTCAGAAAAATTATCCCTCCAGAAGCCTTCAGTCGCTGCTTGGTGATTTTAGACATGAACAAAAAGTGAACGTGTTGGTTGCTCCTTCGTGTCTGAGTCTGTGAGCCCATGGCCTGTAGCCCCCCAGGCCCCTCTCTCCATGGAATTCTCCAGGCCAGAACTCTGGAGTGGGTGGCCATTCCCTTCTCCAGGGGATCTTCCCAACCTGGGGACTGAACCCTGGTCTCTCACATTGCACGCAGATTCTTTACCAGCTGAGCCACAGGAGCCTCATACTTAACCTGTGATTTAAGTGAAAGACTCCAAAGGTCTATGGAAAGTTCTTTTGAGGAAAGACAGAATCTCTGTCTCCCTGCTAAACATGGTGAGCCAGATATGTAGTGATTTCTGTAGAAAAGGGCATGTCCCAGCTCTTTTTCAGTCTCACAGTGGCTTTGGTGATGGGAGTGGCTGTTTGGACCAGCAGACGCTGCCTCTGCATGCAGGCTCTGGCCTTCCTCAGAGGCTCTTCCTTTAGGGAGTACTGGGTGACACTGCTACTGTGGATGGTTGTATATTTTGTGTTTTGCACCAAGAGGCTCAACCAAGAGGGTGCGTTGGGGCTCAGATCCAGATGAGTGTTCTTTTCGAATTTGCCAGACCAGAAAGGGTGCTGTTTTGGGAGGTGTCTTGTTCACCTCTGCAGAGAGGTGTACTAAGTGTAGCAGGGACTCTGGGGAAAGATAAGGACAAGGAAAAAGAGTGAACGGGCTATGAAAGAACAGCTCAGAGTATACAGAGAAGTAGCTATGAAAGCCACTGAGAAGTCTTTGGCATCCCAACCAGCAAGGATCTACTGCATAGCACGGGGCACTCGCTTCAGTGTTATGTGGCAGCCTGGATGGGAGGGGAGTTTGGGACAGAAGGGGTACATCTATACATATTGCTGAGTGCCTTTGCTGTCCGCTTGAAATTTATCATGACCTTGTTAATTGGCTATACTCCCATGTAAAATAAATTTAAAAAAAAAGGCTTTGCCATCTCCATCTCCCTCAACCTGTTCCCTTGAAAAAACAGGAAGTAGTTTTTAGAATGTCAAAAAAAAAAAACAAACCCACAAAAACCTCACTCACTGGAGTTGAGATTAGGCATGCAGGGAGATGTTGGAAAGGGAGGCAGGAGAACTAGCCTTTATTGAACACCTACTGATTGCATGTATTATCTCAGGCCATGAGGCCTTTCTGACTTCAGTATGTCTCTGAGGACTTTCCCTGCTCTGAAACCAGCTTAGGCCACCAGCAGCCAAGCAGATTGATGTCATTTGGGGCCGCTTGAGTGGACAACAGTGTATGGAAAACAGAACTGAGGAATGAATGAAAAGTCCTGCAGTGAGTCTTGGTATGTGCAGTTTCCTATCTCCGGGAGAGTACTATGAACCAGCCTGCCAGTTCAGTTTAGTCGCTCAGTCATGTCTGACTCTTGGAACCCCATGGACTGCAGAACACCAGGCTTCCCTGTCCATCACCAACTCCTGGAGCTTACTCAAATTCATGTCCATTGAGTCAGTGATGCCATCCAGCCATCTCATCCTCTGTCGTCCCCTTCTCCTCCTGCCTTCCATCTTTCCCAGCATCAGAGTCTTTTCATATGAGTCAGCTCTTTGCATCAGGTGGTCAAAGTATTGGAGTTTCATCTTCAGCATCAGTCCTTCCAAAGAGTATTCAGGACTGATTTCCTTTAAGATTGACTGGTTAGATGTCCTTGCAGTCCAAGGGACTCTCAAAAAGAGTCTTCTCCAATACCACAGTTCAAAAGCATCAGTTCTTTGGCCTCAGCTTTCTTTGTAGTCCAACTCTCACATCCATACATGACCACTGGAAAAACCGTAGCTTTGACTAGACGGACCTTTGTTGGCAAAGTAATGTCTCTGCTTTTCAATATGCTGTCTAGGTTAGTCATGGCTTTTCTTCCAAGGAGCAAGTGTCTTTTAATTTCATGGCTGCAGTCACCATCTGCAGTGATTTTGGAGCCCCCCAAAATAAAGTCTGTCACTGTTTCCATTGTTTCCCCATCTATTTGCCATGAAGTGATGGGACCCGATGCCATGATCTTTGTTTTCTGAATGTTGAGTTTCAAGTCAGGTTTTTCACTCTCCTCTTTCACTTTCATCAAGAGGCTCTTTAGTTCCTCTTCACTTTCTGCCATAAGGGTGGTGTCATCTGCATATCTGAGGTTATTGATATTTCTTCTGGCAATCTTGATTCCAGTTTGTGCTTCATCCAGCCCAGCATTTCACATGATATACTCTGCATATAAGTTAACTAAGCAGGTGACAATATACAGCCTTGATGTACTCCTTTTTCTATTTGGAACTAGTCTGTTTTTCCATGTTCATTTCTAACTGTTGCTTATTGACCTGCATACATATTTCTCAGGAGGCAGATCAGGTGGTCTGATACTCCCGTCTCTTGAAGAATTTTCCACAATTTGTTGTGATCCACACAGTCAAAGGCTTTGGCATAGTCAATAAAGCAGAAGTAGATGTTTTTTGGGAACTCTCTTGCTTTTTGGATGATCCAGTGGATGTTGGCAATTTGATCTCTGGTTCCTCTGGCTTTTCTAAATCCAGCTTGAACATCTTGAAGTTCATGGTTCATGTACTGTTGAAGCCTGGCATGGAGAATTTTGAGCATTACTTTGCTAGTGTGTGAGATGAGTGCAATTGTGTGGTAGTTTGAACATGCTTTGGCATTGCCTTTCTTTGGGATTAGAATGAAAACTGACCTTTTCCGGTCCTGTGGCCACTGCTGAGTTTTCCAAGGTTGCTGGCATACTGAGTGCAGCACTTTCACAGCATCATCTCTTAGGATTTGAAACAGCTCAACTGGAATTCCATCACCTCCACTAGCTTTGTTCGTAGTGATGCTTTCTAAGGCCCACTTGACTTCACATTCCAGGATGTCTGGCTCTAGGTGAGTGATCACGCCATCGTGGTTATCTGGGTCATGAAGATCTTCATTCTTTCTCAAGTTATTTCTCCACAGTTCTCCAGTAGCATATTGGACACCTACCTACTTGGGGAGTTCATCTTTCAGTTTCCCATGTTTTTGCCTTTTCATACTGTTCATGGGGTTCTCAAGGCAAGAATACTGAAGTGGTTTGCCTTTCCCTTCTCCGGTGGACTGTCAGAACCCACCATGACCCGTCTGTCTTAGGTGGTCCTGCCTGGCATGGCTCATAGTTTCATTGAGTTAAACAAGGCTGTGGTCCATGTGACCAACCTACCAAATATCTCCAATGTCTAATGTGTTTTTAGCATTAACAATATTTTATTATATAGTTTTCAAAATTGGCAGTTGTGTATCTCTCTTGTTGGCGTTGTTTAGTCACTAAGTCGTGTCTGCCTCTTTTGCGACCCAAGGACTGAAGCCCATCAGGCTCCACTGTCCATGGGATTCTCTAGGCAAGAATGCTGGGATGGGTTGCCATGCCCTCCTCCAGGGGATCTTCCTGACCCAGGGGTCGAACCTGTGGCTCTTGCATTGGCAAGCGGATTCTTTACCGCTAAGTCGCCAGGTTATGACACATATATAACTCCGTATTAAATAGACTATTTGATTTGCCAAAGGACCCGCTATATATCTGTCAGAAACATGTTCTGTATATTTGTGTTTATACCCTCGTCTAAATCTTGTTAACCCGACACTGACTTATTCAAATTAACAAGTCAAAGTGCCTGTTAGATGTTAATAATTTTTAAAAGATCTGCCTGGGACCAACCCAAATGAAAACTTTTAAAAATCAATACTAGGCAGAATGTAGCATTTTCCAGAAATGGTTTGGAGTTATGTGTGACTCAGGAACAGTCATTAACAAAGCACTTACTCTGTGATAGCCAGTCTTCTTCAGGATTAACAACTATGAACTCATGTCATCTCCTATCAGTCATATAAGGTGGCTAGTATTACTGTTCACCGTTGATAGATAAGGAAGTAAAGAAGTAACTGCCAAAGGATACTACCTACAAGTGGCGGATGTAGGTTTCATTCGCAGCAGTTTGGGTCCATTCTGTGGGGTTAGAGTTCGCAGAGTGTTTTAGAGGCCCTGTGTCTTTCTTTGCCCAGACCCCTGGTTTTCTCCGAGGTCCAGAGATGCCTCCACCAGAAGTGGGAAATGCAGCCATGGCTGCAGAATCCTGGGCACTCAGGCAAGCAGAAACCTCCCTGTCCTCCGTTTTCCATCAGTGAACCAGTCAGTACAATTGCAGAGGATGACGCTCTGCTGGCCTCAATGAATGGTCTTCCTGTCTCTGCTGCCCCCTGGAGGTCAGTGGGGATATAGCGGATGAAGTTAGCATTTTCCGGATTTCTTGTTCATAATGAATCTTTTGGCTAAACAAGAAAGGCATATTGGCTGTGTCCAGTCTTGCACGTGGAATCTTTGTTGTATCTTGTGTGATCTTTCCTTGTAGCACATGGACTCTCTTGTGGCTTCAGGCTCCAGAGCTCAGGGCTCCAGAGTGCTCAGACTCAGTACTTCCGGTGCATGCAAGGGCTTCATTGCTCTGTGGCATAAGAGATCTTAATTCCCTAACCAGGGATTGAACCTGCATCCCCTGCATTGCAAGGCAGATTCTTCACCACTGAACCACCAGGGAAGTCTCAATTTATCACCTTTTGAAGCTCAAACCTTTCCTTGCCCCTGAATCTGACTACTTCTCTGAGTTTGACTTCTTTTCTGCAAACCCACCTACATGTAAATATTAATGAAAATTGAGTACCTTTACGGAGAAGGCAATGGCACCCCACTCCAGTACTCTTGCCTGGAAAATCCCATGGATGGAGTAGCCTGGAAGGCTGCAGTCCATGGGGTCACTGAGGGTCGGACACAACTGAGCGACTTCACTTTCACTTTTCACTTTCTTGCATTGGAGAAGGAAATGGCAGCCCACTCCAGTGTTCTTGCCTGGAAAATCCCAGGGACGGGGGAGCCTGGTGGGCTGCCGTCTATGGGGTCGCACAGAGTCAGACACGACTGAAGTGACTTAGCAGTAGTAGCAGTTTCTCCTATTAATCTGTCTTTGTTAATTAGCAGGTCTCCAGTTACCTGGTGGCTCAGATGGTAAAGAATCTGCCTGCAATACAGGAGACCCAGGTTCTATCCCGGGGTCGGGAAGATGCCCTGGAGAAGGAAATGGCTACCGACTCTAGTATTCTTGCCTGGAGAATCCCATGGACAGAGGAACCTGGAGGGCTACAGCCCATGGGATCTCAAAGAATCGGACACAACTGAGTGACTAACACACATACATACATTTTACTGAACATAAGAGGATAGAGGAAAAGTTCTCCCTTTCTGATGGTAGACAGTGTCAGACAGTGAAGTCTACAAGAAGGAGGACTGTGGATTCTGGGCAGGCCTCCCACTCACAGAGGGTAGAAGACCTGGAGCAACCCCAGCAGGGCTCTACACACCCCCAGGCCCCACCAGGGCCTACGGTGAAGGTAGGGTGAGCGAACTTGGGTTCCAGGATGCCAAGTATCTGGCTGCAGCCCTCAGGGCAGAGACAACTGTGGGCTATGGATGCAGGGCAGTCTGCAGAGAGTTAACCATGGGCAGAGGGCTGGACCTTCAGTGGCTCAAAGAGAGGGGGAGAGTAACATGTATTCCACTGTGGGCTGAGGCCTGCCTCTAGGGAGGGGGAGCCAGCTTGCGGGTGCCTGACCCGACAGCTGCTTCCGGTGCCCAGGGTCCTGCCTGCCCAGGGAGCGCTCTCTGTGGCGGCGGGATTAGGCTTGCTCCTTCCCGCACTGCTGCAGGCAGCCGGTCACACTACAGAGCTTTGCTGACTTGCTATGAGCCTAGGTGGCTTCAAACACAGGTTTCCAGATTTCCTGGCTAACTGAAGCTGAAGCAAGAATTCACTAATGGTCTGTCTTAGTCAGGAACCAGATACGATACATGAGTTGAACTTGTATTTCAGATAAACTGTGGATAATTTTTTTCTCTATGTCCCAGGCAATATTTGTATCAGCATCTGTTTATACGCACACACACATACACACACACACACACACACACACACACATGCATGTGTTTGTAAAGTACATATAAGTATTCTTCAATATAAATATTGCCTATACAGACTTGTACTAAAAAATTACTCGATGTTTATCTGACGTCCAGTCTAACCCGGGGTCCTGTGCTTTTATTTGGTACATCTGGCAATTCTACCAGGAGAACAGCGCTTCTGTGGCCATGGCTGTGGTCACACCCCTGCAGTCAAGCAAATGGGAGAGGTGAGGTTTTATATTGAGCTGAAAGCCTCATCTAGCCCACAGAGGTATTTTGTTAGGCCAGTATGGAGGCTTTATTTTCATTTCCCATGCTTGCCATCACTTAAAAATTGGGAGAAAGCAGAAAAGAAAAAAGAATGGGAGGACTCACATATGACAAGGCCTTGGGTCTATTCTAGGAGAAGTGGGCGATCTAGCAGTACTGCATGGAAGGGGGTGGGTTGGCTAGTGCCTGCCTTGTGTACTAAGTCACTTCCTACTCTTTGTGACCCCTTGGACTGTAGCCTGCCAGGCTCCTCTGTCCGTGGGATTCTCCAGGCAAGCACACTGGAGTGGGTTGGCATGCCCTCCTCCAGGGGATCTTCCTGACCCAGGGACTGAACCTGGGTCTCTTGTGTCTCCTGCATTGGCAGGCAGGTTCTTTATCACTAGGTCTCCCTGGATGCCCGCCCTGGTCTCACTCATCTGTGCCTGGTCCCTGTGGCTGAGTTTAGTTAGGATGGACTTATCCAGAGCATTTAGTTTCCTAAGTCTTGCTGCTGAATGGGGAGGCATTTTGTTTGGTCCTGAAAGTCCAGAGTGACTGCTGACCTTGACCAGGAGGATCTTAAATATGGGAGCTCCTATCTCCTACCCTCTGCTCTTACCTGGGACCTGGCTCCTTGGAAGGGCTTAGATGTGACATGGAACTAGTCTCCAAGACTCCCTCTGAGTCTGTTTTTATTTCTAAAATTGAAGGGAAGAAAATCTATATTTTCTAACTTTTTTTTGGTATCAAAAGTTGTGTTTTATCAACCTCATGTCACTGTGGACCTAACATCTGGAAAGATCTTGTTTACCCAAGCCAAATGACACATACTACAAACAGCCTGAATTCTGGCCAGCCTGAAAGCTAACCAATGTCACCACACCTCATTGATCAAATTCCCTCAAAAAGCAGAAAACATTCTGTCAGCTCCTGTAACCTGACTGAAAATACATTCAGCTGCCCCAGGCTGTCTTTAGAGCCCCTAGGCGCTGGGGGCTAGATCAGTCAGCTCAGTCTTAGCCGTGCTGAAGTAACGAGCAAACTCCAAAATGTTGTTGGCTTAGCACGTAGATCAGGCCCATACAGTTGTGCCAGCACTTTGGCAGCTCTGTGGGTTCAGACACAAGGATTCAGTTTCCACCTCTGCTGTGGCTACACCATCTCAACAGTGGCTTTTATGGTGGGAGAAGAGATAGCGAATGGGCTTTGCGGGGGTCCCTCCTCTGCTCAGATGTCATTTGCAGGATCCAGTCTCATGGCCTCACTTAAGGGCAAAGGACTGGAAATTATGGTTTTCTGTACACCTGAGAAGGAGCAGAGAAATGCATATAGTGAGCTAAAAGGGAAGACCACAGGGACTTGGGGTGATCCATGGCCCTGTTCCAGCTCCCAGATCCTACATCCTCTCCTTCAGTGTGGCTGGAGGGTGTGGGGTAGGTACACCTGCTCGCCCTAGATGGTGACCGACATGCATCAGACACTGCAGATATTCTGATCTTTTATGTCTCCAAGTCCCATCTTTTTCTTACTAATTATTACACTTAAAACGTTGACTTACTGTATGCATGTACTGACCAGTTTATTTTTACAACAGCCCTCCCAGATAGATACTTTTCCTATTTATTTATTTATATTACTGGTACATGCTCAAACTACCGCACATTTGCACTCATCTCACATGCTAGTAAAGTAATGCTCTAAATTCACCAGGCCAGGCTTCAGCAATACGTGAACCATGAACTTCCTGATGTTCAAGCTGGTTTTAGAAAAGGCAGAGGAACCAGAGATCAAATTGCCAACATCCACTGGATCATGGAAAAAGCAAGAGAGTTCCAGAAAAACATCTATTTCTGTTTTATTGATTATGCCAAAGCCTTTGACTGTGTGGATCATAATAAACTGTTGAAAATTCTGAAAGAGATGGGAATACCAGACCACCTGACGTGCCTCTTGAGAAATCTGTATGCAGGTCAGGAAGCAACAGTTAGAACTGGACATGGAACAACAGACTGGTTCCAAATAGGAAAAGGAGTACGTCAAGGCTGGATATTGTCACCCTGCTTATTTAACTCCTATGCAGAGTATATCATGAGAAACGCTGGACTGGAAGAAACACAAGCTGGAATCAAGATTGCCGGGAGAAATATCAATAACCTCAGATATGTAGATGACCACTCCTATGGCAGAAAGTGAAGAGGAACTAAAAAGCCTCTTGATGAAAGTGAAAGAGGAGAGTGAAAAAGTTGCCTTAAAGCTCAACATTCAGAAAACAAAGATCATGGCATCTGGTCCCATCACTTCATGGGAAATAGATGGGGAAACAGTGGAAACAGTGTCAGACTTTATTTTTGGGGGCTCCCAAATCACTGTAGATGGTGACTGCAGCCATGAAATTAAAAGACGCTTACTCCTTGGAAGAAAAGTTATGACCGACCTAGATAGTATATTCAAAAGCAGAGACATTACTTTGCCGACTAAGGTCCGTCTAGTCAAGGCTATGGTTTTTCCAGTGGTCGTGTATGGATGTGAGAGTTGGACTGTGAAGAAGGCTGAGCACCAAAGAATTGATGCTTTTGAACTGTGGTGTTGGAGAAGACTCTTGAGAGTCCCTTGGACTGCAAGGAGATCCAACCAGTCCATTCTAAAGGAGATCAATCCTGGGATTTCTTTGGAAGGAATGATGCTAAAGCTGAAACTCCAGTACTTTGGCCACCTCATGTGAAGGGTTGACTCATTGGGAAAGACTTTGATGCTGGGAGGGATTGAGGGCAGGAGGAGAAGGGGACGACAGAGGATGAGATGGCTGGATGGCATCACTGACTCTATGGACGCGAGTCTGAGTGAACTCTGGGAGTTGGTAATGGACAGGGAGGCCTGGCATGCTGCTATTCATGGGGTCGCAAAGAGTCAGACACGACTGAGCAACTGGACTGAACTGAACTGAACTGAACTTCAATGTGGCAATGAGGAACCTTAGACAAACGTGGATTAAGGTAGAAGGAAGTGTAAGTTGGATAAATTCATTAATGAGGACTTCCTGGGCCAAAGATCATGTGTAAATTTTCTAGGTGCTGTACACTGCCCCTCTGTGAATACTGTCCAGTGTATACTCCCACTATTGAAGTCTGAGAATGTCTGTTTTCTAATATCTTTGGCAAGTGTGTTTTCAATTGTCTGATTTTCCACAGCCTGGAAATCTCAGCGTGTTTAGCTTGTGTTCTCTTATTATGAAGGAGACTGAGCATCTTTTATGTTTTAGAGCCATCTGCAACAATGAGCATTTCTTCCTTAGAGTTCTGGGGGGACCATTGGCTTTGAGCAGGTCCCTGACCTAAGCTCAAAGCTGGAAGACCCTGTGGCTGCCAACCACCCAGACTCAGAGGTGAATGTCTTAGGGAAGAAGTTGCTTGCCGTGCATTCCACTGAAGTGCTGGGAGGTGCAGAAACGAGTCCTAACCAGGCTGTTGGTTCCATCTGTCCTGAGATGGATAAATAGAATGTGATGCAATTCGATCAGGGGAACATTTGGGTCCTGGCTTAACAGTGACGGAGCTCTATTGTCAGCTCGGGTTATGTCCCATCAAAGCTTTCAATTTTGACCTCATTGACTTGGTGAATTTTCCTTTGTCTCACCTAGTATCATGGAAGTGGGCATAACCTTTTACTTTCTGATTATTAAAAAAAATATTTTTATTATGAAACAAAAATACACAAATAGAGAACAGTAAAGTGAACCCCAGCATCTGTATCACCAAGATTAAGCCATTGAAGATTATATAATGCTCGATTCATATATCCCATTTTCTCTTCCTTTTGACTCAGATTTTAAGACAAATAATGTCATTTTACTCTTATATACTAAAGTAAACACATCTATAAAGTGGGTGTTTTCATACATCACTGGAATGTCGTTACCATATCTGACAAAGTTAACAGCCATTTCTTGGTATCATCAAATACCTACATCTTGTAAAAATTTCCCAGTTGTCTCACATCTGTCTCTTCTTTTACCATTGGTTTGTTTGATCAGGGTCCACATACTGTGCTTGGTTCTTACATTCCTTAAAGATTCTCCATTTCACAGCAGACCCTCTCTCCCTTTGTGAGGAAACAGTCCACTGTCAAGCCTTTTTCAGCAGAATGCCCTCCACTGTATAAATCTGTATATTTCCTTCTTTTGGGGATCATTTAATTTGTTCCTGAAATCCCCTGTATTTCCTAGAGAGTGGAAGCGACTTCTAGAAGCTTGTTTGATATGGATTCAGATATTTGGGTGAGAGTCCACAGGAAAAGGCACCTGTTCTTGGATCATTTTAGAAGTCAACAAGGTGGGTCTTTCATCTCACTAAGCAAAATCAGAGGGGTCAAGTGACGTCAGCCAGGCGTTTGCATTGCAAATGTTCCCTTCAATCTTCCCCTTTCAACATTTCACACAGTGGTTTTATCTACTGACTCTGTTGCCTGAATCAGTTATTTCATTCAGTTCAGTTCAGTTCAGTTGTGTCTGACTCTGTGACCCCATGGACTGCAGAACACCAGGCTTCTCTGTCTATCACCAACTCCCGGAGCTTACTCAAACTCATGTCCATTGAGTCAGTGATGCCATCCAACCATTTCATCCTTTGTCTTCCCCTTCTTCTCCCACCTTCAATATTTCCCAGCATCATGGTCTTTTCCAGTGAGTCAGTTCTTTGCATCAGGTGGCCTAAGTATTGGAGTTTCAGCTTCAGCATCAGCCCTTCCAAAGAATATTCAGGACTGATTTCCTTTAGAATGATGGACTGGTTGGATCTCCTTGCAGTCCAAGGGACTCTCAAGAGTCTTCTGCAACACCAAAGTTCAAAAGCATCAATTTTTTGGCCTCAGCTTTCTTCACAGTCCAACTCTCACATCCATACATGACCACTGGAAAAACCATAGGACCTTTGTTGGCAAAGTAATTTCTCTGCTTTTTAATATGCTGTCTAGGTTGGTCATGGCTTTTCTTCCAAGGAGCAAGTGTCTTTTAATTTCATGGCTTCAGTCACCATCTGCAGTGATTTTGGAGCCCCCCAAAATAAAGTCTGTCACTGTTTCCATTGTTTCCCCATCTATTTGCCATGAAGTGATGGGACCCGACGCCATGATCTTTGTTTTCTGAATGTTGAGTTTCAAGCCAGCTTTTTCACTCTCCTCTTTCACTTTCATCAAGAGGCTCTTTAGTCCTTCTTCGTTTTCTGCCATAAGTGTGGTGTCATCTGCATATCTGAGGTTATTGATATTTTTCCTGGCAATCTGGCTTCCAGCTTGTGCTTAATCCAGTCCAGCATTTCTCATGATGTACTCTGCATATAAGTTAAATAAGCAGGGTGACAATATACAGCCTCGACATACTCCTTTCCCAATTTGGAACCAGTTTGTTGTTCCATGTCCAGTTCTAACTGTTGCTTCTTGACCTGCATACGGATTTCTCAGGAGGCAGGTCAGGTGGTCTGGTATTCCTATCTCTTAAAGAATTTTCCACAATTTGGTGTGATCCACATAGTCAAAGGCTTTGGCATAATCCATAAAGCAGAAGTAGATGTTTTTTGGGAACTCTCTTGCTCTTTTAATGATCCAGCGGATGTTGGCAATTTGATCTCTGGTTCCTCTAGCTTTTCTAAATCCAGCTTGAACACCTGGAAGTTCATGGTTGTTGAAGCCTAGCATGGAGAATTTTGAGCATTATTTTACTAGCGTGTGAGATGAGTGCAATTGCGTGGTAGTTTGAACATTCTTTGGCATTGCTTTACTTTGGGACTGGAATGAAAACTGACCTTTTCTAGTCCTGTGGCCACTGCTGAGTTTTCCAAGTTTGCTGGCATATTGAGTGCAGCACTTTCACAGCATCATCTTTTAGGATTTGAAATGGCTCAACTGGAATTCCATCACTTCCACTAGCTTTGTTTGTAGCCATGCTTCCTAAGGCCAACTTGACTTTGCATTCCAGGATGTCTGGCTCTGGGTGAGTGTTCACATCATCGTGGTTATCTGGGTCATTGAGATCTTTTTATATAGTTCTTCTGTGTATTCTTGCCACCTCTTCTTAACGTTTTCTGCTTTTCTGTTAGGTCTCTACCATTTCTGTCTTTTATTGTGCCCATCTTTGCAGGAAATGTTCCCTTTGTATCCCTTATTTTCTTGAAGAGATCTCTAGTCTTTCCCATTCTATTGTTTTCCTCTATTTCTTTACATTGATCGGTGAGGAAGGCTTTTTTTTTTTTTTTTTTAATTTCTCTTTGCTATTCTTTGGAACTCTGCATTCAAATGGGTATATCTTTCCTTTTCTCCTTTGCCTCTAGCTTCTCTTAGTTATTTCATTAGGGGTTGAAAAACAAAGATTTTCAAGTCCTGTCATTCATTTCACATGTATTAGCTAGATTAAAAAAAAATTTTTTTTTGACGTGGACCATTTTCAAAGTCTTCATTGAATTTCTTACAATATTGCTTCTGTTGTTTGTGTTTTGGTATTTTGGCCACACTTCTTGGGGGCCTTAGCTCCCCAACCAGGAATTTATCCTGTATCCCTTGCATTAGAAGGCAAAGTCCCAACTGCTAGACTGCCCGGGAAGTCCCTTGATTTTTTTTTTTTTTTTAGTATAAAGAAAACCAAGGCTATTTGGTCACCCTGGGATGGTTTTTTCCACTCTTAAAATGGCCAGTGATTTTCTCAGATCTCTTTGCTTTTTAAGTAGTCTATCCTTTTCCACTTTGGAAAATAAATGATGAGGACCTTATCATATTCAGATCATGAAGCTAACATAGGAGAGAGCTTTCTTCTTAGCTTTTCTCATTATCATAGAATATTCAGCACCAAGTGTGTATGTAATTTCATAATTACTAATTGACTCTTTTTAACCACTGATCTTATCCTCTCACCCTGCCTTTTGTTTTCTCAGAGTCTGTCTCCTTGAGTAGGCAAAGTGTTGCGATAAAAGCAAGCATGTAGTCTGAAATACCATCTCTGAACATTCTTTTAGACTTAAGGCCAAACACTTCTTGTTTAGATAACATACCACAATGACTATCAGTCATATACACTTTAGTGAGAATTACTGCAATGAGCTTGCTTTCCATTTCACAGGTTAGTTTACTGAAGAAAAATAAATTGATTTGGGAATTGGTGAGGAGAAACAGGCCTGTAAAGGAGGCAGAGGGAGCTCAGTTGCTGATTGTAGGTCAGTCCTAAGTAGCTGTGAGAAGGCTGAGTTTGGAGGTGATAGAGGCAGCTGAGGACATTTCATGCTATAAGGCAGTACTTGGAAGGAGAAATAGAGATAAAGATGTGCCAGGGAATTTTTACTGCTCAAGAACAGGTAAGGTTCTCCTATTATCGGCACCTAGTGTACCTATTCTTCACCCATCATAGTGTATCATGAACTGTTTTTTGCTGCAAGTCAAGAACACCACACTAAGAAAGACCATTGTGTGGACGTGTGCTTTTGTGAATGAATATTGATTGGAAAATTAATATAGCACAGTGGTTAAGTTCAAAGGATTTGGAGACAGATCAAACTTAGTACAAGTCCTGGCTTCATCATTTGGACAAGCTTCTTTAATAGCTTCAGCCCTCAGTTTTCCTGCCTGTAAAATGGGGATAATAGTAATAAGACCATAGGATTGCTACAAAAGTAAGTGAAAAGTGACGCTAAGAGTCAGACATGACCGAGCGACTTCACTTTCACTTTTCACTTTCATGCATTGGAGAAGGAAATGGCAACTCACTCCAGTGTTCTTGCCTGGAGAATCCCAGGGATGGGGGAGCCTGGTGGGCTGCCGTCTATGGGGTCACACACAGTCGGACGCGACCAAAGTGACTTAGCAGCAGCAGCAGTACTTAAAGCACTAAACACATTTCCATTTACACAAACCTTCAATACCTAATAACTTTGAAAAACAGTTTAAACATGTAAAAAGGCAGAGGTTTTTTTTTCACTTTGTAAAAGGATTCTACTACTGTTTGTAGAAAAAGATTTCATTGTCACTCATCCAGAGGGCACACAACTCTGGGGATCTTTCTTTCATATAAAAGAGTGACCTGGCTGCCCCTTGTTGCTTTTGTTCAGTCGCTCAGTCATGTCTGACTCTCTGTGACCCCATGGACTGCAGCACAGCAGGCTTCCCTGTCCATCACTATCTCCTGGAGTCTGCTTAAACTCATGTCCGTTGAGTTGGTGATGCCTTCCAACCATCTCGTCCTCTGTTGCTCCCTACTCCTCCTGCCCTTTATCTTTCCCAGCATCAGAGTCTTTTCCAATGAGTCAACTCTTTGCATCAGGTGGCCAAAGTATTGGAGCTTCAGCTTCAGTCCTTCCAATAAACATTCAGGGTTTTTCCCCATCTATTTGTCGTGAAGTGATTGGACCAGATGCCATGATCTTAGGGGTGCCCTTTAGAGATTGCTTCTTAGGATTTCCCTGGTGGCTCAGATGGTAAAGCGTCTGCTTACAATGAGGGAGACTCGGGTTCGATCCCTGGGTCAGGAAGGTCTTCCTGGAGAAGGAAATGGCAACCCATTGCAGTACTCTTTCCTGGAGAATCCCATGGATGGAGGAGCGTGGGGGGCTACAGCCCATGGGGTCGCTGAGCGACTTCACTTTCACTTTCTTTCTTAGACATTGCTAGATTGTTCTGGATGCAGATATTCCTGGCCAGATGAAAAGCAGCATCTAGCAGCTCTGTTTTTTTTTTTTTTTTTTTTTTACTCCTATCATTTTCAACCCACCTGTCTAAGGATTATTCCCTAAAGTAGGGCTGAACAAAATTCCTGTTGCACCATTACTGACACCGTATGTTCCTTGAGCCAATGCCGCCATCTCGTGGTGGAGTTACGCGAACACAGTCTGGCAGCTAGCCCAGGATTTTCACTCACTCGGCTCTACCAGGAACATCCTCCTTGTCTTTCTTAAAGTGTGGTCAGCTGCCTCAGCGCCGCCGGCTCTGGAGATGACGGCGCCATTGCTCACCGCTCCTCTCTGGCTCCACTTGACCCCTGTGCCTCTCGGTGCTGTGTCTACTTGTGGGGCCCTGTGTTCCCTTGGGAGAAGGGGTGACGAATGCCAAGAACCTGGGTAAAAACAACTTAAGCCTGTTCTGAGGCAGGGTTTAAGAGGATACCTCTAACTGCTTCTTATATGTCCTGCTTCAAACTTTAAGTATTTGAGCATGTACGGTCTCTGTAATTAGAACTCACTGTCACACAAGTCTGGAACACTTTCCGAAAGGAACAGTCTGTATACATGACTGTGTGTTTCTTCAGGCATGGTGTCTGCACACCGAGAGGATGGATGAGGCCACTGTGTGTCTGAGGACATGAGAGACCAACATTGTCCAGGCAAGATCATTAGCTAAAATAATTGCAGAAGCCTGCTACAAGGAGTGGTCCAAGGACCTGCACCAGCAGCAACACTGAGAGCTCACTAGTAGTGCAGACTCTGCAGTGACATCCCAGACCTTCTGGTTCAGGCTCTGGATTTTAAGGAGACCCTCAGTAATTTGTACGCACTTTAAAGTTTAAAAAGCACTGAGCTATAGCAGTGGTTCTCAGCTTCTGCTGCGCATTAGAGTAACCCCAGAGCATTTAAAGATACTGACACCCAGTGCTCACCCTAGACTGATTTCATTAGATTCTCTGCCAACGAGACACAGATTTACACACTGGCTGACCTTTTAAAATAGGTCCATGCAGTTACCCAGAGCTGGACTTCCCCATAAACGTGTTTCAGGAAGCTGGGCCACTAAGTCTTCTTTACTGAAGAACTCACAAAAAGTGCCAAAACCCAGCGAAAATGCTCCAGTAGCAGCAAGCAAGCTAAGGAAGAGGTTCAAATTCTAGTGACAGGCTTTAAAACTTTAAAACGTGGTGGACAAGAAAATAAATAGAAGATTCTGGTGTAGAACCGAGAAGGCCAACCTACCCAAACTTCCAGCAGAGGGTGCTTCAAGGAAAGGAGGCTGGTGACAAAATCCTGAGAATTCTCACTACTGTCTACCAATAAAAGGGGAAGAGAGCCCTGGAGAGTGACTAGGCAGCCTAAAGTAAAAGTTAAGAGTATTACGAGTTCTTGTGACCTCAGCAGAGGCAAGAAAATCAACAGAGAGCCTGTTTCCCAGTGACCCTGTCAGATCCTGGTGAGTATTCCCTGAAGGTACCCATCCATGGAAATAAGATTCTGTTTTATTAAGAGCTGTGTGTGCCTTTAGGCTGTGAAAATTGAATAATGCACATTATACAGCTTTAAAGCTATGACACACCTAGACAGCGTATTATAAAGCAGAGACATCACTTTACCAACCAAAGTCTGTCTAGTCAAAGCTATGGTTTTTCCAGTAGTTATGTACAGATGTAAGAGTTGGACCATAAAGAAGGCTGAGTGCCAAAGAATCTATGCTTTTGAACTGTGGTGTTGGAGAAGACTCTTGAGAATCCCTTGGACTGCAAGGGGATCAAACCAGTCAAACCTAAATGAAATAAATCCTGAATATTCATTTAAAGAACTGATGCTGAAGCTGAAATTCCAATACTTTGGCCACCTGATTGGGAAGAGTTGACTCATTGAAAAAGACCCTGATGCTGGGAAGGATTGAGTGCAAGAGGAGAAGGGGGCAGCAGAAGGTAGGATGGTTGGATGGCATCACTGGCTCAATGGACATGAGTTCAAGCAAACTCCAGGAGATAGAGAAGGTCAGGGAAGCTTGGCATGCTGCAGTTCATGGGGTCACAAAGAGTCAGACACGACTTTGTGAGTGAACAACAACAGCAGTTTGGACTGTGGATGACCAGGTCTCAGGTTTTCAAGAAAAGTTCAGATCAAATAGACTACAGGTATTATAAATCTAATTGCCTGTAGGGGCCAGATACGTGCTATAAGTAAGTGATGCTGGTTAGGTGTAGGACCATAGGGAGTGGTGTGGTCCATGGGAACTAGAGAGTAAAAGCTTCATCTCAAGCGATGGTTCTTAAAGTGTGGGCCCCAGCCAATATTAGCATCACCCAGGGACCGGTTAGAAATGCAAATCTCTTATAAACAAGCTCCATGGATGGAGCCCAGGAAAAACAGTTTTAATAAGCTTCCCAGATAGTCCTGTGTTCACTAAAGATTAAGAACTGCCAGAGTAAAAATTCTCTAGCTGATTGTTGCTGAAAATGTAAGTCCTGTGTTGTCATATCTTACAATTTTTTTTAAAGAGAAGCTTAAATTGTGGAATTTTATGTGGAATCTCCTAGTTTTTAAATTGCAGTAATAGGTTTGCATTTTGTAGAAAATACCAAGTGGGCCAAACAAAACACATGATAGTTTTGCAAGGTGTGTTTGTTTGATGGAGAACATCTGGATGAAGTGGCCCATGTTAAGCATGAAAAAGATGAAAAGAAATGACATGGCAAATGTATAAAATACTACGGGAAAGAAAAGGAATGAGCCAATCAGAGCATATAAAGATAGATGAACAGCTCTGTCTAGAAGGAAAAAAATACCCAAAGGAAAAGAGAACTCAAAAATGAGATGATAAAATGCCATGAAATGGAGCCATTATACTGTGAAGAGATTGAGATACATTCCCGGTTTTAAACCCATCAATGGACCAATAACACTGAAATTCAGTGAGCAGACTTTTACACACCCACCACTGGGTGAGTGCTATGGTCTCCCCTGGGAAAGATGGCCAAGCATAGAAGGACTCGCTCCTATAAACAAGTCTCTGAGTGCCACAGCTGTCTCATTCAGTGATGTCGTCTACCTTCCCCCACCCCTAGGTGAGGGAGGTCAGTAGTCTGGTCTGCTGGAGAGACCTTAATACAGCAATCATTTCAGGTTTGTCTTTTTTATTTCAGGTACTAAAGAATGGTCTCATGCTTTGACGAATTCAGGAGCAAAAAAGTTGAAGGAAAATAAATCGGTGGAGAGGTGACTGATACAAACCAGAGCAAAGAATAGAACAACCATAAGGCTGTGATTATTGAACAGGATGTAGACGTTATAAGATGACAAAATAAAGCTAACAATAAAAACAGAAGGTTAGGAGAGGGAGATGGAGGGAAATTTAAGACCTTATATTTTCTGAACGTTTTACCCTACATCATTTAGCAATATCTAAAATTCAACCAAAGTGTTAAAATAATTCTAATATATTAATCTTCCCCCCACTGTCTTTAAAAATTATTTTTTATTACAATATAAATTAAACATGTACTAACATGACTAGATATTCCTATCCTTATAGTTTTATACAAAGGAAGGAATGATGCTAAAGCTGAAACTCCAGTACTGTGGCCACCTCATGCGAAGAGGTGACTCATTGGAAAAGACTCTGATGCTGGGAGGGATTAGGGGCAGGAGGAGAAGGGGACGACAGAGGATGAGATGGCTGGATGGCATCACTGACTCGATGGACGCAAGTCTGAGTGAACTCCGGGAGTTGGTGATGGACAGGGAGGCCTGGCGTGCTGCGATTCATGGGGTCGCAAAGAGTCAGACACGACTGAGCGACTGAACTGAACTGAACTGAAATACAAACAAAGCTAGTAAAATGTAGATTTGCAATGACAGTTTGGAAATAGATTTTTGAATATCCCTACAGGAAAGAGCACAGATCACTGTATAGCAAGATTAATTTTCACAAGATGAACACACTCATCAGCACCTGGATTGAAGCTTAAAACTTTGTCCTTCTCATCATTGGCTTCCCCAAAATAGGTAGCTCCAAATCTTACTTCTAACACTAGCTTCATTTTGGCTTTTTTGCGCCTTATGAAAATGGAATCATAACTTTTGTGACTGGTTCCTTTTAGTCAGTATTACACCCGTGGAACACTCAGTGTTACATCAGTGATGTTCATCCCCGTTATTGCAGTTCATTTTTGTTTTTGTATTCTATTGTATAAATATACCATAGTTTATCCGTTCTATGGGTAATGGATTTTTGAGCTATTTTTGGATCTTGGCTCCTAGAACTGTGCTTCTGTAAACATTCTTACCTTTGTCTTTTGGTGAACATATGTGCATTTATCTGTGACATATATTCCTAGAAGCAGAGTTGCTGGAGCGGAGTACACAAATGTTCAGTTTAAGTTAATACTGCTGAACAGTTATCCAGAGGCGTAGCAGTTTATACTTCTACCAGCAGCGCATGATGTTCCATGTTCTTGCCAGCAGTTGGTACTGTCAGTCTTTCTAATTTTAACTATTCTGGAGGGTGTTCAGTGATTGTCTCACTGTAATTTTGTGTGTATTTTCCTGACAACTGAGCACTTTTTTCTCATGCTTATTAACCATTTGGATATTCTGTTTTATATAGTGTCTATTTGTAGTCTTTTTTCATTACAATATCTGTCTTTTTCGTACTGATGTGTAGAAGGTTTTGTATGTTGTGAATTCAAGTCTATTATTGGATGTGTAAATAACTGAAGTTCTTAATTTTAGTGAACTCCAAGGTTATGAAGGTATTCTCTTACGTATTCATCAGGAGCTTTATTGGTTTACATTCCAGAGTTAGATTTGCAATTCTTCTGGAATTGATTTTTGTGTATAGAATGAGGTAAGGGTCAAGATTATTGGTTTTTCTTCATATAGGTTTCCGACTGACCCAGCACCGTTTGTTGGGAAGACCATCTTTTCTTTACTGCATTGCACTTCCATCACAAATCGCATGACTGTATGAGGCTTGTTTCTGGACTGTTTTAGGTCCTTTGGTCAGCCTGTTTATCCTTCTGTCAGTATTACCTTGTCTTAATTACTATAGCTCTACAGTCTTGATACCTTGCCATAGAATTCCTTTAGTTTTATACTTTAAGATTTTATTGCCTTTTCATGGTCATATGTATTTCCAAATAAATTGTAGCTTTAGCTTGTCAGCTTCTTCAGGGGAAAAAGAAGCATATTGGGATTTTGATTGGGAATAAATTGAATCTGTAGATCATGTTGGAAGGGACTGATAGCTTTACAGTCTTGAGTCTTCCAGCTCAGGATGTCTCCCTCCATTTATTTAAGTCTTTTCTAATTACATTCAGTAATATTTTATCATTTTATATATAAAGTTCTTGCATATCTTTTGATGGATTTATTCCCAGACATTTGATATTTTGATGCTATTGCAAATGGTCAAGTAATAAATATTTCATTTAAAAATATTTTCTAAGTGATATGTAGAAATGCAATTGGTTTTTGTACTTGAGCCTTTTATCCAGATACCTGCTAACTAAATTCACTTACTTATTCTATTAATAATAGCTTATCTGTTGATTCTTCTGGTTTTTGTTTGTTCATTTGTTTTTTAACTTCCACAATCATGTGATCTAATGATGGCAGACAGATGGGCTGGGGGTGGATTACTTTGTCCAGTCTGGGTCTGAGCTGATTAGAAACTCCATTTCTGCATTTGTGAGATCTGGCTTATTTCCATTGTCCTTAATTCTAGAGTAGATGCTTTCAGGGGTCCTAACAAAAGCCAGGACATCTCACAGGGCCCTTCCTCCTAAACCCCATATTCTCTCCCCAGTTGGAGAGACCCTGTTTAACTTCTCATCCTCTTGGTCACCAAGTATGTACTGACACACCTGAGGGGAGGTGCGGACTGAATGTGATGTTCCCCTCCCCGTGCCTCTCTTCCTTCAGGGACCTTGGCTCCAGGAATCTCCACTTCCTTTCCGTTATTACTTTTAAGTTATAATGAAATGAATGAAGTGAATAAAATGTTATTTTATCATAACTTTTCATTTATTTAATGACTAATGATGTTGAGCATCCTTTCATGTGCTGTTTAGTCATTTGTATCTCTTCTTTCAAGAGATGTCTACTCAGAGCCTTTGTCTATTTAAAAAACGTGTCATCTCTTAGTTTGAGGTGTAGGAACTCTTTATGTATTCTGGGTACCAGTCTCTCATCAATTGCACAGTTTGCAAGTATCTTCTCCCATTCTGCGGACTGTCTTTTCACATTCCTGACGGTATTGTTTGCCACACGAAAGCTTTTAATTTTGATGAAGTCCAATTTATTTATCTTTCTTTTTATTGCTTGTGCTTTTGGTGTTGTACCTAGGAAGGCTTGGCCTAATACAAGGTCACCGAGGTTTTCTCCTAAGACTTACAGTTTTAGCTCTTGCCTCGTGCCCTCCATTTAGGTCTCTGGTCCATTTAGAGTTAATATTTGCGCATGGTGTAAGGAAGGGGCCCACCTTTATGCTTCTGCCTGTGGATATCTAGTTGTGCCAGTACTGTTTACTCTTCTAAATAGCCCCTTCATCATGTTCTTCTCAGTGACCCCAGGACCCTCAGTTCTTCATGGCCTCATGCTTACCCATGGATGGCTGATTTCTGGGACATTTCCTTTTGTTGCCTGTGGTTCTTACCCCTTTCTTCCCCAGGACCTGGATTAGATTAGAGATAACTTCACTCATGAACGTTGGGCTTTGCTGTCTTCACGATGTAGTGCAGAAGGAGTGGAAGAGCTGGGTGTGGAATATATATAATTTCATGGAAGACTGGGTGGGCAGTGATCAGGCTATGGCACTGCGAAGAGATCCACCCCAATTAGGGAGCCACACAGTCTGGCAATCGGAGACTCCTCTGCTCCAGCACCTGCGGCGCTCCTCTTTCTCCTGAAGCCTTGCCACCCAAATCTGCTTCCTCACTGAGGGTTCCGACCGGGTGTTGATTCTTACCACTGTGGTCATTAAAGCAAAATGACTTCTTTCCCCAAAAGGAACATCATAAATGCAACTGAATGCCTCATTTCCTTGGTGTCCAGTGCTCATCCACCAGGAGGCCTGCTTTTTAATATTCTTGAGTACTTTCTGTGTCACTTTGAGCATGCCACCCCTCCCATCCAGGTACTAACCAGGCCTGACACTGCTTAGCTTCTGAGATTAGACAAGATCAGGTGCATTCAGGGTGGCATAGCCATAAATGAGCATGCCACTTCTATTTCTCCTTCTGAAAAGTGGGGGTTTGTAATCTCTGTCTTTAAGTGTAAAGACAAAAATGCTAGTACCTTCCTGAAATCTGGGCTGAATCCTTGAATCTGGAGGCTGTTCATGAAGTGTTTCAAGAGATATGAATGTTAACCTAGTAAAATATAGAACTGTGTTCCTGCTTTTTTGTGTCTTGGCCCTGTATGTTTAACAAGCACTTATAACTGTAAATGGCTTTTCTTCTGGAAGGTTTATAAAAACTCTTTATGGTCAGGAAGGACTTCATCCACCTTCTCACCACACTTTCCTCGTGTTAAAAAAGCAGAAAGCAAAACCAGCACTAGGAGGGAGTGTTTAACCAGCAGAGGGAAGACTTTCCGGTCAGGTTCTCTGATGTGCTGAAGCCTCGTGCTTCGTTGGACATGTCAGCTGCATAGTGGAGCCTGTTACCGCATGTTGCTATGTCTCTGAAGAATCCAAAAGGAAAAACAAGAAATTCAGATAAATCATGTGTAACAAGGAGAGAGAATGTGGCTGAACTTTTTTCTGAATTATTCTGTATTTGGCATTTTACCTGTTTTGAACTGCCCAGTGAAAGTTCATATTTATTCAGTTACTGGTTTAATCAACAGATATTTATTGTGTACCTACTATGTGCCAGGCATGGTGCTTGGGCTAGCAAGGAACAAAAGAGTTGAACTGCTGTGGAGTTTATTCTAGCAGGGGAAATCTGGAAATAAATATAAATACAGATAAACTACAAACTGATAACTATTATGAAGAAAAAATTAAAGGATATGATAGGATAGCAAAGAATTAATTGGGGGATTAATTGGATAGCTGAATTAATCGGGGGAAGGCTTTTCTGGTTAATTTTTTAGAGTCAGCTTAACTGGGCTAAGGGATGCCCAGGTAGTTGGTAAAACAAATTTCTGGGTGTGTCTGTGAAGGGTTTCTGGAAGAGATTAGCATTTGAAATGGTTAATTGTGGAGATGGATAGGCATCACCCGGTTCCTTGAGGGCCTGAGTAGAACAAAAGGCAGTGGAAGGGTGAATTCACGCTCTCTGTCTGACCCCAGGCACCCAGCTTCTCTTGCTTCTAGGCAGGGGTGATGGTGGCTCTCTTTTGGACTCGGCCTTATGCTGTCTGACCTTGGCACTCAGGCTCGAGGACTCAGACTTAATTGCGCCATCGGTTTTCTGGCTCCCGTATCCCGCAGACAGCAGATCATGGGACTCTTTGGCCTCCGTAACTATGTGAGCCAATTCCAGTAATAATCTCCTTTTATGTATGAAAAATGAGAGTGATAGTTGCTCAGTCATGTCTGACTCTTTGCGACCCTATGGACTGTGGCCCACCAGGCTCCTCTGTCCATGGAATTTTCCAGGCAAGAATACTGGAGTTGATTGCCATTCACTTCTCCAGGGGATCTTCCTGACCCAGGGACTGAACCTGGGTCTCCTGCATTGCAGGCAGATTCCTTACCATCTGAGCCACCAGGAAAGTGAAAGTTACTCTGTCGTGTCCAACTCTTTGTGACCCCATGGATTATACAGTCCATGGAATTCTCCAGGCCAGAATACTAGAGTGGGTAGCCTAACCCTTCTCCAGTGGATCTTCCTAACCCAGGGATCGAACCAGGGTCTCCTGCATTGCAGGCGGATTCTTTACTAACTGAGCTATCAGGGAAGCCCAAGAAAGCCCCCCTTTTATGTATAAGTGCATAACAGAACCCCCTTTTGGTTCTTTTCCTCTGGCGAACTCTTGACTAATACACTGACCATATGACAGACGTGAAGGGGGAATAGTGAGAGGAAGAAGATTCTAAGAAGAGGAAACAGCAGGTGCTAAGGGCCTGAGGTCAGGATGAATTCAGTGCATTTGAGGAACTGAAGAAGCCAGTCTGCTTGGATGAACATGCAGAGAGAGATGAGACGAGACCACAGGCTTAGCGGAATGTGCTACCTGTTTTGACGGTCTGTCCTACGTGCAATGGGAACCCATTCTGGGGCTCTCAGAAGGGGACTGATACAGTCAGATTTATATGCACATCTTGAGTGTCTCCATGAAGACAGTAAGCTCTTCAAAGCAGGGCTAAAACCTTATGTTTATCTGCTTCAGAACCAGCACTGGGCTGTGGGTATCACAGGGGCCCAGCAGGTAAATTGTGATGGTTATTCATGTAGGATTTCATTTAACTTGAAGTTTGGTTTGGTTGTACTACATAAAAATAGGATATTCGTGTCCCTATAACACAGTCTAGGGAAACTAGACTTATTCTAGGTTTATTTTAGTGTGCTAAAAGGATAGAGGCCTTTCTTTTCACATGTATCTATACCCATATATGTAGTCATATATACATTTTATGTATATATATATACACACACACACACACACACAGACATATACATTTACATACATGTGTATATATAAAATTTTTTTTTAGTGAAACCATTTCTTAACTTGGAAATCCATAAATGATTTATTACTTTTCCTAATTCCTCTCTATTTCTAGTTGAAGACTGTTCCTTTTTTCAGTTTGCCTGAAAATATAGTCCAGCTAATAAATAGGTTCAAAGGCAGACAAAAGGAGTTTCCACAGGTTATGAGAAAATGCCAGGGTCTTGAAAGACCTCCATGGATACAAAAACATAAATCTCGGAAAACTCTTTTGAAATGTCATTCACCTTCCTTTCTCATAGGAAATCAGGGCCCAGAGAGAAATGAACTAACGTTACAGTTCATCTGGACCTTGTTACTCAAACCAGAAGAAGGATGGTAGAGGAGGATGGACCCAGCAGAAGCAAATCCATTTGGAGTTTTATAGTTTCCCATTAAAAAAAACACACCCCAAAAAAACCCTCTTGAACTTTCTGGTAAGACAGATGTATTTATCCAACATTCAGCACCTGGAGAATATTATTCATTGATGACAATCCAAAGAGTTATCTATTAGCCAGTGTTATGATGGCAGAGTAACAATGCAGGAGCAGAAGTCATCATCTGGTGCTGAAGCATCGGGGCCTCTAAGGACATAAAGCCATCAGAGACATTTTAACATGGTGAAGCGTGAGGTCTTAGCAGGCTGGGGAAGTTTGCGCCTTAACATCACTTCTGTCATTAGTATTTTAAGAAAATGTGCATTCATTCATTCATTTCCTCATTTTCTCCCTCTCTCCTTTCCTTCTTCCCTCCCCTCTTTCTCCTCCATTTCTTCCTTCTTTCTTCCCCCTTTTTTTTAATCCATCAAATATGTTCTGTTACTAATGTATGGTAGATGCAGAGGTGACTACACAGAGGTTTAAGCATGATCCCCGCCTTCGTGGAGTTTTCATTCTAACGGAGATAAATACACAATGTGGGCAAGACCGTGTCTAAAAAGTATCCCAAGATTGTAAACAGGTTGGAGGGAAGGAGACTGGTAAGGGAGATTAGGTAGTTGTGAGTGACTCAAGGCTTATGGGAAACAGAAGTTCCTAGGCAGTTCCCCTCCTTATTAGTTTGCTTTGGGAAGGGGCTGATTCATGCTCATGCGTGGCTTCTTTAGGAAGATTTCCGTGGTCAAGTGAATTTCTTAGATATCGGTACTGATGCCTGAGACCAAGATCAACCTCTGATTCCGCCATCAGGGATTAGCCAAAGAGCAGCTCTGTATGCTCCTGCAAAAGTGGGCACCGAGTTTCTTTTCTCATTTTCCTGCCCAGTCCCCTCTGCATACAAAGAAGTCACCAGATACCCCCCTGTCTCTCTCTGTTTTTTTCTTTTTGGCTGTGCTGGGTCTTCATTGCTTTTTTCAGTTTCTCTAGTTGTGGCCAGCAGGAGCTCCTTTCTGGTTGTGGTGCAAGGGCTTTTCACTGTAGTGTCTTCTCTTGTTGCAGAGCATGGGCTCTAGGGCATGTGGGCTCAGTAGTTGTGGCACTAAGCTTAGTTGCCCCAGCATGTGGGATCTTCCCAGACCAGGGATTGAACCCCTGACCCTTGCATTGGCAAGTGGAATCTTTACCACTGGACCACCAGGAAAGTCCCTACCTCTCTCACGTGGGCTGTTTTTCTGCATCCTGGGAACCTGGTGGGCCCTTGCTTTCTTACTGTTTGTTCTGGAGTGTTTTTTTCAATCCCCTTCTTGGATGAGCTAGCTTGCAACTCAATATATTGGCCCAGGTACGTGTCATCTTTACCAGGCACACAGATACACTTTCTTATAACTTCCAGCAGAGGCCAGGGATGGGGAGGGGCTTTCAAAGGTTATTTGCATCTATTCTCCTGCCCCTAGAAAAAGAAAATATCCTGTGAGCAAAGCTACCTGTTCTTTTTTTTTTTTTTTTTTTTTCAGAAACTCTTGAGCAGAAACATCTATTTGTTCCTGTTGTGTGGTGGCCCTGCTCTGCCATCAGAGGTGCTTCTGTTCCTTGGAGATCTCTTTCATTCTGGGAACTTAAAACCTCTGGGACTGAAACGTGATCTGCTCCACGAGGCAGTAAAGCAAGGTGGTTAAGGAAGCAGATGCCTGGAGCCACACGACTGGCATCCAGAATCCTCATTCTCCTCTTACAGCTGAGACACTAGCCAGGTATCCTCTCTGCACCTCTGTTTCCTCCACTGTAAGGAAAATACTAGTGTGTTCCTCACAGGCTCCTGAAGGATTGCATACCTGAGGTGTCCAGAAAGGGCCTTGGCAAAGAATGAGCATGCTGGTTTAGTTGCTGTGTTGTGTCTGATTCTTGTGACCCCATGGGCAGTAGCCTGCCAGGCTCCTCTGTCCTCTGTCCATGGGATTTCCTGGCAAGAATACTGGAGTGGGTTGCCATTTCCTTCTCTAAAGCATCGTGTAACTTTCCTCTATTATTATTTCACCTTGGATAATAGAAAGACAATCAATTCTTAAACTATATTCTTATTAGCAACATTTTTTGTCTCTTAATTGGTAAGAAATGTTTGAAAAGGAATATTCATACATGTTTCTATGTTAGAGATAACATAGATTGAGAATCACTGACTTTCTTCTGTCTTTTCACGGTCAATCACCTCCAACCGCAGCCCCATGCACCAACTGTCCTGCCGTCTGTCTCTGTACATTCCATTTGTCTTTCTAGAGTGTCATATAAAAAAAAGTGTATAGTATAGAATCTTTCAGGTCTGACTTTGTTTGCTCAGTGTAATGTGTTCAGGGCCAGCTGTACTGTCCTGTGTATTAGTTCATTTCTTTGTACTGCTGAGCAGTATTCCATGGTGGGGACAGATCTGTGTCACACCTTGTCTATCCATTTGCCTGTGAATGGGCATTTGTTTTATTTCCAATTTGCCTGTTATGAATAAGGCTGTTACGGGCATTCACACAGACATCTTGTGGACATGTTTTCATTCCCTTGAGTAAATACCCAGGAATGGAATTGCTGGTTTCTTGACCAGTGGATGTTTTACTCTGTGAAAAGTCAAGATATTTTCCAAAACGTTATCATTTTTCATCCTCACCAGCAGTGTATGAGAGTTCCAGTTACTCCACATCACCAACACTTAGTATTGTCAAATTAAAAAAAAATTAGCCACTTAAATAGCTATATGATGCTATTTCATTGAAGTTTTTGTTTGTGTTTCACTCATGACTAATCAGGTTAAGCATCATTTCATTTGCTCATTAGGAATTTGTATATCTTCTTTGGTGAAGTGTCTTGTTAAAATCATGTACCCGCTTGTCTATAAATTGGATAACTTGTCTTTGTATTACTTGTTAGAGTTCTTTATGTATATATATTTTTAGTTACAAGCCCATTGTCAAATATTTGTATTATGATTATTTTTTTCTAAGATAATTTTTAAAATTTTCACTCTTTCCAAGCTATATCAGGTATTGATCAAGTAGTCCCAAACCAGGGAATCTCTTAAAGAAACACCAAGTAATTGCTTGCCCTTGCAACCTGGTATTTCTTCCATCCTTGGAGCTAAATGTTTACATTCAGAGTTGAAAAGACACCCTGTGTGAGCCTAGAAACAGCATTCCATCTAATGCTGTCAGAATAAACAGCTTCAGACCAGCATTCTCAAATCTGCAAGATGGAACCAACAGATGTTTTGTCCATCACAGGAGGAGGTCTATCACATTTCTGAAAAGTTGTCTCTTTCTTCTTCAGCATCCTGGCTTTTATTAGTGAGCAGTCTGACCAGATGTGCCATCCCTTGGCCTCTTTGCTTCTCTTCTGACAGAGAGTGTAGTTACCCAAGATGGCCAATTATGTCCTTTAGGCTTAGAGGTGGCCAGTGGAGCCCTCTCTGACCCCACAGGAAAGGACCCAGGAGGCATGTGTCTAGACCGGGAAAATAACCTCTAAGCCAATGGCAGGTGAAGGAGAAAGTAGTGGTTTAGGCATTTAGGAAACTTCTAGTTTCCAACATTCTCTAACAGATAGTAAAATAATAAACTACTGTCTAATGTTAATCAGGTGTTGACTAGCTGCCAGACAGTTCACACAGGTCTTCTTGAATCTTCCTAAGAACCCCAAAGAGGAAGGCACTTTTGTTATCCTCATTTCAGATAAGGAAACTGAGGCTTAGAGAGATTTTGTTTAAGTTGTGGGTTTATTTTGTTTGTTTGTTTTAATTTATTTGGCTGTGCTGAGTCTCAGTCGTGGCATGCGGGGTCTTTAAATGCCATAACTGGGTGGCACTATAACTTAGTTGCAACGTGTGGGCTCTAGTTCTCTGACTAGGGATCAAACCTGGGCCCCTTGCATTGGGCTGATTCAAGCCTGTGCCTCTGCCACCCCCACCCCTGCCTAAATCACAGATGTCCATGTGCTCAGATCTTCAAGACTGCTCACAGAGAGCTGGAACTGTGAATGTCAAACCTGGGAATGCCAGGGGACCTCTGTACTTAGTCTGAGCTATCCCTTGATTTCTGTGCCAGACAGCTGTGCCCACATCCTTGGATATGAAATCTAGGCGTTCAGGAGGATCTTTTCAGAACTGAAACGAGGGGAACACCCAAATTCATATGGAAGCCGAAGCTCAGGAAGCCCTCACCCGTGTTTCTTGACAGCTCTCAGCAGAGTTTCAGGGGAGGCTGGGCTTTCCAGCTATGAAACTGCGGAGGAGGCAGGACAGATGCAAACCAGAGAAGGCAAGTGCGTGTGCGTGCACACAGGTTCATGCTCCCGTAAGCCTGGCAGGCGCAAGGTGGTGCATATGGCTGAGGTCAGCCCTCTCAGTGCTGGGCGTCCCAGCCGAAGCCTGGCACGACTGAAGGGGCTATGGAGTATGAGGAAACCCAGCCCTGCTCAGTGGCCTGGAATCATGGGACTCTGCTAGGCTCTAGGGCAGCTCTGCTTGATGCTTTTTTAAAAATTAAAGTATAGTCAATTTTCAATGTTGTGTTAGTTTCAGCTGAATAGCAAAGTGATTCAGTTATATATGTATTTTTTTATATGTGTGTGTATACATCTTTTTCAGATTCTTTTTCCCTTATAGGTTATTATAGAACACTGAGTGTAGTTTCCTGTGCTATAAGGTAGGACCTTGTTGGATATCTATTTTATATATAGCAGTGTGAATCTGTTAATTCCAAAAGTGAAAATGTTAGTCGCTCAGTCGTGTCTGACTCTTTGGGACTCCATGGAATGTATAGCCCACCAGGCTCCTCTGTCCATGGAATTCTCCAGGCAAGAATACTGGAGTGGGTTGCTGTTCCCTTCTCCAGGGGATCTTTCCAACCCAGGGATCAAACCCAGGTCTCCTGCATTGCAGGCAGATTCTTTACCATCTGAGCCACCAGGGAAGCCCCAAACTCCTAATTTATCCCTCTCCTCATTCCTGTTTGGTAAACACAAGTCGGTTTTCTATGTCTGTGAATTTGCTCTGGTTTGTAACTAAGTTCACTTGTGTCTTTTTTTTTTTTTTTTAGATTCCATGTATAGGTAATAGGTGGCATCATATTTGTCTTTCTCTGTCTGGCTTACTTTACTTAGTGTGTTGAGGTTTCTGACCAATGGTCACACCAAAAGCTGTTAACAGGTTCCTTTGCCAGCCCTAAGCAGTGGATAGAAGATTTGTTTTGGTTCGGAGAAGGCAATGGCACCCCACTCCAGTACTCTTGCCTGGAAAATCCCATGGATGGAGGAGCCTGGCGGGCTGCAGTCCATGGGGTCGCTGAGGGTCGGACATGACTGAGCGACTTCACTTCCACTTCACTTTCTGAGGTTTTGGGGGAGAATAAAAGCACAATTGTCTCCTTAAAACATTAGGTGAGGACCTAGATTAGTTCCTGTTTATTTTTTATTTTGAAGAAGAAGAGGAGGAGGCAGAGGTGTGGAGTTTGATTCTGGGAAGGAGCGAGGCACCCACACCCAGTACAGCAGAGATGCATGAGGCCAGCACCATGTGTTGCCTGAGCCCTGATCCTAATCACACCACAGCATCCCCCATCCTTCAGGCATGAGTTTCTCCCTCACTTCTATACGAACTGTCATCAGGAAGGGCTCTGTATATCAGCCATTTCCCTACGCAGAGAATTTGGTGGTTAATCTCTGTCCAAGGAGGCAGAGTGCTGTGGTGGTTAATGTGCTAGAGCCAGCCTGCCTGTGCCCAAGTCCCATAATAAACGGATGCATTTACTTAGCTTTTCTCGCCTTGTCACTCGTTTGAGTTTGCTTCAGCTTCTTCCCATGTTACGTGATGACACCACAGATACAGTTATATGTAGAATTTTTCATTCCTATGGGTTGATTTTTATTCCCAGAAGTGGAATCATGGGGTCAAAAGGCATCTTATCAGTGTGTGAACTTAAGTTACCCGCTATCTCCATGCTTAAGTTTCCTTGTGTGTAAAGTGAGATTGATCATGAGGTTTGTTGTGAGAATTAAATGTTACCATATGTAAAACAATGATGTCTGGCACATAGCAAGTCTTATACTTAGTGCTTAATTTATTGTTATCTCTGTCACAGTTCACAATTTTATGCCTTATCTCTAGTTGTGAAATGAAGGGTTATCCTCTATTGAAAAAATAACATAGCTTTTAGGGAGTGGTGGGAAGTGACTTCTTAGAGGAGGGCATTTAACTGATTCCCTGACTCACAGCCAGGGGCAGCCCTCTTTGCCAGGGAGATGGGTGCAGCTCTCAGAGGCTAGTGGCAAATAGCAGAAGAGACCTCTTTGGCCCAACCAGGGAACCCAGCAGACCAGCGTCCCAAGACAGATCAGCCTCCCTGCCCACAGGCTTGCTCCCGTCCCGCCATGCTCAGTGTTACCTGACTTTCTTCCCGGACAGTCCGTGGGGCCGCCAGAGGCCTGGCAGCGCAGTGACGGACACGTGATAAGGGCTGAGGGAAGGCGTTTGAGGAAAGAAGTCCCACTGGGGAGCAAAGCTGTTTCGCCACCTGCTTCTGCCTGTCACTTCTGCTGCCCCCAAGACCCAGGTGTCATGTAAACATTTACAGGGCTCTTGAAGGCAAGTAGTCACTCAGGTCCAGAGGCTCCACTCAGCCAGGTTCAAGTTCTTAAAGCAGTGGACTGTGAATTTGGGGTTACTGGGAGCCCTTGGTATGACTGTCTCCCATGATTTTCCTAAGGCTCACATCCAGATGCCCTAAATAGGTGAGTAGACCTCAAGGACAGTTGCCATCAATTTCCTTGATAGTCACACTAGGCATTTTATTTAAAAGGTTGTTAAATTTCATTTTATTTATTTCCAGCCTTATTGAGATATCCTTCACATGTAACACTGTAGAAGTCTAAAGAGTACAATGCGTTGATTTGAAACACTTACAAATTGCAAAATGATCACCATCATAGCATTAGCTCACACCTCTATCATGTCACACGTCTGTTTTTTTGTGGTGGAAACATTTAAGATCTACTTTCTTAGCAACTTTCAAGTATACTAGTATTAGCAATTTTCAAGTAATAATAGTATTATCACCATGCTGCACATCAGGTCCTCAGAACTTATTCATCTTATAACTGAAAGTTGGCACCTTTTCATCAGCATCTCCCCTCACTCCCCGCTGTGGTAACCACTATTCTACTCTATTTCAATGAGTTCAGCTTTTTTAGGTTCTACATCTAAGAGAGGTGTCTTATTTCACTTAGCATAGTGACCTCAAGATTCATCCATGTTGTCACAAAGAGCAAAGTTTCCTTTCTCATGGATGAACGGTATTCCCTCTGCGTGCACATGCCACACACTGTATCCATGCATCTGTTGACGGACACTTAGGTTGTCCCCACACCTTGGCTGTTCTGAATAGTGCTGCATTGAATACGGGGGAGTTCAAAGAAAGACATCTTTTCAACTTAGTGTTTTCATATTCTTCAGATTGATACCCAGAAGTGGAATTGTTGGATCACATAGTGTTTTTACTTTTAATTTTTTGAGGAACCTTGATGCTGTTTCCATAGTGGCTGCACCAGTTTACACTCCCAGTAACAGTGCACAATGGTTTTCTTTCCTCTGCGTTCTAGCCAACATGTGTTCTTTTTGATGATAGCCTTTCTAACTGTACACTTTATTCCCGGATGATTTTGAAGTGATACATGTGCCTATACACAGTCCAGCTATACATGGTCCACCAAAGACTGACGTTTCTTGATTTAAAAGGAAACAATCTAAATGTGTATTCTATCTTTCTTATCTGTTATTTGATTAACTTAGAATTTGACACTGGGAAAGGATTCACTAGCATATCAAGGGAGATTAATAAATGCTTGTTGAATAAATGAATTGATGAACAGAACATGGTTTACTTAGCTGTTCCCTGTTTTTGGACTTTTAGGAGGCTTCCTTTTAAAAAAATTATGAATAATGTTACCTTGATTATATTTGTGTGTGTATAGCTTTTTCTTTCTTTTAGGTTATTTCTTCTTTTAGAAGTGGGATTTCTGAGTCAATGGTAATGGATGATTTTATGGCATTTGATATGTATTTCTAAACTTTTTTGCCCAAGATTTGTGCCAATTTCTGACGTCCCCAGTAATGTTTGAGTGCCGTTTTCACGCCACCCTTACTGGCTTTGGTTGTTCACATAAAATTTCATTTGGTACTTTACCAGATAAATATGGTTTCTTGATATTTAATGTTGTATTTTTTCGACTTCCAGTGACTATTCTTCTGTTTTTGATCGCTAGTTGAATTTACTGTTTTGTGAATTCTGTTCACCACTGTGTTCTATTATCAATGAAACAACACATATCTTACAAAGTTATTAGCCTTTTATACTGTGTGCAATAAATGTTTTCCCTAGTCTATTTTTTACTTCCTTTTTCTCTCTCCTTCCTGTATACCTTCCTTTTTTCTTTCTATTGTTTTAATGTCCAGTCAGTCAAATCTGTTGTCTTTTCCTTTGATTTTTTCGTTTATCAGCCATTAGAACGTGAATGCTAATGTGAAACAGAGGGGGAAGAGAGGCGCCGATGCATGAGGTGGGCGAACTTCTCTAGTCTTGTATTGCTGGCTAGTTTGCACCTCTCTTCATGTTTTGTTGTCGTTTAGTCACTACGTCCCACGGACGGAGGAGCCTGGTGGGCTGCAGTCCATGGGGTTGCTGAGAGTCGGACACGACTGAGCGACTTCACTCACTTTTCACTTTGATGCATTGGAGAAGGCAATGGGAGCCCACTCCGTGTTCTTGTCTGGCAAGTCCCAGGGACGGGGGAGCCCGGTGGGCTGCCGTCTATGGGGTCGCACAGAGTCGGACGTGACTGAAGTGACTCAGCAGCAGCAGCAGTGCTCCCTCTGTGAAGACTGAAGATGGGCGGTGGGGAGACAGGCAGCTGACTTAAGCGCTGGAGGAAGGAAGAGTTTGTGACAGTGAAATGTGCTTCACTGCCCCGTAAGTGAAACGTGGGAAAGAGGAAGGCTGGAGTCAGTGTTTCTTGGCTTGTGCAAAGCTGGTTTTTAAGGCTGAGTTAGGGGGTCTGAGCACAGCAGGAGTGTTGGTGCTGGCAGCCGTGTGCAAATGAATTACACAAAAGGGAAGAGAACCAGCCCGCAAATGAGATGGAAATGTTAGGCCAGGCCTCCTCCAGGTGTATCTGAAAATCAGAATACTGAGACTTCTGAAGACTAGTTCCATGGAAGATCTGAAGGGCCTTCCTCTCCAGGGTTTCCCATCTGGGTTTTCAATAACTTTTGCGTTTCCCATGGTGGCTGGGTTCGGGGCAAAAATGGTGCTAGTTGTTACATAACCAAACAGAGCCCTTGTCCCAGCGGCAGTTTGGGGAGCTAGTTTCCGGGCAGTTCACATGGGAAGGGGCAGACTGTGAAAATTCTCTTTCTCAGGGGGCGAGTCCTGCTTCCCCTTGTGTTATTTTAAGCATTAGGTTATCATTGCCCCACGGCCTGACTGCAGCATGTGGCTTGTGTGATGTATTTTAGCAAAGAACTTGATAAACTGGCAAAACTGACCTAAAAAGTCACTGAGATTTAAACCATTTGTACTTCCTCTCTTAGTTATGCAGCGAACATAGTAATTGTAATAGGTGAGTGTAAGAAGTTATATAATTTTGATCTCAGTACAGCGTGAAACCACAAATGGGAGATTTGTGAAGGATGAGTGACACAGAAGAGAAATTCTGGGCTTCACTTAAGATTCAGTTCTGTCTGATGCAGAGAAAGGCCTCTATCAGCCCCTGTTTTTTACCAGTAAATATTAATGTTGTCCAATCAACTACTGGAAAACAAGCCAGTAGGCAAGCTTGAATGCCTGATGGAAGGACAGTCGCCCTCAGGGCTTCTGCTTTTGGCTGGTGGCTTCAGGAGGTAATTGTTTCTGCTTCCTGCCTCTTTCATGTGTATGTCTTTTAGCCCTACTTGATCTTCTTCTGTCTGAGCTGGCCCACAGTGGACACTCAAGGTAGTTGGGTTGCCTTGCTGGCTGATGGAGGGAGCAGCAAGGGAAGAATGGATTCTCTCCTGCTGTTCCTTACTTGAGGGCAGCCAAGGTTGCTCCTAGATCCTAAGAAGCCCCTCTGATATAGTATGTTCAGATAGGGAGGGGTCTTCCTATCTGGGGTCTTCCTGGTATGGTCTTTAGAGGCAGTGGCTCTGACCTCTCAAAATTGACAGTACAACAGCTAGTATTTAATGGATTTTAGGCACTGTACTGAAACCCTTAGAGTACTCCAAGTGAGAGCTCTGAGCCAACTGTATCATCACTTCCTGGGAATTTTCTAGAAATGCAGACAGAGGCCTCAGCTGAATTGGAAGCTTTGGAGATGAAGCCTAGCTTTCTATGTCATAGCAAGCCCTATAGGGGATCCTGATGTACCCTGAAGTTTGAGTATCACTGTTTTTGGGAGTGCTGAGTAAGTTATATAATCCACATGACAACCCTGTGGAGTACAACCTATTTTAAAAAGTCTTGGACTTCTCTGCAGTCCAGTGGTTGAGACTGCACGTCCAAGACAGGGGACGTGGGTTTGATTCTTGGAGGGGGTCTAAGGTCCCATAGGCTATACGGGCCCACAGGCATGGCCAAAAATAAATAACTAGTAAATAAAAAATGAAAGTCTCAAATCTGTAGGCAAGGAAAGACGAAGGAATTCACTGAGGATTTCAAAACAGCAGAACTGGGGTTTGAACCAGATATGCTGACTAATAGCCCAAGATCTTTGCAATCACACTGAGATATGGGGATAATAACAGACCGGAGAGGAGGAGGACAAGCTTTGTAGGTAATGAGAAACAAGGGTGACTTTTATTTAGGTGTATTTACCCAACTTCTAACGGTGTGCTGGGGCCTGTTCCTACCAGGTGAGAATCAGTTGTAAACATCTCTCCCCAACTCTGATTTCAGTAATATCAGATGGGTTGCTCAAAATTTGTTATTCTGGGAATATTTACACCCCAGAAACTATCAGGTATTGCAAGTCAGGGCTTCCCCCACCCTCAGCCTGTTGTTAAACATTTACCATCACACCATTGCCCAAATGTATTTGTGTGTGTGTGTATTTGGGTGTAGTCTATATTCTTACTAGATATTACATACCAATTATGAAGGCTAATTTAAAGCCAGCACCATTAATGGATTCATTAATATTTTAGTCACAGCTATATTTTCTCATGTCTAGAATATTGCTTTGATGGCATTTAGATGTCAGAACCTTAGAGTGAGAAGGGAACTTGGCATTTATCTTCTCAAAATTCTCTGTATTTAAGAAAAATAAAGGGAAAAAAAAGTACAGTAGTATCACCAGTCGATCCTAAAGGAAATCAACCCTGAATATTCTTTGGAAGGATTGATGTTGAAGTTGGAGCTCCGATACTTTGACCACCTGGTACAAAGAGCTGACTCATTAGAAAAGTCCCTGATGCTGGGAAAGATTGAAGGCAGAAGGAGAAGGGGATGACAGAGGATGAGATGGCTGGATGGCATCACCGACTCAATGGACATGTTTGAGCAAGCTCCAGGAGATGGCGAAGGACAAGGAAGCCTGGCGTGCTGCAGTCCATGGGGTCGCAAAGAGCTGGACATGACGGAGCAACTGAACAACAACAACAACATCACCTGCTTGGGAGGAGCCCCAAGACCTGAGACATCCTTTCTGGGCCCTTTTGGTAACTCTTGGGCTCTGGTGGGGGTAGACAGAGCTGGTCCAGCTGTTGGCAAACCTGATGAGGAGGGTGGAGTGGGAGTTCCCTTCTCTGCGGCCTGGCAAGGGTGTGGGAGAGATGGGGTTGAGAGCTCCCTGCCTCTGGAACAGGGTAATGAATTGAAATGTCAACACAGAGCCTTCTGTGAGCTTCTGTCTCAGAGGGATTCATGTAGGAACAACTGAGGATTTGAGATTTCAGGGTTTCCAGGCAGGAGTGGAGGGGAGGGCAGGGCTTTCTGTAGTTTCCCGCCAGCCCCTCACTCCACCTCTGTCTTGGAAAACGGGTTACACCACTCCCTGGCCGATGGGGTGTCCCTCTCCCCAGACGGTATCAGGAATGAATTAGCATGTTTCCCTCTTGTAAGTGATCCTCTTTTTGAGTAAACATCCCCTGGGTTTCTGTGATGTGTAACTAATGGAGTGCTAAACTCTCAGGGCTGGTTTAAGACTCCGAGCGCACACGTGTTGCCAATCCATCATGCTCCTAATACTAATTAACATAGCAGGGACACAATAAAGCCACAGATCCTACACACATTACCCGGCTCGGGTTACTCTCTCATAACAATCCTGCTGTTGACCCACGGAGAGCTCGCATTGGGAAAAGGAGCTCTGGCCCCTTCTCCCTGGGCTAGGTCTGCCCCACCATGTCAAAAATGCCATCATTACTGTGCGTCATTGTAAATTTGGTGCCCACTGTCCCCTTGGTGTTTGGCGCCTGAGTTCACAGAGCTGGAGGGGGTGGGGCTTTCCAAGTGTGCCTGACCAGGGGGTGGGGGGGTGGGTGTGGGGGACACACTGTTTCTCTAACACCCTGGGCTACCATTCACACTGGGATTTGGGGCCCTGCATGGTTCACAGCTCTTAAGCAGGCCTTGAAGGGAGATTTTCTGACTGAAAACTGGCTTACCTGCACACTGCCAAAATCATTTATCCCCATTTATCCCCTCACCCCAAAGTCAGCCAGACAGATAGGCACCTCTGTCTTGATTGGGGTGTTGGTTACACAGGTGTACACCTCTGTCAGAAGTCACTGGGTCGTATGCTTAATGTCTGTGCTTTCCACTAAATTTAAATTCTCCCTCAATTAAAAAGTTCTAAAAATTACTCTTTACAGCTACGTGTCTGAATGAATCAGGACTTTCTGAGTATCTTAGAGTCAAAACAAGTTATAGAAACAGATGCGGGAAGGTATACTAGGCATCCATCAGCTTGTCAGATCTTGTGGTCATTATTTTCTAATGACGTTATTCCCATTCATTTAAGTGACTTTGGATGTAAACTTAGAAAATAAATTATGAAAAAAATAAAGGGAAGAGCATGTTCAAAGCCCATCCTGATGGAGCCTCATAAAATATTAAGAATTCCTGCTTTAGAGGCCTCTCATAAAGGGGTGATTGATCCAAGGGAAACATGATAAAGCAGTTTATAGTCTGGTGTTGAAATGCTCAGCAAACAAATCTTGTGTAATATAGCATCTGGTTAAGGCTCCCTTTCCTCAGTTTCCATGATTTAGAGACTGCCATGTGGGGCTGGGCTGAGGCAAGTGGAGAAGCAGAGATACACAGGGTCCCCACTCCTGTTTCAGTGAGGGTGGCTCAGAATTTAACTTTCACATTGGTGCCTTGCAGGATGCTTTCTTTGGTAGAAAGGTTCTTAAGGTAAAATATGTTGGAAAATCATGAGCAAATGATCCCAGCTCTCAATTTAATATATTTATCATTCTATAGCATAACTAGGAGATATTTGCATGAGCACACATTATCATGGGAGATTTTCACTGTTATCTTTCCAGAGTCAATGAATCTTTTCATGTTGAAGTATGCCTGACATATTCTGTGCAAAAGTAATAGTTATGCATAATGTAAGATATTATATGTACTTATCATGAAATCACATATACTTATATATGTGGTATATACATAGACTTAATAGTTTCATGAAATAGAAAATGACTATGCATAACCTAGAATATTTTAATATTAAAAAAATTATGTATCAGAAATTG
The DNA here is from genome assembly GCF_023091745.1 of Budorcas taxicolor. Taxonomy (NCBI): domain Eukaryota; kingdom Metazoa; phylum Chordata; class Mammalia; order Artiodactyla; family Bovidae; genus Budorcas; species Budorcas taxicolor. The sequence continues at coordinate 46,541,560 of NC_068917.1, read as the reverse complement.
TTCCATAACAATAGGAGGAAAAGTGAAAGTAACTTTAAGAGGATTGCATGCAGAGAGATGACCTAACAATGTTTTTATTGTGCCCTCCCTGCCTAAATATTTTTAAAGATCGGGTTGTTGGTAGATAGTGGCTTCTTTTTCACATATTCTTGGCTTAGGGGCTTGCTTATTTAAGTGTTGAACAAGCAGGAATATCAAGAGAATAATAAAACAAGTCAACATAAGCCTTGGGAAAAAAGACAAAAGCAAACAATGTCACATTGTCAGGCTCGTGAAAAATCAGAGGAAGAAGCTAAAAGCTTGTAACAGAGACAGACAGCAGTTAAGTAAACCATTTCGATTAGGAAGAATAGTGTCAGCACATCGATAATTTGATAATTAGCTAATTGTTGATGACTTTGTTCCACCTGCAAGATTACCCTAAAATACAACTTCATTATCCATGATATGCTTGATAAACCACCTGGTAAATGAAATCTATCAAATCTATCTTTTAAATATTAGCATCATTATGTAAGTTAATAAGTAACATTATAAAGATGGGGCTTTTTCTGTCTAAGGTCTCATTCTGAATATGCCAGTGGTTAAGTACAGACTAGATGGATTTTTACTTGCTAAATACTGAGTTTGGTTTCTTTCACTCTCATCTTTTTTTGGGAGAAGGTAGGATATATTCCTCTAACATGATATTGTCTGACTTAACTGTCACATAAAGTGTGCTTTCCGTCTGCACATCCGGGGAAGTCATCTAATCCAGATCTGCTCTTTGCTGCCCGGCCTTGGGCCCCTTTACTTTGTGCGATGCTCTTGTTAGCCACACATTGGCAATCTGAGTTGGTTCTGGAATTGAAACCCATTTGCCATCTTGCCTCTGCCCAGCACTGCTTCCTGACTCAAGGATCCACTGGGCCAGTGGATCTCTCTCTTTGCAGTGACAACACTTTTTGCTTGTTGCTGCTGCTGCTAAGTCACTTCTGTCGTGTCCACTCTGCGCGACCCCATAGACGACAGCCCACCAGGCTCCCCCGTCTCTGGGATTCTCCAGGCAAGAACACTGGAGTGGGTTGCCATTTCCTTCTCCAATGCATGAAAGTGAAAAGTGAAAGTGAAGTCACTCAGTCATGTCCGACCCTTAGCGACCCCGTGGACTGCAGCCTACTGGCTCCTCTGTCCATGGGATTTTCCAGGCAAGAGTACTGGAGTGGTACTGCTAAGTTGCTTCAGTCATGTCCGACTCTGTGTGACCCTAGAGACAGCAGCCCACCAGGCTCCCTCGTCCCTGGGATTCTCCAGGCAAGAACACTGGAGTGGGTTGCCATTTCCTTCTCCAATGCATAAAAGTGAAAGTGAAGTTGCTCAGTCGTGTCTGACTCTTCGAGACCGCATGGACTGCAGCCTACCAGGCTCCTCTGTCCACGGGATTTTCCAGGCAAGAGTACTGGAGGGGGGTGCCATTGCCTTCTCTGCTTGTTAGTGTGCCCTTTCATAACTCCTCCTTTCACATATGTGGATCCGAATCTGGAGTCAGAAAGTGTATTTGACTGACACATGTGTTTTATGATTCTGAAATGAAATCGAAAAAAAAAAAGAGAATTTGTTCGCTAAATATTTGCCAAGTAAGGCTTTCAGTCACTAAGAGCTGGAAAGAGTCACTGGATATCATGGATCTAACAGACTATCTGAGCCCCTGAGTCAGTGATTCTTAACTTTGGTGGCCCTCATACCTGGTTCCTGATTTGGCACCTGCAGTGGTGTTCATCTGGGCACTGTTTAGGGGTGAGGGAGAGCCCAAATTTCACAGATGGTTTCTGTCTGTTCCAGAAGTCGAGAACTTCTCAGGTGGATCAGTGGTAAAGAACTAGCCTGCCAGTGCAGGAGACATAAGAGACACAGGTTCAGTCCCTGGGTTGGGAATATCCCCTGGAGGAGGGCAAGGCAACCCACTCCAGTATTCTTGCCTAGGGAATCCCCATGGACAGAGGAGTCTGGTGGGCTACAGTCCATAGGGTTGCAAAGAGTTGGACATGACTGCAGTGACTTAGCATGCATGCATGCATAGTCAAGGATAATGTATATTTGAGACTTCTGCAGTTTCCACCAGCAATGGTGTTGTAAATGGTGTTGTACCCGTTGATGTAAAGGAATGGGCTCTGGAATTAGGTCTATCTGGAGATGAATTCTAGGCCCACTGATAATCGATCGGATGTGTGACTGTGGGCAAGTTTCTTACTGTCTACAAAATGGACATATTGCTCAGCTCAGATAAATTAATTAGATAATCTATTAATGCACCTGGCCTAGATGGGTGCTCCATAAATGTGGGAGTGATTTTATTTTATACAAATAACCTGAGCATTGGTCTGATTTTAGTCACTGCCATTCATGCTTAATGACACTAACTGCTTTAATGCTTTACAGTTCTGTTAAGTTCGCCATCTTCCTCCAAAGTCCAGGTCCTCTAGGTTCTATATCTGAATGCCCCTCCCCACTTCTCTACCACAGTCTCCCTTACATACTCTGATACAGTTGCACTGTGCCACTTTTTGTTCATTGAACACAGCAAGCACATTCCTACCTCAAGGGCTTTGTACTTGTCATTTTCTCTGTCTGGAATGTTCTTCCATCAGAGAGCAACACCTCTTTAGGTCTCTGCTCAAACGTCTCTCATCAGTGAAGCCACTCTGTATAAGATAGCACCCCTTCCAGACACTCCTTATTCCTCTTGTTGTTATTTAGTCACTCTGACTTAAAGGCTTTTTTGTTGTTTGTTTTGGGTTAAACAACAGACACTTGTTTTCTCATAGTTCTGGAGGCTGGAAGTCCGCAATCAGGGTGCAAGAAATGGTTAGATTCTGGTGAGGGCTGTCATCCTGGTTTGCAGACAACCACCTTCTCCTTGTGACCTCGCTGTGTTCCTCAGAGCATGTGTGCAGAGAGACAGTGATTTATCTCATGTCTTACAAGTCCGATCCTTTCAGCTAGGACCCTACCCTCATGATCTCATTTAACCTTCATTACCCTCTAAAAACCCTTCTCCAAGTATAGTCACGTTGGGGGTTAAGGCTTCAGTACGTGAATTTTGAGAGGACTTAGGTTTTTTTCATGGTGCTTATCTCCATCTGACATATTATGTACTACTTTATTTGTTTGTCTGTCTTCTATAAAGTCAGGGGATTTAGTCTCTTTTATTCACTGCTGTGTCTCTAGAGCTTAGAACTGGGCTTAACACATGATAAGTACTCAATAAATGTCTGTTAAATTAATGAATGAAAGACCCTTATCTGCCACTCACAAACGGGTGACTTAATCATTTAATCAGCACATATTCACTCACTACATATCTTCCTTAAGGGGGTGTTCTAGGTGCTATTGGAAATACAAAGAATTTTAAGATATGGTCCTTACTCTTAAGGAGCTTACAGTCTAGATTTAGAAAAATAACATACCCAAAATGACAAAACTAAACAAAACAATATAAAAATAGCCAAAAATACAAGGTAGAATATAAAGAGCATAGACATTGAGATAAATCAGGGGTCAAGGAGAAGGGTATTCCTTGGATGGGTTGGGCAGAGAAGGTTTCATAAAATGTGAACAGATCCTTAAGAGATGCTGGACTGTGATTGGTGGAGTACTGAGGGGCTGGTAGCAGTGTACAGACAGAGAGGAGGTATCAGTAAAGACCTGCAGGTATGTTAGAGGGCATTGGGCGGGTCAGTATGGGTGGGTGGTTTCTCATAGACAAAAGCAGAATTTGAGGTTGTGGATGGCTTTGCAAGCTGGAAGAGAGTCAGGGCTGGTGGCACTGTCCTGCGGCACTGAGCTGGGAGTGAGAGTTGGAGGGCAGACCACATGATGTTTTCAGATGATGCACCTGTTGATGTAAAGGGGCGCTGAATTTGGAGAGATCTGCCCACAGAGGAGGCTATGCAAACAGCCAGGCTGAGGGCATGGGAGACTGAGCCACACACCAGACAGAAAGGCTGGCTTTGAAAATAAACTCTTGATTACACAGAGGTTGGTTAGACAGCTCGGGGATTGTCCAGGCCTCCTGTCTTGTTTTTCCTATATTAACAGTTAGTGTTTTGGTCATTTCATGGTTCATTGGCCCCTTTAACCAGGTAAGAAGGGCGAGAGCTTGTTTAAAACTTTTCTCAACTGCAGTTTCAGAATTGGTTTGTAGAGGGCCAGAGACTTGCGTGCAGGGCTTTTATGAATATTTAAAAAATAAACATCATGGGGGAAGTCCCTGGTGGTCCCATGGTTAGGATTCTGCACTTTCATTGCCTAAGATGCAGGTTCAATACCTGGTTGTGGAACTAAGATCCCAGGAGCCTCGCAATGCAGCTGGAAAAAAAATATGTGAGCATTAAATTTAATATTTTCTAAATGTTAATCACATTAGCTGCCTGTCCATCAAGGTAGTTTACATCATCTGCCCATCCCCAGTCTCACAGACAGCGATGAGGACTCTCTCCTTATAACTGTTTTGGCTGTTTCACTACAGTGCTCACAAGTGTGTTTGTTTAGAAACTGCTCCACTGGCAAGGCATAACATCAGAGTCAGACAGGTGTTTTGCTGGTCTGGGAGGACCTGTAAGGTCAACGGCCTACTGCTTACTCCTGTAAGAATTATCTGTCCGTGTCTATTTGGGGACAGGGTCTGCTCCCTTCTCCCCAAACCCAAATGATCAAGGCAGTTTGAGTCTCTGAATTACTTTTCCAACTGGCTTCTGGGTGTTCTTTTGGTAACAGCCTATGTGGCGGATGTGAATTTAATTTCTCAAACACATTCAGTTCAGTTCAGTTCAGTCGCTCAGTCGTGTCCGACTCTTTGCGACCCCATGAATCGCAGCACACCAGGCCTCCCTGTCCATCACTAACTCCCAGAGTTCACTCAGACTCACGTCCATCGAGTCAGTGATGCCATCCAGCCATCTCATCCTCTGTCGTCCCCTTCTCCTCCTGCCCTCAATCCCTACCAGCATCAGAGTCTTTTCCAGTGAGTCAACTCTTTGCATGAGGTGGCCAAAGTATTGGAGTTTCAGCTTTAGCATCATTCCTTCCAAAGAAATCCCAGGACTGATCTCCTTTAGAATGGACTGGTTGGATGTCCTTGCAGTCCAAGGGACTCTCAAGAGTCTTCTCCAACACCACAGTTCAAAAGCATCAATTCTTCGGCGCTCAGCCTTCTTCACAGTCCAAATCTCACATCCATACATGACCACTGGAAAAACCATAGCCTTGACTAGACGGACCTTAGTCGGCAAAGTAATGTCTCTGCTTTTGAATATGCTATTTAGGCTGGTCATAACTTTTCTTCCAAGAAATAAGCGTCTTTTAATTTCATGGCTGCAATCACCATCTGCAGTGATTTTGGAGCCCCCCCCAAAAATAAAGTCTGACACTGTTTCCACTGTTTCCCCATCTATTTCCCATGAAGTGATGGGACCAGATGCCATGATCTTAGTTTTCCAAATGTTGAGCTTTAAGCCAACTTTTTCACTCTCCACTTTCACTTTCATCAAGAGGCTTTTTAGTTCCTCTTCACTTTCTGCCATAAGGGTGGTGTCATCTGCATATCTGAGGTCTAATTATGACTTGGAATCTTGGCAAGCCTTCAAATATGGGCTTAGAATTTTTCTTATGATTTCACTGACCATTGAATTAAAAAACTCATTGCTACAAAGGAAGGAAGCGTCTTCAACGTTCTAAACCTAAGTAAGAGTGAAAAAATGCACTCATAGAAATGCCTTCTAAAGCCCATTAAGATCTGCTTTCCCAGAGGCAATAACTAGTACAGTATTACATGTAGCTTTTCCTTCTATTCTGGTTTTTTATTAGTGGTGCTCCACATTTCAGTATGGCCTTGCTGAAGCTTAGTAGGGTTGACTCAGATTGAGATTAATTATTTCTTGATTGGATGAGATTCAACTCAAGGTAGGACTGGGACCCTGGTCCCTGGGGATGGTTATCAAATAACACAGTAGCATAAAGCAAGCAGCATTGCATGAAAAATCTCTTGCCTGTCATCCTGAATAACATTGCACATGATAAATTGTACTCCCAAGTTCTTTTGTTAGATTATTGTAATTATTGAGTAATTTTAAGAGTAGCCTATTGTGGGTTTTTTCATTTAAAGTTTTGAAAGCAGTTAAGAAATAGAAATGAAATGATTGGCACCACTGAGTCGTGACCTTCCCCAAAGCAGGCACTGCACACTTTGTATTTTTCGTATCAATTTAATTAATTTCATGGTTTTTAGAGAAACTAATTTTACAAAAGAAGTAAAAGCTAAACTGTACTTTTAGAAAAACTTTTAAATTCTATTTCTCATTTGTGTCAAGTATGGGAAATTTGGTTAATAAAACTTTGTTATACAGACACACAGACAAAATTAGCATTAATCTCATTATGGTGTAAATTTATAAAAAATTCGAGATAAAGTTCCACACTTAGTATCTTCCAGGAAAATTTATCTACAATATAGATTTTTAACTGCATATTCTAAATTTACTGAAACTTATTTTGCTTTTCTGAGTACAACACAGAATAATCAGAGTTCCTTCTTTTTGTTCAAAGAAAGTCACTGGTTGAGCTGAGGTTATGCGTGAAAAATCTCACCCCAGAAGGATAATATTTTTCGAAAGGAGCGAGAACAGGGTTTTGAATGGAAGTGTGTGTAACTGGAAGAGGAGGGGGACGTTGCCACACGTCCCTTCTGTGCTGCAGAAATCACTGTCACTGTAATGTTAAGCTGCACTCAATGAGGCAGTGCCTCTACTTCTGTCTTGACTTGAAAAATATTTGAAATTCAGAAACCGTGATCCTGTAGCCAGAAGGGAAAATTAAAACATGTTAACTGAGGAAGTTCATTAATTTTTAAAATCTTTTATCTTCAGTCAGCAACCAACATATTTAGAAAGACTTTTAAAAAATGTTTCAAAGCACCAATAATGCACAGGGACGACCTGAAAAAAGAAAAAGGAAACACTGGAATGAAATTCTGCATCTGGTTGACATTTAAATAAAGCTGCCAGAGTACAAACAAATTTCAGGACAACTCTAGTGACATATTTTTAAAAGAGAGTACAGAAAAAAAATGTTTGGCTGAGCAAATCTTAAACACCACATGTGAGGGAACCATCAATATTATTACATTATAGATTTGCCAAATGACCCAGAGCATCTGGGAATACTATAGAGAATGTCGTAACTGGAACCTGATTATGTGCTTTCATATGGTGGACTGTGTACTGAGGCCAGTTCTAGTTCTTTTGAAAAAGATAAGCCAAGTCTACTGACTGAGTTCAGTTCAGTCGCTCAGTCATGTCCAACTCTTTGCAACCCCATGGACTGCAGCAGGCCAGGCCTCCCTGTCCATCACCAACTCCCAGAGCTTACTCAATGTCCATTGAGTTGGTGATGCCATCCAACCATCTCATCCTCTGTCATCCCTCTCTCCTCCTTGTAACTCTTAAATAGATGAAGGTTAAGTGTGCAGATATCTGCATGCATGGTGCAAACTGGGCTGAAGAAAACCGTTAAAAAGAACACGGTGACAATGAAACTCATGTTTGAGCTCCTGGGAGGCAGTCTGTTCCCATCAGTGTGAGGCAGGTGAAGATGTCTTAGGCTGGGCTCAAGATGCGTCTTGGACAAAAGGTAAAATTCTTTGAGTGTAGAGAGTCCAACTGGTTCATAGATTTACACTGGTTCATACATCTACATAGATCTACACCAGTGCTTAGCTACTTTAGTTAAAACTCTGTGAAAGTAACTAATTCCAGCCTTGTACAGTGTAAACATTCTAAACCTTTTGAAAGAGTAATCAATTACTGTGTGTGTTTGAGGGAGTCCTCCAAGTTGGTCAGAAAAGCAGGCTGCACTTGAAAAGCAGGGATTCGGTTTGTAGACCCTAGACTCTAGAGCCATGATTCACTTCTGCCACCTGTGTCTCTGATTCCAGTCCACTGGCATCAAGCCAAGTGCTCAAACGAGTATTTTGCTGGAGTGATTTATCACAAGGTTGTGAATTCTAGAAGATATCAGATCAGAGACCCAAGAAATTCTATCCAATTACTGTAATTAAATCTTACCAACTCAGGCCATGGGCCTGAAGCTTTAATTGACATAAAAGCAGTGGACTCTCTGAAGTATTCTTCTGAGAATGGAGGAGCAGAAAGACTAGCCCATGACAACTGTTAAATCTGGCCAACGGATATATACATATTGTGTATCCATATGGATATGTGAATAGCATGGATATTACACTATTGGATTTTACTAATGGACATTACACTGTTTGACCTGCCTTTGTATATTGTTTAACATTTTCATTATTAAAAGCAGAAGAAAAAGAAAGGGAAGGAAAACAGTTTAGCTTAAAGTTCTAGCTGGAAACCAATCTTAGCAGACTGAGATAAGACAGTTAAAGATGAACCTGTTCTTCCCTGCATAATGACACAAAGGATTTTTTGAAAGAGAAATGGAAAGCCTGTGGGTCAGTGTGTTTATTTAGCAAGGTTTTGTTACCTTTCAGCCTCCCTCCTGCTCTTCAAAGTGAGAACAGTATTTCCTTCTCAATGCTTTCACACAGATAAAGAAATCTATAAGCATTCCAAAACGTTGTTTCCCATTGGTCACAAGGAAAGTAAAGTACTTTTTTTTTATTTGGCAAGTGAAAGAACATAATGGCAGCGTCATTTCAGAGAAGGGTATTGCTTGAACAGTCATTAATAAAACCAGCACAGTAGTCCCCTCTGTGACTGTTCCCAGTCATAATCTTATCAGCTTGCTTACCCAGGGCAATGATGTTCTTGATTTGACAAAATAAGACAAGGGGGACCTCATTAATACCTTATGTTCAAAATGCTGTATGATTTTCAAATAATTCCAGGGTTTTTTGTTTGTTTGTTTTCATTTTGAACTTAGAAAACCACTGGTATTTGTAAGGAAAAAGTATTTATTATCTCCATGTTGTAAATGAGCAGCTGAGACATAGACAGGTCAAGGGCCTTGACCAAAACTTCTCAGGAGCCTTGGAAATGATCTTAGGTCTTCTGTGCTTTCAGAGCCTAGGGTGGTTTACACAGCTTCCTGTGACCTTGGTATTGTGTGGGTTTGTCTTGGGTCATTTCTTAGTTTGGGGGATTGGTTTCCTTCAGAAGCAGCTGGGACCTAGGTCTTGCTAACTCCAGGTGGGAAGTGCGCTGGAATGGGATGGTTCAAATTCAGATCTGGGTTCTGTTGTCGTCCTAGCCCCCTGGACAGGACAGCCTCTTAGAATCCGCATCTTTAACTGTCAAATGAAAAGCTGTGAAGAGTCGATAACACCAAGCTAGAAGGGTCCAGCACCCAAACTGACAAACTGTGGGCCCTCAATAGTTGTGAATCCTACTTCTCTTATCCTTCCTGGGAAATGCAGTCCAAGAGTCAATGCAAGAAATGTCCCTCTCCATTCTTCCAGGTAGATGCTTAAAAGGCCAAGACTGGGATTCAGAACCGCTCCCCGCCCCACCCCCCAGCCCCCAACTCACCCCCCGCCACAAGCAAATGACGCTTAAATCTCTCGCTGATGACCCTTCAGACTTCCAATCGGTCAGTGCTTCTGACCACCGACCCCACCTAGAAAAGAGCACGGGAGGGCCAGGGAGATTTCAAGCGGTGCTCTGCGTCTCAGCCTGGTCTATTAAGCGCTGGTTAGCGCGCCCGCCCCCTGGCGCCCCCGTGTGGCTTCTTGTGGTAGGGAGGATGCACCCGTCCCTGTTTTGGAGGACGCTGGATCCTTGGGCAGTGGCCTGGCCCAGGGGGTCCCTGGCATTTGACGGTACAATCGGGTAGGGTCCACTAGGCACTGTGGGAGGATCAAAGCATTCTTGCGGGGCCTGAGGCAGGCACCCGGGGTTGCAGTTTTGTTAGTTTGGCCTCACCTCGCCAATAAATTTTCTACGAAAAAAGGGGCAGGGGTGGAGGGCAGGGGGCGGGGTGGGGAGGCTTGGTGACCAGGAGGCGAGAATGGGAGTTTCTTGCACCTGCACTCCCGCTCCGTTAAATCAGTGTGAAGCAAGTGACATCTCCCCTTTGCCTGCCCCCTTCAAACTCCTCATCTTCCTTCCTTAGAACACCCGCCTGCTGTCTGGGGTCAGCGTTTCAAAGAGAATATTTCCTCCTGGCTCTTCAAGTTTATGTAGCACTTTGTAAGAGGGGCACGCGCTCAAGCTGGGCTTTCGTCTTTCCCCATCCCCTCTCTCCCCACACACCTCCGTGGAGAAACCATCATACAAGCCTTTTTCAATTTCTCACCCCACCCAAAAGTATTTTTTTTTAAATATGGAAAGGACCTTTAGAGGTGATTTGGTTCAAGTCTTTTATTTTGCAGAGTAGCCAATCAAAGCCTAAAGAAGTAATGGTGAGTAAATTGGCCCAAGGTCAAGGGTTACTTTAGTTGGCAAAACCAAGACTGGAACAGGAAAATCCCTGGAGACTCTTCTACTTTTTTTACACTGCTCATTTCATAGAGGAAAAGAATCTTAGAACTGTCTCAGACAGGTCAAGTGCTGTGTAGAAGTGTCTGTGTTTTTGCCAGTTGGCTTCCAGACCTGTGATCACACTTCAGTCACTTGGATGTATGGATAGTTGCTTGCTATCTATGTGAATCCAGGGCGAGCAGGAGCCAAGTACAGTTTGATCCTCTGTTCTTAGCCACTCCCTCCCCACCCCCAGTCCATCAGGAGGGAGCATCTGTGCTATTTGTGTTACACTGTTGGAATCTTCTACTAGGTTAGAGTAAAGCCTGACCCTAGGGATGCTTCTGGTAGAGACTGGAAGGAACTCAGCCAGCCAGCGAGGACACATTTCAGGGAGACTGCCTGGGGTTAACAGCAAAGAAGATATTTTGGCCCTCTCCAGAGCCCAAACTCAAACCCCAAAAGGAGCTTAGCACACAGAATAGGGATAGGGAGGCCTATTTAAGTGACCTGGTAAATTTTTTTTCTTTTCTTTTCTTAAAATTCAGCCATCTGGACTGAATCTGGAAGTTACAGCATCATGGAACCCTGATGACATGCGAGAACCCTCTTTGTCACTTGAATGAATCCACCGCACTGGATCTGGGCTCTAGGGAACTGAATCTTTTGTGAAGTTACTCCATGTCCCTTTCTTTCACTAGTTGACATTTTTGGGTTTTATTATCACATACTTGACTTGGATTTTGATTATATAAGATCAGTAATGGAAATATGCAGGAGCAGAATATCACCAAGATGTCAGAATCAACACCAAGTTTTTTTGTTTCTAATTCTTTTTCCTCTCTCCTCTTCTTGTCCTCCTTGGACTTTCTTCATGCCCTTATGATCTGTACCATGAGTCCATCAAATGGTAGTTTACATTTGTTACTGTTTGAGAGAGAACTTGGAAGCCAATGAAATTTACTCTTCACTTTAGTCAAGAAACCGGAAGCCCAGGAAAATGAAAGGATTTACCCAGTGGGTCCTACCAGGGATGAATTAAATTTTCACCATAGTGCCTGCACCACAAACACTTTGTTTTCGTCTTCTTCTCTACTTGATATTAATAGTTGGACTGTTGGGAAAATATGGAGAGTGATTTGAGTGTGGTTAAAGGCTGTCCTCTAGAAATTAGGACAGTAAGACCCAGTATGGGATGGGAGTAGAGGTGAGGGCCAGTATGGGATGGGAGTAGAGGTGAGCAGTTCTCAGGGATAAGGGTTCATGGTCAGGTAAGCATGAGGCCCCCAGGGGCTTCAGGGAGGCCCCCAGCAGGAGCTCAGTGTGCCTCCGATGTGGCAACAAGCAAGGACACGCCCATGGGATGGAACCCAGGCCCCACTACAAGCCTGAGCCTCTACCTCCCCTGGCGGCCATTTGGAATGGGTACTGAGAAGTCATAGACGCCTGCAGTTGCTTCATCTCCTAGAAGCTACTTGACCCCCAAGTGAATTGAGCCACATTTCCCAGCATGGAGGATGGAAGCTGCCTCGGGGTTGGGTCGGGCTGGCGGGCAGATCCTTGGATGTTCTAGGATTGCTTCACACACCCGGCATCTAACTCCATCCAACTCCATCCGCATCCCACAAAGGGCACATTTTTGTTTGTTTGAATGGTGTGAAGACTTTGAGGTGGAGGGGGAGTTACTGTGGACCCTTTGGTCTTACGCAGTCACTGTGGAGCTGCGTGTATCCTTAGCAAGTCCCATGCACTCTCCCAAACTCAATTTTCTTCTCCGTTTGTAAAACAATGGGGCGTTGACTAAGTGCGTCCCCTTCTGTCATAAATGCCTGTGATTTAAACCTTGCTTCCCACGGAGGAGGGATGAGAGCGCAGATCACATTGTCCTCTTTTGTTCAGCGTTTTTTCCCTAGACATGCAGAGCAGGGAGCAGGGGAAAGGAGACTTCTAAAGCCTCGCGGAGAACAGTTATCTTCCGCTAGCTGCCTCATCCCCCGGCCCCCTCCTCTTGACTCCTGACAGGTCATATATTTGATTACGCAAAGCAAATTGGGAAATCGAATTGCCGCGGTCCCATCTGGGATTATTTATTTCGCTGCGTCCACAGCCGGTCGAAGTTGTGAGACGATATAATGTTAAGAGTAGCCTTCCGCGAGAGGAGGTGGATTTGAGGTCGTCTTCTGAAAAGAAACCGGAGGGTTTATCAGCCAAAGCAGAGCTCTTCTGCGATTCCTAGACGGTTCCAAAAACCATTCACCACCCCGGGCGCTGCCAGCAGGTTGACGTCGCGAGGCTGCTCAGGCTGGCGGTGCAGCTCAGGCCTCACCTCCTGGCCTGGATGCTGGAAAGTCGGTCAGGCCCCAGGAAATCGGCCTCGTATTTCCTGGCTTCGGGCTCCCCTGGGCTCTCCGCAGGCCAGTTCCTTGAGTTCAAATGATAAAACTAAAACAACACAAATAACTCCTAAGGTACTGACCCTTTAGTGCGGGTGGGTCACCGTGCCAAGGAGTCTGCACCTATCTTTTCCTTTAAGGTTAATTTCACTTTGCAGTTGTGCAAAGTGAGGTGCAGAGGGAGTTAAGGACCCTCCTCTATGTCCCCAGCCAGGGAACCGCAGGTCAAGCGTATTAACCCCTGAGAGCCTATTCCCAACCCTGGACTCTCGGCCTCCAAGCTGGTTACTCTAGAGGAGCCTGGACCCAGAAATCCCGCTCCATTCTAGCAGCCGGGGCCTCAGAGAACGCGGCGGGAAGTGGCCAGGCCAGGCTTGGGAAGCTAGGCGTCCTGAAGTGGGACGTGAGCTGGCGTGGTGGGCTGCCGCCTGCGATTCTTAGCAAGGAATTGACGGGCGAGCGCGGCCACTTTGAAACATGCTTTTATTTTTTTATTTTATTTTGAGAACAGAAAAGAAAGCTCCTATCATTTTGAAAGAGGGAAACTCTCCGCACCCCCTTTCTGTCCCCGCCCCCCGCTCCAGGTTCCCTTGCTTGACTCGATATGGGGTAGGGGGAAGTTAGCATTGCGTGTGTCCGAGATTCAAGAGAAAGGAAAGGGGTGCGAGATGAGAGAGAGTTGGAGGGAAAGGAGAGGGAGAAGGGGCCCCCAGCGCCGGCCAGCTCAGAAAGAAGACACTCCCGAAGCTACCCCCATCATGGGGGACTGGCGGAGACCGTGGCGGCCCGCAGCTTTATAATTTACAAGAGAGACGCCGAATTGCACTTTGTAATTTGGTGTTGGTTTACAAGCCAAAAGAACCTGTTTCTTCGCCTAAAAGATCTGCAGTCAGGGCCTGACCCCTTTTCAGAGAGGGCCCTGGGGAAAGGAGCTGGGTTCCTGGCGCCCTCGCCTGTCAGTCATGTTGGGGAGACACTAGGTGGCCGGCCCCCCTGGGGCTGCAAGGGCGGCCGCCCGCTGGCCAAATAACGTTGATTAAACTCCCATTGTGTGAAAACTGTCCTCTTTATTACAACGGGCCAAAGATGGACATTCTTCCCATTTTGCAGATAAGGCAACTGAGGCCCAGGGATATAATTAACCAAATCAGGTAATGGATGGAACAATCAACAACCAGCCCAGGCTCTCTCACTCCTGCTGTCTCTGTATATTTAGTTTACTAACCAGTTTGTGCAGTCGTGGCCCCGCCTCCATTCAGATAATTTCTGATTTAATATTAGAGTTCCTCAGATTTTCCTAAACTCCTTCTAAGATAAAAACTTCTCCACTTCCACACCATCTCACCTCTCAGCAATTGGAGGGATCTTGATCTTCTTGCGGAGTTCAGGGTCAGGGAATGGAGTGTAATTCAACGGGATCACGATTACAGTTGCTTGCCCCCAAAGGTGGGGTGCAAAGAGAACAGGACAGGTTGGGGAAGGTACCTGGAGATGGGTGGGGAAGTCCGGAGGAACCAATAGGGCTGCAGTGTAGATTTTTAACGGGGGAGGAAGGATGGGGGCTGGCATGCAGTGGAGGGAATGGTCCAGGACCCACCCACCTGGATCCAGAGAGCTCCACCCCTCCAGAAAATTCTTGGGCGCTGCTTTCCCCAAATCTAGCCAGACGCTGCGCAGGGAACGGCACTACGGGCTCAGACTTCTGAGGGCCTCGCACTCTTCATACGCTTTCAGGAGCTGCCCTCATGGTCCTTAGGTGTCCCCCCTCCCCCCAACTCCAACCCCTTGTCCTGGTTTCAGCCCGCATGGTTTACTGTTCACAAATCTCACGTGTTTCCTCCTTGTGTAGCAGCTTTTACAACTCGAACTAGTTCAAGGGCTGCCCGTCTTGTTTATTTTCTGTTTAGGAAACAGCAGATCCCACCCCTTTCTCCTTTTCTTTCTGTCTGGGTTCCCCTTCCCCTCAATCGACTTACCCAAAATTTGCAAACTTATTTTGCGACTTCCCTCTCTTTTAGGGTAACCACTAGTTTAGCAAACCTACTTTCTTAATTTTGTTTGTTAATATTTAAAACAACTAGTGAAGGGCTAATGATTTCCTGTCCTCCGCCCCCTCCCGCGGTAAAAGCACTAAATTAAATAAAAATCCAGTCGGCCAACTGCTTGCCCGCGCAGCCAGCAGTGTTGGAAGTTTGTAGTTCGTTAGCACGTCTCGGTAGAAGCAATGAAAAGGCTGTTTACAAAGGTAAAAACGTAGCTAATGAGGAGACGCAGAAGGGCAGGTACTAAAGTCAGAAGCCGCGCAGGGAAATAAAAAACACGAAACCATTGTGAGTTTTTCTGGCTTGAAACGAAGGGCTTCTCGAAGTTTGAGACTTCAGAACAGAGGCCGACCTAGGACCTTGCATACCAGTCCCTTGCCCTCCCACTGCGTGACCCAGGACTCCTCTTTGAACTTCAGTTTCATCATTGGGGAAAAACGGGACAAATAACACACTTCTGCGCTCAAGAAGTCAAACTCTCTAACATGGTGAATAAATGCGCATTGGTGAGTGTAAGAAACTACGCAAAAGGTTAAGAATCACAGTGATTCTAGGTGGTGCCAAACAGGAGTCTGCTTGGCTCTTTGTCCTGTGTTTCAGTGGTCAGAGCTCCCATGTCACCCTCAGAAATGCCCAGAGGGACTGAGCAGCCGACGGCAATAAAGAGAACTGTTTCTCTACTTCTTTCGCTGGGCATGGAAAGCGGTTCGAGAGAGGAGAGAGGATAACCCGCACAGAGAGAAATCCCAGTGCCTCGTAACTAGGGAAGAACTTTCCACATCGCCAGAGGATTTGGAATACCTGCGCCTCCAGCACATCGCGTTAGTTTCACAGCAGTCTTTCCTAAGCTGCCTCGTTCCCACCTCTTCGAGCTTGGTTAATTCTGCCTGCCTGCCTGTCTGCTCAGTTGCTCTGTCGTGTCCGTCTCTTTCCGATCCGCCAGGCTCCTCTGTCCATGCGATTCTCCAAGCAAAAACACTGGAGTGGGTTGCCATGCCCTCCTCCAGGGGATCGTCCCGACCCAGGGATCAAACCCACGTCTCTTGCGTCTCCAGCATTGGCAAGCGGGTTCTTTACCACTAGCGGTTAACTTCTAATTTTCAGTAATTTCCTTTGTTTAACAAATATCTGTAGCGGGCCTACTATGTGTTCAGTGCACAGGCATTCAGTTTTCTAATCTGTCTTCTAAACCATTCCTAAGAAGCACTGATTATTTAAAGGTATAACTAGGAAAGTGTCCAAGTGACTTTATACTTAGTTCAAGAGATAAAATGCAGCGTTGAGTTAGAAGACTAATTCCCTTCTTCAGGATGTCGGAAACGTAACCGTTATTAAAACATTTACGTAAGACATTTATGAAGGAGCCCTTTTCCCTCTTATAAATACATTCACGAATACCAAAAAGTTCTCTTTGAAAGGCGGTTTCGTTTAAAAAAATGCTTAGAGTGAATATATTGTACTTCGATCTCTTAATGGCACGTATATCCGTTCTCTCCCAAATCAACTCATAGGAATTCATATAGAAAAATATAAGTGAGTGGGTGACCTGCCTGTCTCACGGGCGTGGTGAAAGTTAACAAGGAACCACTTTTCACCTTGAGGATGAGTGGCGCTAGCCCCCAGAGTATCTGCAGGCCATTAAGTCCTCTTAAGCCGGCGCTGGGGTGAAAGGTAGCCATTGATTTATTCTTGCAGGAGAAAGTAAGATGCCTCCGTGCGCTTCTCTTATTTCCGCTCCTAACACTGGGTTAATGATTGAGTCGCAGACACACTGGTGATGCTGATGACTTATGTTTTTCTGAAAGCTGCCTTGTCGTCTGTTACTTTCTTTTGAAGACAACGTGATTTGTAAGACTGTTGTCTGCTTATTTTCTAGGCCACGAGATAAATGGCGACTTCGCTCCCGCCGGCGCCGTCACACTTCGGTTTTAACCTCGGGACAGACTTCCCGGCTGCACCGAAGGCCGCCGGGGAGGATTCTGGCGGAGCGCGGCGGGAGGGGCGCGGCGATCGCGAGGAGGCGGGGAGCGCCGGGCCAAAGCGCCTCGGCCAATCAGCGTGCACACCGCCTGACAACCGGCCAATCAGCGGGCACAAAGCTCGGGGGCCTGAGCGGATAATACTAGGAAAGGGAGCCGAGGCTGGCGACTGCAGCCAGGGGCAGTGCGCTGTTTGCTGCTGCTTGCGCCCGCCCGTCCGCGCGTTCCGGGAACTCGAGATCGAAACCTGGTCAAGACGGCCCAACCTTACAGTTCAGCTAAGGTCAGAGAAAGCCAGAAGCAGCCTCAGCGAGGTGAAGCGCCTGGCTGCTGAGGAATGATCAGAGTCCGGGATGTGTGGAGCGTGATCGCTAAGAATTTGACTCACTTTCTCCATGCTCCTTCTCTTCCACTCCTCATCCACGCGGGCCTCCAGCTGTCAGCACCAGATTTCGTGACAGGGTGTGGCCACCCCGATTTCTGTTTGCAAGCCCTGCCAGCAGCTCAAGAACAAGGTCCCAAGGCTGGATTTCTTTCGCCTAGGCTGCTTAGCCGGGGCCTCAGAGTCTTGGTGAGTTAATGTGATGTTGCTGGGGTGGGCAAAGGGCGTGAATCATCTTTCCCTACCTTTCCTATTCTACTTGTATGTCTTGTCTTTAAGTGCAAATCATGAACGATGTACACGGAGCCCGCCTGGCTTAGTGCTGCGCGGTCGAAACAATGTTGATGCTGGACGGGTGTCTGCAGCTCTGTGCCCAATGTCCCCATGGGACTCTATTGGCAGCAAAACAACTTTGATTTTAGTTGATTAAATCTGCAGTATCCTGAGGTGGGGGGAGTGTGCTAGGGTGTGGGGTGGGTTTGGGGAGGATAAGAGAATCTCTCCAAGTCCGACAGGTGTAGGAGGATGACAGGTGTGTGGGAATTGTGGGTGGTACCTCGCAGGGTCCAAAGGTCCCTTGTGATCCGAAAGAAAACAGTTCTTCCATGGACATTTTTATATTCATCATGGCTATACTAGTTGGATATGGCAAAGCCTGACTAGTGACCAAGGCCGTGGTAGTTGAACACGCTATCTTTACCCAGGGACTTGTCCCAAAAGCGTGTGTAAAGCCAGAGAGGGCTGGTGTTCACGGAGCACTTAGAATGCACAGATAGGAACCTTGCTGGGTTGGGGAACCGTGAGGGGGGCTAAAGATACAAGAAATAAATGCTCGTGTGGTCTGGATGTGAAGGACGTGTAGAGAAGTGGGCTTCTCAAGAGGTCGGAGGCGGGCAGACCAGGCGTTCTGGGCCCCAAGCCTGGGGCCAGTGCCTGACGGAGGTCGGTCGGTGGGTCTTTGGGTGTTTTCTTGTCTCTCCAGAGTGCAGGCCACTGAGCATAGGCCCGGGCGAGGCGTGGTGCGCCATGGCGGACGGGCAGCCGGGTCCCGCCGTGGACTGGGAGATCGACGTGGAGAGCCTGGAGCTGGAGGAGGACAGCCGCGGGGCACCGCCGCCAACGCCGCCCGGGCCCAGCCCGCCGCCTGCCTACGAGGACGACGACGACGCGGAGGACGAGGACGACGTCGACGCGGAGGACGAAGGCGACGGGGAGGAGGCGGCCGCATCCCCAGGGGTGCCGGGGCGGCCGGAGCGTCAGGGAGCCCTGGCGCCAAGGCCGCCCACGGCGCCGCAGGCCTCGCAGGCGCCCGCCGGGCCCCCGGAGCGCGGGGCAAACGCGGGCGGCGGCGCGGAGCCGCGCAAGCTCAGTCGCACGCCCAAGTGCGCGCGCTGCCGCAACCACGGCGTGGTGTCCTGCCTCAAGGGCCACAAGCGCTTCTGCCGCTGGCGTGACTGCCAGTGCGCCAACTGCCTGCTGGTGGTGGAGCGGCAGCGCGTCATGGCCGCCCAGGTGGCGCTCCGGAGGCAGCAGGCCACGGAGGTGCGTACACGCCAGCCGGCTCGCCCCCTCCCGGGTGTCTGGGGCCGCGGTGGGGGTCGGGAGTCGGGGACGCGGGTAAGCCACACTCTTCGGCCTGGGTCTTCGAGGCGCCTGGCCCTGCCCGGATGTGAGGACATCTCTGCCCACGGTGGCCTACGGTGTCGGGAGGCAGGAAGCCATGCCATCGCTGGGGAACTTAGCAGAAAAGATTTTGTGTTAAGAAGCAGGCAGAGTCTTGAAAGTGGTTAAGTTCCGCTGGGGACATTATGGGACATAATTTTATTTCGATTTTCTATATCGCTTATTTTGGTGATGTTGGGGGAAAGCGGAGGACAGCGGCCAAGGACAGAGGCCGATGGCAGCGCCCTAAGTCCACGGCCGTATTATCAAGAAAAAGAACCACCCAGCACGTAGAGCTCACAGCGCTTCCGAAGTCATGGGCCACTTAGGAAAGTGCTGCCTATTTACGTGTGTGTCAGTCGTGTCCTACTCTGCGACCCCATGGACTGTAGTCCACCAGGCTTCTTTCTGTGTCCAGGGGGTTTTCCCGGCAAGAATACTGGAGTGGGTTGCGGTTTCTTACAGATGAGAGCAAAAGTGACGTGGTAATTTAGAAGAGACGTCTAACTTCGAGGAGAACTACCTAAGAACCAGTTGACAGGTCTCTGGCGCCAGCGCGGGGAGAGAAGGGAAAGGGTCTTCTTGAACCTCGCCTGGGACTGTGTGTTTTCTTGTGTCCCTGTGCAAGCGCGCTCAGAAGAGAGAAGTTGCGCGGGCAGCTCCCACTTGGGGGTGGATGGAGAATTTTTGATATTACTTTTTGGCGAGAAGGGGCCGGGGAGTGGACCACATGCAAGCCTTGGGCAGTGATCCTCATGGGAAACCTCCCAAGGGTCCCAGAGAGCGCGGCGCGCTGGACTCCAGAGGTGCATAGGCCTCAGTGCGGCCTCCTCCGGTGTCCCGCGTGTTGCAAGGCGGGCTCTGCGTTCGCTCGCACTCCCCGCGGCTTGCGGACGGGGACGCGGGTGGGGAAGGGCCCGGAATTCCACCTACCAGGCGGTGACAGAGGGTGCGCCCGACTCTGGCTTTGCTCACCTTCTGGTGCCCAGTGAACAGCTTGGAGTTTTGGGCAGACCTGAAAACTTCCGACTTTTCCCCGTCAACTCTCTGTACCGGATCCCATCAGCCCTGCTTCGAGGAGAAACCTACTCCACATCTCTGACCAACGTCGGGTGCCTGACGGCGTCTTTGGCCCTAGGCTGGGCTCCGAGGTCACAGCGGTTCGCCGCAGCTCTGTTTTAGGGCCCGGCTCCTACCTTCTCATCCACTGTGGATTTCACGTCCTCCCCGCTGTCCCTCGACTTCTGAACGGGGACTATGTCTGGATGACTCTCGAACAGTGGCCCCAGGGAAAGCCCGGGCCCTTGCACCCCAATTGGAGGGTACGGACAGAGCATCTAGCTCATTGTGCTGAATTAAGAGGTGCTGATATTAATTTGCTTAGAATCATCTTTACATGGGATGGGAAAATAAATACATTTAGAACGAGGACGATTACTCATGCCTCCATGCCTCTCCCTTCTCTTACACTCCGCCCCCCCACCCCCGGCTCTATTGATTATGTTTCTTGTGTTTACAGGACAAGAAGGGGCTTTCCGGGAAACAGAATAATTTCGAGCGCAAAGCAGTGTATCAGAGGCAAGTCAGGGCACCCAGTTTGCTGGCCAAAAGCATTTTAGAAGGTAAAGCAACGCAGAATTATCCTTTAGCCTTTTAAACTGTGTTCTCAGTGATTCGCATTATTCAGGCACATTCACTTATTTTCACTTATCTGTGAAGGAGCAATCTGAGGGGGAATTGCTTTTTATTGGAAAGTCTGGGTTTGGGAAGGAAATCAGGATTTGGGAAACTTAATCTCACATACCTCCTTTTTTTCACTGGTAATTTTGTTTTCTACCTAGTAGTTAATGGGTTAACATGGAGTACATGTGAAATTTGCCCTAGTGTGAGGGATGCACAGATACACTGCCAAGTGATCCCAGAGCAGATGTCCTGGAAGGAAATAAATTAAAAGAAAAGAAATCTTTAGTTTCATTTGGAACTAAATAGAATGAGTCAAGTGTTTAAGAGCTACCCACTGCCTTTAGTCTGGGCAGTCCAGCCTTTAATCCCTCTCTTTTTAATTGTACTCCTTTTCTCTCTGGATTATTTACTTAAATTGCAGTTATTCCACGCTTCATTTTGGTATATTGACAGTTTGTAGATTGTAGAATGTGGAAAAAGTTTTGAATCACACAAGAGAAGTGGAGGTTGAATTTGAACAGACTGATGTCTCTCCGTGTGTTTGTTTTCTCTAAAGCTTGGGGATATATTACTTTTTCTTAAAATACTACTGATTTTTTAAAATGGTTCAGTTTGGATATGGAATTTATTTATTGATATAATAGTATATTGACTGTCTCTCACCGTTTAAAGAAAAGGAAAGTTTATATTTGCTCTAATTGCTGCCATTTCATAAGGCTCAGGTTGAAAAGCAGGTTTTTTTTTTTAAAGTAGGCATTTGAATTGTTTTTCCTATGTGGCTTCTGAATTGAGTTGTTTCTGGACAGGTTTTAAAGTTTGTTCATGTCTCACCCTGCGCTGTATACTTCTGACCTTAGAATGGCTTCTCATGCATTCAAAATGAATTTGGTTACAAACTGGGTAAACAGATTTATAACCATAGGGACCACACTGATAAATTGAAATTGTGCCAAAGCAACTTGAGAAGTGGGAGGACGAAATGGAATAGAAAATCCAAGTAAATAACTTTCTGGCAAGAGCTCACCATAGAAATGTATACATTCATTTTCAAATTATATTTTATTTGCAAATGAGCATGATGGGTTTGTCACTATGTAAACACAAACATCACAATGAATCCTTCAAACAAACTTGACAGTGGTGAGTGCTTGGGGCTGATGAAATACTCAAAAGTATTTTATGCTGCCAGGAATTCTATTTATGTTTTATACTAATCTTTGTTTTTTACTTTATCCCTATTTATAAGATGTATAATGACTTAATCTATGTTCTAGTGATTGCTTGTTCAACCATTTTGGTATCTGGCCAACATGATTAGTACTGGTGAAAAATGTTTTAGATCAGTTATTTTCCGTTCAGCAGGGGATACTCTGGCCTTTGTTTGTACTGGTAGTCAGAGGTGGGGGTAGGGGCCCGGTTAAATTGTTCACTGCAGAGTCTCTTTAACTAGTTAACAGCTCTTTTCAGTTTTCTATGCTTTTCTGTTTCCTTAAGTCTTTCCTCTTTTTCTCCTCACTAATCTTTAACTTTCTCTTTTTCCCTAGTTCTCCTTGGATTATTCTGCAACTGTAACAATGTGTACATAATGAGCCAACTTTAGAAAATAAAAGTGACATCAGCTCTAGGTATAGATATCTTTTTTTAAATAATGGAAAAAGGTGACATGGATAGTAATAAAGAATTGATTGAAGCAAGCTGAGCAGCCTTGTCTTCTCAATATATAGGAGCCTGGGGAGAATATTAAAATTTTAGTCAGTAAAGTATGCCTGTCAAAATAAACCTATCATAACAATAAAAACAACAACAAAAAGTTACAGTATGGATATCCTTCCCTGGGAAGGGATTCATTTAAAATTGAACCCATACTTTTGCTTTCTGTATAAAAATACCAGTGATATGGAACTGTACATAACTGTTGTGCTGATATCCATTGTTTCTGTTGCCTTCTGGATTTCCAGATTTTTCCTTATTAGATGTTAATCTCTGTCATGTGCAATGCTTACTTATTTTAGGCTACCGCCCCATTCCATCAGAGACTTATGTGGGAGGGAGTTTACCTCTACCTCCCCCCGTAAGTGACCGGATGAGGAAAAGGCGGGCCTTTGCTGATAAAGAGTTGGAGAACATTATGCTGGAGAGAGAATATAAAGAGAGGGAGATGTTGGAAGCTTCCCAAGCTGCTGCCTTATTCCTGCCCAACCGCATGGTACACGGTTCTGAGTATAGCTCCTACAAAAGTGCCTACAGCTCCACCCCAGTGGAACCACCAAACAAAGACTTCTGCAATTTTTTGCCCACCTGCCTTGATCTCACCATGCAGTATTCAGGCTCTGGGAATATGGAACTAATTTCTTCCAATGTCAGTGTGGCCACGACTTACAGACAGTATCCCCTATCCTCGAGACTTTTAGTTTGGCCTAAGTGTGGCCCCATTAGTGACACCCTCCTCTACCAGCAGTGCCTGCTGAACGCTACCACGTCAGTTCAGGCCCTGAAGCCTGGAACCAGCTGGGACTTGAAGGGAGTACGACTGCAGGATGGACTTGGAGCAGATCATGACATGATGCCACCAAAACTGGAAGGCTCTCTGGTGCTGCCTCACACTCCTGAGGGCCACATCTTAAGAAGTGACCTTCAGGGTCGCCAGGCCCTCCCGGAAAGGTCTGCATTCTCTCCACCCAGACGGAATTTCTCGCCCGTTGTTGACACGGACACCCTGGCAGCTCAAGGGCACGTCTTAACCAAGATCAGCAAAGAAAGCACCAGGCACCCTCTGCCACTTAAACAAAATCCATTCCACTCATTATTCCAACAAACTCATAATGACAAATCAGGTCCCGAGTTGAAAACATCATCTGTCAAAGAGGCCTTTGAAGAGGCCCCTAAGAAACCCAGGGAGTGTTTAGTCAAGGAGAACCAGAAATACACATTTACAATAGATAGATGTGCAAAAGACCTTTTTGTAGCCAAACAAGTCGGAACAAAACTCTCAGTGAATGAACCCCTGTCATTTTCTGTTGAGTCTATTCTTAAGAGGCCTTCATCTGCCATCACTCATGTCTCTCAGTGAAAGGCTGCTTAAATGGAAAGCTGGATTTGCTGCCGTCTCAGAGGATTCTTACCAGTCACTAATTTTTTCAAAGATAAAAGTTGTATAAAGAAATTTCTAATGTAAATGATGATGATTAAAAAAAATTCTGTATATTCATATGCATGTACTTTACCTTACCACATAAATATATTTAAAGATGGAAATTGCTTATGTGCAAATTTTCAGGCTTTACATAGCATTTCAAAAAGCAATAAAATTGACACTGTCTTCTAAAAGACCCAGAATTTGCTTAAGTAAATAGTTTCTCTGTCTAGGTAAAAAAGCAAATGTCCATGAAATGTGTTCTTTATTTTTCTGTGATTCTGTGTATTTTCAGGTGCTCTTACTGGTTTCTGGGAGCCATAGGGAAACACTTATGCCTTAGTTGTGCATTTTGGAGGGCATCTAAATGTAGATGTTCAATACTGAGGCAAAAATAGCTATAAGGAGAACATAGGGAAGATTTAGTTTATAGAATCTTCATTTCATGTGATTGGACAAAGTTGAATTAATTTGAAGGGAAATGAAGTTTAATACCTCATTTATATGACATAGGTTCTTGGAATGGGTCCCAGTTTCCTTCTCTGATGGGCCTCAGGCTTCCTTTCTAGGCTGCACATTCATTCTGTGATTTTTTTCAGGTTGCTGGGAGCCACAGAGCAGGTTCCCCTGCACATGGTGAACTCCAACTCAGCTCTGTGTTACTTTGTTCTTTCCTGGGATCTGGTAACAGCTGGCATTTAGCATCAGACCTAGTCACAGCTCGCAGCTGATCTGGGAGTCTCAGCTTCATGTGTCCCACATTTTTGCCAGTGTCAAAGGTATAGCTTTCAGTGTAGCTCTCTTCTGAGATAAAAACATTTTGTCTTCAAACTGCTTCAGCAGAGAGTTGCCGAAGCCTGCAGATGTTTATCACAGCATAAGGGTGGCTTCTTGTTTCTTACAACTTTCTCCCTGTTTTTAAGTTGTTATCCCCTTGTTTTGTTCAACAAAATATTATAAGATTCTATAAGATTGATAAAATGTCAGCAAGGCATTTATGAAAGTATGAAATTCATCCCTGAAGACTTTACCTGTGGACCTGGGATCAAGTACTAAGATGTTATGGTCATTTCAAACAATCAAGAGCCAAATCCACCTCTAATTTTGCCATGGAGTGGGGTTTTACTTCCAAGTCTGCTCTCATTGTGTAACAGGAACGCTAGGTAGGCATATGGAATGTGCCAAGACATTCAGTAGTTTGAAGAATTTCTTTTTCACTCTGAAAAACATTAAAAATTATTTAAGAATGACTTTCTTGCTACTGATGAGCTCATATAAGGCTCAAGGGGTTCTCTAGATTGTTGCTTAAAATCAACAGCAGTTACAAAAACAAGCCAGACTGTAGATTGATTTTCAGTTTGTACTTGTAAAATAACACTTGGTTTAGTTGAGTCAGATTTTCTTATTTTTACTGTTGCAAAAGCCAGAGTGAATGGAAGTATGCCAGAAAAAAAAGATGAAAGCAGGCGGAGATCCCAATAACTGTTGAAGATTCTCATTAAGTGCAAAGTATTTTCCAGTCATGAAGTCCTGGTGTCAGAGACAGAATCTTGCACTGCAGTTGCCCCTCTGCTCCCACCCCCAGTCATCTTTGTTTTATCTTTACAGTTACTAATTGTTATCCTCCTATTAGGAATTTATTCTTCATATTAAGTATAAGGGCTTCCCCGATCGCTCAGCAGGTAAAGAATCTGCCTGCAATGCAGGAGACACAGGAGACGTAGAATCAATTGCTGGGCTGGGAAGATCCCCTGGAGGAAGCAATGGCAACCCACTCCAGTAATTTTGCCTGAAAAATCCCATGAACAAAAGAGCCTGGCCAACTACAGTCCAAAGGGTTGTAAAGGACACGATTGAATGACTGAGCATGCACACACACATTGAGGGTAAACTTAGCATCAAAACTAACTGCCGCAGAGGTAACGGAAGAAATCACATTAGAATAAAACCACATAAAAAATCCCACTGAGAAGGCTTTCTCAATCGACACATGGATTTTTTCTCTTTTTCTTACCCCATTTTAGTATTGGGAATATATATATATATATATATATATATTTGTCAAATTTTTTACCCTTTTGTGTTCATTGGACATTTGAGCATATATTTTCTGACCTCTCTGTGTATCATTTTAATCTCATTAAGTGAATCCAGTTGCCTGTGAATATTAGTGGTTTTCCTCACATTACCAGTGACCAAAATTTCACTGTTTTGAACATTTATGAGGGTCAGTACTTTTCTTGGTGAATATATTACTCTACCATGTATTAATTCTGCTGTAATGATGAGTTCTTGGAATTCCACATCTACCATCAGCCACTCAGTGAGAGCTTTGTGCTTGGCACTTTGCTTCTTTTAATCTTTTCTCTTCTGTAAAAGCTAGTATTTGGCTATATACAGTCTTCAGAGAATACTGTCTTCAACAAATTGAATTAAACTTTCAGTTTAAGTATTTTTTGTGTTCAAAACAATAAATGAATTTGGCTTTGATCATTTTTAAGAACTTAAGGAATAGCAAAACATGGACCTTTCCGTCAATTTGACTTAACAGTACAATAATGACTTTAAGAACCTATTTTCCTTCCATCTCAACGGATCAAGCAGTTCTGAATCCTTTACAACAATGCTTTTCAAGCTTTAATGCATGACAAGTCACCTGGGAATCTTGATAAATGCACATTCTGATTCTGTAGGTCTGCAATGGGCCTGAGCTGCTGCATTTCTAACATTCCTCCCAGGGCCTGCGTGTGTTGCTGTCTTTAGACCACGCTTTGAATAGCAAATGTTTACATTTCTATTATTTTAATGCACATTTAACACACTCTTCTGTGCATGTTGGGTTCTAATGCAATAGAATTGTCATGAATAATTTAATATTGGGTTAGCCAAAAAGTTTGTTTGGGTTTTTCTGTAACTATGAATTGTTAAAAAAAAAATTTCCCTCCAAACCCATAGAATATCTGACATCAAGAGTGAATATTAATGTAAACTATGGACTTTGGGTGATGTGACAGTGAAGATTCATTAGTTAAAACAAACGTTCCACTCTAGTGGGGATATTGATAATGGGGAGGTTATACATGTGTTGGGGAAGGGGGAACATGGGAGATCTCTGTACCGTCCCCTCAATTTTGCCATGTCAGTTACGAAAGTTCCCTTTCTTTCTGACCCTTTGGTGGCAGAAGTAGAAGACCTAGGCAAAGTCATAAAGCAAACAAGTTGCTTCTGTTTTCCCTTTTTTTAATGCCTAGATATCCTTTCAATTTGGTTAAAAAGTAATATTTATTTTCAATTGTGATAAAATACACATAGCATAAAAATCACCATCTTAACCATTTTTAAGTGCACAGTCAGTAGTAGTTAAGAGGATTCACATTATATACAACTATAACCGCCTTTCCTTTCCACAACTCTTCGCCTCGCAAAACTGAAACCCTTTTACCCACTAAACAATAACCCCTTACTCCCCACAGCCCTTGACAAACACCGTCCCCCTCTTGTTTGTTTATTTATGACTGTGCTGAGTCTCCCTTGCTTCCGCGTGGGGCTTTTCTCTAGTGGTGAGCAGGCGCTCCTGTCTCGTGGGGTGTGAGGGCTTCTCATGGTGGTGACTTCTGTTGCAGAGTGCAGGCTTTCTAGTGCTCGGGCTTCAGTTGTGATGCATGGGCTCAATAGTTCCTGGACGCTAGAGCACAGGTTCAGTAGTTGTGGGACACTTGTTTAGTTGCTTTTCAGCATGTGGGATCTTCCCAGACCAGGAATTAAACCAGTGTCTCCTGCATTGGCAGGCAGAGTCTTAAACACTGAGCCACCAGTGAATTTGACTACTCTAGGCACCTCATGTATTCGTCCCTTTGCGACTGACTGGTTTATTTCACTTAGAGTATTGTCTTCAGGTTTTATTCATGTTGTAGCACATGTCAGAATTTCCTTCCTTTGTAAGACAGTAGGATTGCATTGCTTGTGTATGCCACATTTTCTTTATCCTTTCATCTGTTGATGGACACTTGGGTTGCTTTAATGCTGCTGTGGACATGGGTGTGTAGCTATCTCTTCCCCTAGTCCCCACTTCCTGATTTCACTTCTCCATCTTCAAGAACTCCGTTTTCTCAAGTGTATACCCATCCATATCGTTTCCCTCTCTCCTAGTGAGTGAACCATCTCCATTCCTCATCAAGTTAGCTCTGCTCTGCCTAGAGAGGCTTCAGTGTCAGTCATGTACCTTTTAATGTGAGTTTAAGTGAGTGTGTTATCACATCATCTTCATTTGAAAGCTTAATTCTAATTGTAGACTGAAAGACTTGCATTAACTTGTATTAAGAAACTTTCTGGAATGTCTTCTGGAAAGTCTCAGCAGTGCTAAAGAGCAAAGAAATGGCTGAAGGTCAGGATGAAGTAAGAAAAGGAGAGTCTGCAATTCCCTGTAGAATAATAAAGACATCACTTCATTTTGAGGTTGGATTTTCAACTGGGACTAGAATTCTACTGGCCATCCTGATTTTATTTATTGTTGGATTAACTTTCTTTGTTCCTATTCTAGGTCTGTAAGCTTAGGCTTATTTCTTAATAAGCCCTAGGGCTGTTAGTTTTTGATATGGCTGGATTCTGCAGTTTGTACACTTTGGTTTGTGTGGCACGCACTTATATTTATTTTAATGGTTGTACCAAGCTTTTATCATACTCTACCATGCTCAGTTATGTTGTTTTTTAGCTTGTTATATCTGAACATGTTTAGAGTATGTGGTTATTCATGGAATTCAATCTAATGAACATCGACTGAGAACTTTTTGTATGCCAGATACATGCTGGTAAGTGGGCCTATATTATTTAGCTTCTTTTAAGTAGAAAAGAGAACCCAGAAGACTACTCAAGTTATATTTTAAAATAAGATTTTATTTTAAAGAGAAGGAAATAAGGAGGATGGAAATCTTAGCACTTAGCAGGTCTCCCAAAGACTGGGACATGGTCTAAACACTATAAGGTTGTTCAGTCCAGGTCTGGCCACCTTGCTTCCTAGTTGTTCCCTTGGCAATTAATGCATGGCCTAGGGAAAGTACCTGAAAGTGCTAGTTGCCTCTTTGATATCTACTCTCCTCTCCTTTAGTAACAGAGCCCTCGATTTATTTGGACTGGTGACAAGCCCAGCTAAAAGTCTGCATTCCCAGCCTGGTTTGCATCTAGGTGTGGCAACCCACTCCAGTATCCTTGCCTGGAGAATCCCATGGGAAGAGGGGCCTGGCGGGCCACAGTCCATGGGGTCAGAAGAGTTGGACACGACTGAGAAACTTAGCATGCATGCGCATGGCTATTGTGGCACGGGTGGACAGCCATGGGCAGACGAGGATATCTAGCAGAGACTGAAACCACAAGGAGGAGCACGTTTGGATTTTTCCTGTTTTGCATTCTTTATTCCTGGAATTTGGAAGAATCCTGTAGCACAGGATGACATTTAGGTTGGCAGCCATGTTCAAAGGAGGCTGAAGCAGAGAAATTAAAAAAGCCTAGGTGCCTGTTTCTTTAGAGGATCTGCTATAGCAGCCCTCGATTGCTTGCCTCTGTTTGATCATCTTTTATGGGAGATACCGTGTGCATGGGCTGTTGTCACTGGCTCATGGTTATGAACAGCTGAATGTAATCCCTTTTGGTAAAGTGGGGAGGGTTCCTCCCTTCTGATGAAGCATCTGCTGGGTGTGCCTGCTTTTCCTCTGTTCCCACTCTCTTTTCTCTAATTTTCCTTCCCTTCTTTACTATTATCTCTACGTGCATCTTTTGGCTTCTTTCTCTGCTATTGTTCCATCATACTGTAGCTCCTTCCTCCATACCAAGAGTAGGATCTGATGAGCTCTGTTGCCTTCTTTCATCCAAGCCTTACAGGTAAGGTACTTGGACTTGGTTTCCATGGGGAGTCCTGTGGTATAAGCCACGGCACTTTCCATTAGGAAACCTCTCACTGGATATAGGGGGCTCTTGGAATATTAATATACTATATCCCCTTACAAATTAGTTAAAAATACGAATAAGACATGGTCCCTGCATCCTAAGGGCTCAGAGCCTACTGAAGCAGAAGCATACATATATGCTTAGTGGGTTTTTGGTTTTGTTTTGTTCTTTACAAAAATCCAACTCTAAGTCAGATGATAATGATAAAAGAGCTAACTTATGTTCTTCATTTTTTGTCTGAAACTTTTCATGCATTATTTCATTTAATTTACACAAAGTTTAACTTGTGAAGTAGGTATAATTGTTATCCTCACTTTACATGTAAGAACACAGGCTTAGAGAAGTGAAGTAGCCTGCCCAGGATCATACACTGGGGACGTGACTGTGTAGGGAAAGATCCCAGGTCACTGGAATTTCAGAGAGTGTACTCTTAACCTGCATCTTATGTGACCTCACAGAAATGAAATGAAGCTCCTTTTCATGCCCATATCTTGGTGTACGAGGATAGAGAGGTGGGAGATCTGAGTTCCAATTCATGCTTCCTCTTTCTGTCCTTTTATTTCTCAGATTTTGTTTCCATCTGTAAAACAAGGGTTGATGAAATGGGCTTGAAAGACTTGGCTGTTGAAAGGCAGAGTTTGAATCCTGGTGGACCACATGCTTGTCACTTGGCAAGAAGACTCAACAGAACCCCTGAGCTGTGGTGGCTCTGGCTGGTCTGTTCAGCCTGGGCTCCATCTGTAGTGTTAATCCTCTGGAAAGAGACTCTTTAAAATAAAGCTAAATTGTCCAGGGGGTACATCTGAAGCATGAACCAGAGGATGTGTTTAAGAAGCTTACCCTGATGCTGAAAAGCCTCCAACAGGAAACAGACATGGCTCATAGTCACTAAGTCAGCTCTAGTCTAGTTTTTATATGGCATTTCTCTTCCTTTCTCCACTCACTTAAATGGCCAATATTGTTAATATGAACCTGTTCCCTTAGATTGCTTCCAGGAGGCAGCATGGCAAACTGGAATGCATACAGGCTTGGAGTTAGGTTAAAGCGATTTAAAATTTAGCTCATCCTTAATTTAGCTCATCCTTGGCCAGTCATCTCACTTCTCTGAACTTCCTTTTTTCCTTCTGTGCAGTGGAGACAATAACATCAGAGAGAATTGTTAAGAGGATTAAGTAGTTTAATGTGTATAAAGGGCCTGATCCAAATCAAGTTGCTCTCCCTACCTTTGACCCGTGATATTCCCTAGAAGGTATTTCTCTTCACCAAGAGTCTGTAACTTCAAACAGTTTGCAAGAATTACATGGTTTTAAAGACTAATTATTAAGATGGAAAAATTTAGCCTCGAGATTCTACAGAACTGTAGACTATGTCATTTAATTTTATAACATAATAAAATTATCATAAAAGCAAACACATGCTATAATAAACATGAGCCATTTTGTACCCAGTCATAATATGGACTTCTTTTCTAGATTGTAAACTATTAAAAAAATAGGTGAAGAATGTACATGGTGCAAGACTACAAAGGATATACAGTGTAAAGTAAGCTCCTGACTCTCCTCTTCAGAATCAATTGCTATTGCTCATTCATTACGTATCTTTCCAGAGATAATCTATGAACACTGATGCATGAATGGGAGATGACATGTGCAGAGTTCTGCACTTGGCCCTTAGCAGTGTATCCTGGGACAGATTCCATGCCAATTCATGTTGAGCTGCTTTAATGTTGACTTAATGTAGACTCTGTGTCTTGAACTAGATTCTCAGAGATGACCTTCTCAGATGGTAAAGAGTCCATCTGCAATGCAGGGGACCCAGGTTCGATCCCTGGGTTGGGAAGATCCCCTGGAGAAGGGCATGGCTACCCACTCCAGTATTCTTGCCTCGAGAATTCCATGGACAGAGGAGCCTAGCTGGCTACAGTCCATGGGGTTGCAAAGAGTTGGACACCACTGAGCGACTAACACACAGTATAGTCCGCTCTCTGTATCTGTGGATTTCACATTCACAGTTTCAACCAGTGAGCTGCCATTCAGTTGAATTAGTGAATGCAGAACCCTCAGTACTGAGGGGTGACTGTATTCGTTGTACTGCACCATTGTATCTACAGGATTTGAGCTTCACAAATTTTGGTGTCTGTCGGAGTTCTCAGAACCAATCTCCCCATCCATTCCCTTTATATACAGAGAGAGAGGACTGTGCAAACTTTCACTGTGTAGAGGAGGACACTGTGGCTTACAGGAGTGTGAACTGTTCAAGGTTGTAGATCTCTTGATTTTCATTCTGGTGAGCTTTCCTTGTCACCAAGCTGTGGATGAGTATAGGTGTGTGCACAGACATGTGTGAGCACATTGGCCAGTGAGTTAGCTAATACCTACTACTTGTGACATGGCACCTTTCATTTAAAAGTCATAACAAGAGATACAGAGACAAATGAGGAGAGTGAGCTTGAGTAAAGAATCTGTTCAAGGGTTTTGGTTCTCTCAGGCTCTAAAATCCATACCCTTTGGCACTGCACCCAACTTTCTCTCTCCCTCTTAGAGGTGACAGTTTCAGGAAAGTGGGGACAAAAGATGCAAAGAGGTGTAAAGTGATTAGATTTTGATTAAATGTGGAATACTTCCCTGGTGGCGCAGACGGTAAAGAATATGCCTGCAACACTGGAGACCTGAGTTCGATCCCTGGGTTGGGAAGATCCCCTGGAGGAGGGCATGGCTACCCACTCCAGTATTCTTGCCTGGAGAATCCTCATGGACAGAAGAGCCTGATGGGCTACAGTCCACGGGGTCACAAAGAGTTGGACACGACTGAGCGACTAAGTGCGCACACACATAACTTCCAGTAAAACAAATGACTTTGTTGAATCTTAAGGAAAAGCACATTGTGTTATATTGACAGAGGTGAGGGTGGCTGGGCAGATGGGTCGTTAGGAAGTGTGGATCAAAGTTGCCTGCAGGTGTGGTGAGGGCATCACAGCTTCATGATGACAGCCCAGTCTATAGGCGCTCTCAGAATGACACTGCTAACTGATGTCTTGTTCGTAAGATCCAAACCTGTCAGCCAACTTGGTCAGCATCCCACTCCCTTCTTTTAAACCATGGCATGTGTTGCCCAGTTTCATTTCCTTCTTTCCCCTGGAAAGTGCTCCCTTATCAGACTTGGAAGACAAAATTATTCGAGCCGCCTTCACTCACAGTGAAAACACCACTGTATTTCTCATTTATGTTATAGGTTAAATTCCTGCAGGGCCTGCCTTGCAGCACTGAACCACAGTGGATCCTAAGGCTGTGTCCATGACAGAGTGGATTGTGAACAGTAGATAACATAGTAATGTGGCCACAGCCATGGTGGCTGGCTGCCTCCGGCCAGGATTTGCCTTTTTCTGGCAAGTTGAAAAGCACTGCCTGCTCACAGGTAGTGTCATGAATGTTTCCTCCCTATTTTGCATTGAATATGTGTGTGTATGTGAGTGTGTGTATAATCTTGGTTTTCTTTCCTCTCTTATTCCCTTATCACGTAGCATAAAATGTATTAATTTTATATATTATTATTTAATATTTTATTATTTATTATTATTTTACATCATAATCTATAAGTTATGGGATATGATGAAGGGTAAACATGACTTAGGGACTTTACCTCCTGTTTGTTCTGAGGTGGAGGTTACTGTGATTTCAGCCTACACAAGATAGTTATATCATGTTAGGCAGAATTATGACCTTATTACTGTTTTATTTAAAGATCAAGTATGGTTTAAAGAGATGCATGTGGATGCCAGTTTGACAAAGGCTTAATCTTACCATGTGATCTTGGTGGGGCCTCAGTGTGCCCAAGATTAAACATAATTTTTGGGTGTGTCTGAGAGGGTGCTTCCCAATGAGATCAGCATTTGAGTCGGAGCACTCTGTAAAGTAGACTGCCCTCTCCACTGTGGATTGGCATTGTCCAGTCCATCGAGGGCCCAAATAGAATGAAAGAAGGAGGAAGGAAGAATGAGTCCCTTTTTCCAGCCTCACTGCATGAACTCAGACATCTTATCTCATCTTCTGCCTTTGGACTGAGGTTTACACTTGGCTCTCCTGGTTTTCAGGCATTTGGACTCATACTGAATTACACCATTGGCTGTCCTGGGTCTCCAGCTTGCAGATGGCAAGAATTTCAACCTCCATAATCTCATTAATCAGTTCCTCATCACTCACTACTCTTGTAGCTTTCCCACTGAAAACTCATGGGGTTGGAGTTTGTAAATTTAACCCCAGAGCTCTGCTTGCCTTTTGGTGCACCTGCTACTAGGCAGTGGTGATTAGTCATGATCTCATGGATCAGATAGATATTGAGGAAACATGGATTAGCATGTTATATTATATTCTACCTGCCTTTTTTATTTGTGGGAAAGCCTTTTAGCTTGCAGCCTACCTTTGTGATCAAGAAAGATTTTTAGAATGCGGATGTTCATAACCAGTAGGTTCCCAGATCACTGCCAGACAGTGCTGATTTTTAAACAAGTTGTATTTTCCTTGACTATACTGTTTTGAAACACTTAACCAGAATCCAACACTCTTCCTGAGAAAATAAAGGATGCAGTTTTTCATAATTCATCACTATAAAAACATGGATACTTATGCACAAAGAATTCTTCGTTTTTTTCATTATCTAATTTTCTGATAATGAAGTAATGACTGAAAATGGCTTACACTCAAGGTGAAGCCTACTGAGGATGAGAATGCCAGATATTAGATGTTGCCAAATCAGGACAGGATATAAATGTTCCTCTTTCCAGACTCTTATTATAATCTTTAGGTCTTTTATTCGCAGGAGACCTAAACCCTAAATAGTACAGAATAAACTAGGACACTGAAATGAAGGTAGGGACAGGGGTATTTGAAAGGCGTATTCATGATTCATTTATGCTTGTTCTCAAAATTCAGTGTATCTTGAATAATTTTGATAGTGTATCCTGCAGATTTAGGGCATCAAAAAAAGTAAGTTTTTTGATGTAGACTAGATTTTGGGTTTGCAGAAATACCGCTGCCCTCCATAAACTGATATGTGCCTGGGAGAAGAATATCCACTCACCAACTCCTGCTGACAGGATTGTATATTGGGTGTTGTGTTAGAATACTTTGTGTTGCAAGTGACAGAAATCTAACCCTTGAGCATTTAGTTTAAGCAGAAATGAAGAATATTTGAAATACAGGGGTTTCTTATATAATTGAAGAAGGATTTATAAATAAAATCTCAAAAGAAGTAAGGAAATGTCCAGGCTTCCCTTCAGGAACAACTGGAACTGGGGCATTTATTTCTGTACTGGATTCTTTCATGTCTAACACCTATCATGGCTTCTTCTTGCGGTATTCCTCCTTCATTCACTCTCATTGCAGACCAAATCCCTCCCAAGCATCATATTTCATAGCCTTCACCCTGAGAATACTGAATTCCTACCTTTGTTCCATTTGAAAGTCCTGGGAAAGAACTGTGATTGGTCAGGCTTCGGTAAAGTACCAACCTTCGACCAATCAACCCTGGCCAGGAAGATGAGATAAGGCCTGGGCATTGCTACCAGACGCCAGAAGAGAGACTCCTGAGTCAAGTAGACCCCATTTGGTACCAACCACAGTTTGCTAGTCCTAGGTCTGTCTAGGTGCTCAGGCATCTCTTCATTTCCTGAAAAAACCCTGTATGCTTGGTATGTTCCTATGTTGAAATCCAGGTACAGAAATCTGGAGGAACTCTGGATGATGTACTTGCAGACCACATAATAATCTCTGGCCCAGGGGAAAAGATCCTCTTGGCCATAGGATAAAGATGTAGAGAAATTTCTTACGCCACACACCCTAAAGGAAAGCACATATCTTAGAGACAGAGGTGAACATGAGCACTTTGGCATTTTCTTTTCCCCATGAAAAGACATGTCAAACCACTAACACATTCATTTCCCTAACTTCCTTTGCAAAGGCTCATCCTACCTCCCCATCTTTGAAACACTCAGTGGGGACACTCACTGGCTTTGATATCACAAATAATTTTTTCTTTGGGATGAAGGTGTTTGCTGAGGCAGCAGATTTCCCTGCTTGATTCTTTATTTGTGCATTAAAATACAGTAGGTCTTCAGTTTTAATCCTAGATCAGAAAGAACATAAAACACGTTTGATCTCTGGTTCGTGATGGAGCTCCTTAGGTCTTGGATAGATTACTTCTGAATAGGTGCCCTTTGCCCAGAATTCCAGCAAGTACTCCAGGGCAAAGATAAACTGTGTCTCTAGAGATGAAATGACAGTTGTTTTCCCACAAAACCTCATAAATCAGTTTTGATATTGTTTTTGTTTGACTTTATTTTATTTTTTTCAGGCACAACATTAGGGCTGTTCGATGCGTTTAACTGAAAATATTTGTATAGTGTCCTGGGTTTTCTTTTGTGATGAAAATTGTTACCTCAGGAAACTAGCTGATAAATTGCAAGGCAAAGTGAAATGAACATCCACCCAGCATCAGGCTCTGAGAGTCCAACATCTGATTGTACTTAGTGAGGAGGAAACTTGAAAAAAAAATCAACCCAACTTTCATTTCTTGCTTCTTTTATCCTTAAGCTCAGCAATAAACTAGCACTCTTTGGTTAAAAAGTCAAGGGAACAGATGTATCATACTGGTGCTTCAGCATGTATATTTCAAGTGGGGC
Organism: Budorcas taxicolor; assembly: GCF_023091745.1. Lineage (NCBI taxonomy): Eukaryota > Metazoa > Chordata > Mammalia > Artiodactyla > Bovidae > Budorcas > Budorcas taxicolor. Next base: position 46,505,201 of record NC_068917.1, on the reverse strand, counting down.
ATGTAAAGTATGCGAACGCCTCTCAACCCTCAGTGGGGAGAGCCTCAAGGAGCATGTGCCACGCTGCTGTCAGTCACCAGGGCACATCCCTGAAATTATAGCTCCTCTAGTTCCCTGGGGAGAAGGCAGTGGCTCCCCACTCCAGTACTCTTGCCTGGAAAATCCCATGAATGGAGGAGCCTGGTAGGCTGTAGTCCATGGGGTTGTAAAGAGTCGGACACGACTGAGCGACTTCACTTTCACTTTTCACTTTCATCCATTGGAGATGGAAATGGCAACCCACTCCAGTGTTCTTGCCTGGAGAATCCCAGGGACGGCGGAGCCTGGTGGGCTGCCGTCTGTGGGGTCACACAGAGTCGGACATGACTGAAGCGACTTAGCAGCTGCAGCAGCAGCAGTTCGCTGGAGCTTGGTACAAAGGGATGCACTTCTGGAGGCTGGCTGCTCATTTCACAGAGAGGAAGGAAGTGGTTGACCTGTACAGAGCTGAAACACCAACATTTGACAGCTGGTAGGTCACAAGCGGAGCCTGGAAACGATACTGTTGAAAACTAGGGACAGACCTCAGAGGCAGTTTAAAAAGGCACTGAGTGCAAGGTCTTGAGTTCTGTCCCAGAAGACCTGGGTTGTGTTCCACCTGGCCCTTGCTAGTCAGATGAAGTTACTTAGTTTTCTGCTCCCCAAACTGGTCCTATCTGTGTTTGCCTCGGAGAACTTTTAGGATGAATGACAGTGCATGGGTCTGTGTTTGGTCTCTCAGTCCTGTCCAAGTCTTTGTGACCCTTTTGGACTGAAACCTATCAGACTCCTCTGTCCATGGGATTTTCCAGGCAAGAAAGCTGGAATGGATAGCCATTTCTTCTTCCAGCAGATCTTCCTGACCCGGGGATCGAACCTGCTGTTCCTGTGGCTCTGACAGTGCAGGTGGATTCTTTACCTCCTGAGCCCTGGAGTGGGGTGCCATTGCCTTCTCCAAGGAATAACAGTAGTGTGCATAAAATGATTTTCTTATGCTCTAGTGTAGCCTGTATTTTTTTTTTTTTATTAGAATTCATTACATATAAGAAAGGCTTCACTCAACTTTTTAAATTCAGAAGCTGGAAAGGACCTTTGAAACCATCTGGTTCAACTTCCTAATTTTGAGAGACTTCCTGATTTTGAGGCAGTGGCTTTTCCCAGGAAAGGATGGGCATAATAGGCTGGAAAAGGCACATGTTTCAACCTTAGCATGGTACTCCTGCTAAACCATGCTACTGTCAGACTCTAAGTGCCACCAGGGCAGGGCCCCCAGAGGTGTATTCCATGCCTGTTATGGTGCCTGGCATTCAGTGAAAGTTTGTTCAGTTGATAAATGAAACTTAGGGATGCTAAACTTTAACCAGAAGAGATCATTTTTTTTGCTTTGTGTTTCATTTTCTACGTCTTTCTGAAGAGTCAATGAGCAAAATATTGTGAACTGTTTATTACATAAGACAAATTACTAAGCAGCTTAGTATGTGTACTGAACAAAAAATGGGATATTTGAAGGAAAACTGCCTACTGATGTATGACAGTGCAGTTGAAACCCTAATCATTCTTAGGCTGTTAGATGTCTGCTTTACCCCTAGGATTATGACGTGTTAAATTGAGAAGAGAGGTTACGTTGTTGTGGTTACCAAACATCCTACAGAATATGCACAAACAAACAAAACTGGTGAACAAGCTGTTCTCTTGGTAGTCCCCAAATGCCTTTAGGAATTGGTGATGGCTCACATCTTTTTTTCCTAAGAGTTAGGATGAAATAAAGATGCCTGTCCCTCTTCTCAAAAACACCCTTTTTGGCTCAGGCCAGGATTCTTGGCCTGGTTTTCTGCATGGCCATGCTCGCTTTGCTCAGTAAGTGAATGGAGTCCACAGAGAACCCCTTGACCACTGTTGGCCATCTGCCATCCACTACTGCTACCTCTTCCTGCCATGTAAGGAAGGATGGCCAGATGAAGGGTAGTTAGACTCTGAAGGTCTGGCACATGGGGCTTCAGTGTTCCAGACTAGAGGAGCTACTGTTGAATCTGTCCTTCTTTGTTGGGGAGCAGAGCTAGATAGGAGCAGGTGACTTCCCAGGCAGTCTCATACTTGGTGCCTAGATGCTCTGTAAATATGTGTCCAATTGTTATACAGGCTGCATGGGAGAAGCATGAGTGGTGCTCTGCTTCTCTGTTTTCCCAAATAATTCAACTCCAGACCCAAACATACTTATCTTTTTGAAACAAAAGCCTTGCATTCTTATTGAGTGGGGTTATTTGTTCATCTAAATGACTGAGCAAGCCTCTTATGGTGGCAGTTTAAACAAGGGCACTGTGAACAGCCTTGCAGGTCAGGTGTAAATGACATCTGCTGGAGTTGTGCAGACTCTGCATCATGATCTTGTTTCCCTGAGTTTAAATAATTCTTATTATTTTTCGTGTGCTTCCCTGGGAGAGGGGCCACACACAGTCCCACCCCACACAATTTATAACTCAATTCTTTTCTAACCTTGCTAAGTGCTCTCGGTAACATGAGTGCTAGGAAAAATAATTTTTTCCATCTTGCTATAATTCTAGTGATATTTTTAGCACCTCTTAAATACTAGCACCCCAGGCAACTCCTTCCTGACCTACCTCTTAATCTGGCTCAGTATGGAATAGAATATAAAAAAGAGAAAAAAAGAAATTTGTGGTAATGAGAGATCACTGGAGACATTTACAAGCTCATAAAATGTAGGTGAACTTCCAATGTGTGATGCTTATCCAATGTGTGCATCAACATTTTTCAGAATTCACTGAAGATCCAAAAAATTAGGAGTCAAATCTATTTTGGCTTACTTTGTTCCTTGTCAATGAAGGAAATAATAAACTTTATAATAATAAGACTTTATATCATTTCAAAGGGTTTTCATGTGTACGAGGTAATTTCTTTTTAAGGTGCAAACCTTTCAGTTCATAATACTTTACTGTCGTTCATTATTGGTCCATGTAAATCCCTCTTATTTTATCATTTTTCCCCCTAATTCCCCAGCCTCCGTTCCAAGTTCCCTCTCCCCAATATATTTCCAGCTATATGTTGATAATGAGTCTTTAAAGTTGTGTGTGTCTTACTAAAATATAGAGTGCTGTTGGGAACATATTTGTGTTTTTAACTGTGATTCAATCTTGTATTTAATATCATATGGCTGTAGCTAGTTAGCTCAGTATTTTTAACTCCTGCAAGGTATTACATAGTGAGCATCCACTGTATTTAAAAAAATATTTTAAAAATTCTGGTAAAATATACATCACATAAAATTTACCATTTAATTATTTTCAAGTGTACAGTTCTTTGGCATTAGGTACAATCACATGATTCTGACAACCATCACTGCTGTCTTTCTGCAGAATGTGTTCATTTTACCAAACCAAAAGCTAACTGTTAAACACGAACTCCACGTTCTCCTTTCCCTTCACCCCCTGGCAACCACCACTGAATCTACTGAATTTTATTATTCCCCTACTGATGGACACAGGGGATGTTTTCAAGTCCCAGTACCACAAACCCTACCACCACCAGTGACCTCATCATACAGATCCCCTGTGAAGCTGTGCAAGAATTTCTCTGGCTTAATAGAATCAGAAGGAGATTTTGGAATCATAGGGACACATGGTTTTCTAGAAAGACTGTACCAGTTTACAGTTTCCCCAAAGGTACCCCAAAGTTTCTACTTTGCTGTATCCTGCCTTCTCTAGAATTAGCTACTTTTAATTTTCTTCAGTGGTAATAGTCTTATTTTCACTTAAATTTCTTTGTTTACTGAAGAATCTGAGCATCTCTTAATATTCTTTTTAGTTACTCAGGCTTTTGTTTCTGAGAATTACCTTTGTAATACTTTTGCTCATTTTAAAATTGGAATTCCCACTTTTTCCTTATGGATTTTCAGGAGTTGTTTGGATATTATTTGGTGCAAAGTTCTTGCTGGTTTTGTGTTAAAAGTATTTTCCCCCTAAATTCTCATCTCTTAATTTGTCTATGGTGTTCTTTATTATTTTTTTTAACTTTTTATTTTGTATTGAGGTATAGCTGATTAACAAACAATGTTGTGAATTTCAAGTGAACAGGGAAAGGACTCAGCCAAATGTATCAATTCTCCCCCAAACTCCCTTGGGAAGTTGATTGTTGATGATCCATTTCCATCTGACAGAGGAAGCTGATAATCCTTTTTTTTCCTTTCTAGGTGGGCAGTGGCTCATCACCTCCCATGATCAATCTCATCTCAGTTGGGGGACAACATCAAAGTAGCTTTGTCCTCTCTACCTGAAAAATTCTAGCATCTCTATTTGTACAAGAAGTCAGCCTTGCGAAATTCCTGTTTTTCTAACTTGCAAAATTCCTGTTTTTCTAATTTGTAACAAACTAGCCAGCAATGATGACAAAATAGGATTCCAGGGGCTGGGAACACAGGGGAATCATTAGGTTACCACCACCTATTTCTCTTTCATCTTTTTTATTCTTTAAGAAACACATTTTATTGTTTTTGTTGTTCCCGAGTAACTTTATTTTGACACAATCAAATCATCAGTTTTTTAATGTTAGCATTCATGTTTTTAGTGTCTTGTTCCAGAAGTCTTCTGCTAACCCTATATAAAAAACGTACTATTGTACATTTTCTTTACATTTTTTGTCCTCTCATATCTCATCTATATTTTCTCCATAAAGTTACCTCTCACATTTGTGCCTTTAATCTATCTGAAGTACACCTTTTTTTTACTAGTCTCATATAAGGTCCAGCCTAATTTTGCCTCATCTTGGTGATCTACTTTCCCATCAGAATTTAGGAATGAAAACGATTCATCCTTTTCTTCTTGTTTTGTGGTACCAGCTTTATCTCACATTAGCTCCCTTGTACGTGTGGTGCTGCTTGTAGAAACTCTGTTCTTTTCCATTGGTCTGTTTGCCTGTTATTCCTGGTTCAGTGCCATGCTGTCTGCACAGCTTTGTAATATGTCTCAGCATCTGGTGGGGTGAGTGTCTCCTTGATTGTCTGTTTCAAAATCGCCTTAGCTATTTGTGGAATTTCACTTTCCCATATACATTTTAGAATGAGTTTATGGAATTCTTTAAAAAATCCCCTTGGAAATTTGATGAGATTGCCTTGAGTATATAGATTAATTTGAGAAGCATTGACATCATTCCAGTGTTTCTCTATTTATTCAGACTTTCCTTTATGTACTTTAATAGAATATTTTTAGTGTTTATTTTATAAAGGTCATATATTATTAGTTCCTAGATACATTGTAATTTTTGTTATTGTAAATGGCATCTTGCTTTCTAGTTCATCATTGCTAGCATAGAGGGATATTACTGATTTTGTAGATTTATCTTATAACACTCTTGCTAAACTCTAGAAGTTCTAATATTAATAATTTATTGAAACTCTTGAGTTTTCCCTGTGGATAATGCTATTATCTGAGCACAGTAAGTTTTATCTTCCTTGTCTACTCCTTATACTTCTTAGGTCTTTTTTTTTTTTTTGCCTTATAGCATTTGTCAGTTTCTCTTGTTAAATGAAGAAGTGATATGGGGCATTCTTGTTTGGTATTCATTATTAGTAGAAATAAGTGAAATGTTTCTCTATTATATGTGATGTTTAATATAGGTTTGTGACATGTAGTTTATTTAAACTCAGGGAAATAGTTCTCTGGGATCACTGATCTTTATTGAATGCTTTGTTTGCATGTTCTTAGATAATCATATGATTTTTCTTCCTTCCTTCCCACATCACATCATTAAGCATCTGTCCTATGCCAAGAATGCTGAGAGGATAAAGTGAGAATTGGAGATTATGGGCGGACTTTTTGGAGATAATGAACAGTACCAGGGGCAGTTAAATCTATGGCTCTTTAGGGCTTCGTAGGAAGCAGTTGAAGGGATTGTGCAAGGAAAAAAAAAATCTCATTAAAATTGTATAATATGGTGATTAAAAGTAAATTTATTGAGTATTTACTGTGTGTCAGGATCTTAGTTTGCAACTTTAAAGCTGTTATGTCTCTTTAAGCCTCATAATAACCATGTGAGGTGGAATTATTCTCACATTTTAAGGTAGAAGAAACAAAGGCTTAAAGAAGTTAAATAACTTTGTTGTTTTCTTGGAGTGTTGGGAATGCTAATAGCCTTGAGGAGAGGAACCAGGAAATGGGGGAAAAGGAGTAAAAGGGAAAATTTCACAGATTCCCTTTTGTTGTTGTTTTTCGGTCACTAAGTCACGTCTGATTCTGCGACCCCATGGACTCAAGCACACCAGGCTTCCCTTTCCTTCACCATCTCCCAGAGTTTGCTCAAACTCATATCTATTGAGTTGGTGATGCTATCTAACCATCTGGTCATCTGCCGCCCTCTTCTCCTTTTGCCTTCAATCTTTCCCAGCATCAGAGCCTTAGCAAGTAATAGAGCCAGTGTTCAGACTCAGATCTCTTTCCAAAGCTCATGTCTTTCCCACACACTGTATCATATTCCTTAAAAAATCTCTATTGATAATATGAAAGAGATATAAAGAAGAATCCCAGTCAGTCATCAAAAGCAAGACAAAACAATTCCATCTCAATATACTATAAATTTGAGGGAAAGAAAAATGAACTAGAGCTCCTTTGAGAAATTACCAGTTTCAGTACTGGGACCATGAAGGTACAAGATGATCTTGGAACGTGTTGTTATGCCAGAAAGCAAAAAAGTTCTCATAGAAAATGATAGGGACCTGTCAAAAGGGTATAAGAATCAGCTAAAGGGGCTTCTGATGGTCAAATCTGGAAACATTTGAGCATCAAAAGAAACAAGACCAGTAATTAGTTGTAATCCATTGAATAAAGTGAGAATCCATGAGTCTGTACTAACAATATATACATAGGAGAAAAAAGATTCTTCCTTTTGTACACATGATAAACACAGAGAGAGTGGTGTAGTTGGGAAAATCATTAGCCATCACTGCAAAGATTGTTTTAGGCTGGAATCATCAGTGGATGCTAAATTCCCATGTGAAGCAGAATGGCCTTGAAATGTCTGTCCAGATTTTTTTTTTTCCTTCAGTGCAAGGGAGGAAAATAATAAATATACAATGAAGAAATTGGACAACACCTTAAGTTAGCAATAAAAATCATTTTCACCAAGGATGGGCTTGTGTGGCTCTAGACTTGATACTTCAAGGGTGCAGCATCATGGTATATGACCAAATCTAATCATAAGGAGACATGAACCAAACCCAAACTGAGGAATGTTTTGTACAATAGTATTCTATATGATAGCTGACCTGTCCTGAAGGACTGAGAACTGTTTCAGTTTAAAAGAGATGAAAAGGACATGACATATAAAATTCAATACTGTTTGTGATCCTTAACTATATCATATCCTGCAGAAAGGAATGTTATATAAAAAAAGGCATTATTGGTACAATTGATAAAACTAGATTATTGATTGTAGATGAGATAAAACTATTGTTTTTGTGTTAAATTTCTTGAATTAGATAGCAATTGTAGCACCATAAAAACACTTTGCTTTTAAGGACTATATACTGAAATATTAAGGGGAAATGGAGCATTTTCTAATGGCTCAGAAAGGAAATAAATAATAAAATATGTACAGGTAGAAGAATGAGAAAACAAATGTGGCACGATGGTAATGAATTAGCGAATCCAAGTAAAGGCAATATGGAAGTTCTCTGTACAATATTTGCATATTTTCAGAAATTATGAACTTATTTCAGAATGAAAAAAAATACTGAGTAAGAATTAGTAAAGCCCTTTGTCGAAAGTACTGACAGGTTTGATCCATACCATCTCTGTTTTCCCACAGAATGGATGACGAACACTCCTAAATTACACATTTGTCCCTAAGATGGACTTTCTAGAAGCAGAAAGCTGCTTGTTGGTTATCTGCCTTCTCTTGCTTGTAAATTCAGTACCATTATTAAAAGGAAAGGGGGCGTTTGTTAGTGAATAGAGGTTTTTATTGTTTTCCTTTACTCAGAATGGTGGATGCCAAGCCTAACAGTTTCAGCCTTGCCACGACTCTGTTTCCCAATTTGATATATTTATAATAATAATCTTTAAGAAATCAACCCTCAGTGACACCCTGCACCTGAGGGGAATGAAAAACCACTGACTTTTGTTTACTGTCTGCTGTGCTCCAGGATTCTGTATGGAGCTCAGTCATGTTGGGGATGTGTTTTGTGTGGTGCCAAGCAAGTCACCCAGATTGTGTTATCACCAATGCTTTGCTTAGAAGTGAACAGGAATTCTGTAAGTTGCATAATACTTGTATTTTTTTCTTTAAAATGAATTTAAAATTTGTAGTGAATACATATAAAATTGTGATGATATACATATAATGTATACTATAAAATTTATAATATAAGATAATCATTTTAAGCATACAGCTTAGTGGCATTAAGTACATTCATATTGCTATGCTACTGTTATCGCCTTCCATCCACAGAATTCTTTTCATCTTGAAAAACTGAAATTCTGTACTTATTAAACAGTAACTTCCTTCTTCCCTCTCCCCCCTACCCCTCCAGACCTTCTCAATCACCATTCTAGTTTCTGTCTCTGTGAATTTGATTACTCTAAGTACCACATATACTTGGATACTATATTTGTACTTTTGTGACTGACTTGTTTCACCTAGCATAATGTCCTCAAGTTTCATCCATGGTGGCATGTGTCAAATATTCTTTGCTTTCAAGACTGAATATTATTCTACTACATATATGCATATGTACATATATACACATTTTGTTTGTCATCCGTGGGTTGATGGACATTTGGGTTTTGTCCACCTTTTGGCTTTTGTGAGCAATGCTGGTGTGAACACTGCTGTACACATTTATGTTCAAGTCCCTGTTTGCAGTTCTTCTGGATATATACCTAGAAGTGGAATTCTTGGATCATATAGTAATTCTATTTTTAATTTTTTGAGGATCCGTCATACTTTTTCTATAGTGGATGCACTAATTTACATTCCTATCAGCAGTACAGAAAGCTTCCAACTTCTCCACATCCTCTGTAACACTTGTTATTTCATTTTATTTTACTAGCAGTCATCCTATTGCATATATCTTATTGTGATTTGAGTTGGATTTCTTTTAAATGCAAACTCCCTCGAGAAGGAAAAGCAAATATTTTCAGATTATCAGTACTCTAGAGTGAGTGAGTTTATAAGGTTTTCTTTTTTTCTCAAAATGACAGCTCCCTTTAGAATGGCATGTATATGGGTGGAAAATTACTTGTAGTATTTAATCTAACCCTGAGATAAGAGCCTGGAGGCCTTTTTCCAACCCATTATTATGAGGTCTTTGATAAATCAATATAATTCACAAAAGCCTCAATTTCTTTATATGAAAAATGTACACAATACTCTATAGCAGTGGCCTTCAAGATTTGGCACACATCTGAATCCCCTGGATGGCTTGATAAAGCACAGATTGCTGCACCAATCCTCAAGGTTTCTGAGGAATTTGCATTTCTTCCAGTGGTGCTGATGTTGCTCAGGCAAGGGACCACACTTTGAAAATCATGGCTCTAAGGATTTGTTTTAAGAGTGAGATAATGCAAATAAAGTAAAATAATTTCCCATAGTTATTAAACACTGTGAAATGCCAGAGATTAATTTAATCACATGAGGACAGAGAGGTCTCATGAGTTAGGTGGTGGAATCTAATAGAGTGACACTTTTCAGGACTGCCCTAAATCTCAGTGATTTGAGCTGTCTGAGAAGTGGGCCAATGAGGAGAGAGTAGGGGATATCATGAAAGAGATGGACTTTGGGAGTCAAGCTGGGAAAGTGTCAAAACCTCATTTTATCAAAGACACAAGTTTGCCCAGGACCAGTTCTAGTGCCTGCTTGAGGCTTCTGTATCAGTAAAGAATTGTTTGGGTGCTACTGCTAAGTCGCTTCAGTCGTGTCCGACTCTGTGCTACCCCGTAGACGGCAGCCCACCAGGCTCCCCCGTCCCTGGGATTCTCCAGGAAAGAACACTGGAGTGGGTTGCCATTTCCTTCTCCAATGCATGAAAATGAAAAGTGAAAGGGAAGTCGCTCAGTCATGTCCAACTCTTGGCAACCCCATGGACTGCAGCCCACCAGGCTCCTCTGTCCATGGGATTTTTCAGGCAAGAGTACTGGAGGGGGGTGCCATTGCCTTCTCCATGTTTGGGTGCTAGGATGAGAAAATTCAAAGAATGGGCATAATAGCTGCTTAAACAATTAAGGGCTTACTTTTTTTCTCATGCAAAAAGAACTCTAGAGATAGAAAGTTATTTGTATTGATTCAGTGGCTCAAGGATTTCAGTATTGAGGTCTGTCAATTTTTTGCCCTCTGTCATGCATACAATATAGCTGCTGCAGTTCCAGCCATTACACCTGCTCTCCGCACACATATTCATGGAAACAGATAAAGAAGAAAGGTCAATGTTTATGACAGGAAAACAAAACTTTCTCAGACATTTTTGTCCGGTTTCTGTTTATGCCTCAATGTCCAGAGCTTCCCTTGGCCATTCATAGCTTCAGTGTGGCTGAGGAATGTTTCAGTTGAGTACACAGCTATCTAAAACTAAATTGGAATTTTGTCATTAAGGTGGAATGTGTCTGTCCCAGCTTCATAATTTTTCCTGCCCCTAGTGACTTTAGGCTAGGATGGTCAGGCCACTGTGGGCAAAGCTATTAGTGTGAGTTCTCTTTTTTTCCTTGTATAACTTAATGTACCTCTTTTTTTTTTTTTAACAGTTATTGTCATCATTAGTACTTTAACATCTATGACAAATTGAAGCTGGAGAGTACTTTTCACTAATGTTGGCTCAGCTATTTCTCCAAGTCACCTTGGGAGATCATATCAGCCCTATTTTGTAGGTATGAGAATAGTTACTCCTTTTCCATTTGTCTCTCTCTGAATCCTACCACTTCACTAAGTTTCTGTGGCCTGTCATCCTGCTTTGGTCTCTCCCACAATGTGGTATGCTTTCCAAATTCCCCAAATCCTAACATTTTCCTATGTCCCATTGCCCCTGGGAACTCTGTGGTGATCAAGCTAATCTGATGGACTGATTCATGGGAAAAACCACATTTAAGAGGTGAACTCTGAAAGTAAACTTTGGCTGTCATTGTGTACAAAAGTTTTTCAGTCTGTGTTCTCATCCAGAAGTTAATGCTTTTCTTAGCCTCCTAATCTACTCGCCATGGCGTAGAGGCAATAATGAAGTCCACCTTATGCATTTTTGAGAATCTCCTTGGAAATGTGCTTTGTAAACATGAAATCATATATTTATTTGTGGTTTATCACTTTGAGTTTTCTTTGTGAGCTTGAGTGGAGAATAAATAAAGAAATGATATTTTCTGAGGATGGTAACATTGTGAATATTCAGGGAGATTTGAGAGAGGAAAGTCTGGTAGCTGGGCCATCAGGCTCCTGCCAGGAAGGTAACCTCAGGAGTAGATGTTCTGGGGAAGACAGTGGAAAGAAGGCAGAAAAAGAAGGAGGTATAGGCAGTGGCTAATGGACAAGGCTGGGCAGGTGAAATGAGAGTGGGATGAAATGAGTGCTGATACTGGTAGTCTCACTGAAGATGAAATAAGGGGGCCAGGTCAGGGACAGGAAAGTGGAAAAGGAGGCAGGGAGGTAGACTGGCCTGCAGGAAGCACCAGAGTGACTAGACGGGAGATGATATTCCCAAGAAAGTAGGAGTCTGGGGAGAAGTGAGCCACCATAGATCAGTTTAGCCAATTTGAGTCCAATTCAGCAAACATTTATTAAAATTGTTCTAAAAAATTATTTAAAAATTAATTCTAATAGAAATATAGTTGATATATAATATGTTACAGCTGTACAGTATACGGATTCATAGTTTTTAAAGGTTATATTCCATTTATGGTTATTATAAAATATTGGCTATATTTTCTGTGTCATATAGTATATCCTTGTAGCTTATTTTATATCTAAGAGAATTTATACCTCTTGATCCTCTACCCCTGTTTTGCCCTTCCCTCTCCCCATTGGGAACCACTAGTTTGTTCTCTGTATCTGTGAGTCTGCTTCTTTTTTGTTATATTCATTATTTTATTTTTTAGATTCTGCGTATAACTGATATAATACAAAAAAAGTATTTGTTTTTCTCTGTGTGACTTTTTTTCACTTAGCGTAATGCACTCTAAGTCCATCCATGTTGCTGCAAATGGCAAAATTTTACTCTTTTTTATGGCCGAGTAATGTTCCATTATATCCTTTCATCTTCTTTATTCATTCATTTATTGATGGACATTTAGATTGCTTTCATATCTTGGCTGTTTTAAATAATGCTGCCATAAACATTGGGGTTGGAGAAGGCAATGGCACCCCACTCCAGTACTCTTGCCTGGAAGATCCCATGGATGGAGGAGCCTGGTGGGCTGCAGTCCATGGGGTCGCGAAGAGTCGGACACGACTGAGCGACTTCACTTTCACTTTTCACTTTCATGCATTGGAGAAGCCAGTGGCAACCCACTCCAGTGTTCTTGCCTGGAGAATCCCAGGGACGGGGGAGCCTGGCGTGCTGCCGTCTATGGGGTCGCACAGAGTTGGACACGACTGAAGCGACTTAGCAGCAGTAGCAGAAACATTGGGGTACTTGTGTCTTTTTGAATTAGTGTTTCTGTTTTTTTTCAGATACATAGCAGAGTGGAATTTCTGGGTCATATGGTAGTTTTAGATTTAGTGGGATTTTTTTTTTTTTGGCTCTTTTTTACGATTTATTTTTAATGCGGGATAGCCAGCACAACATTATTTTTGTTGTGTTTTTTTTGAGAAACCTCCATCCTATTTTCCATAGTGTCTGCACCAATTTACATCTCATCAGCATTTGTTCAGCAAACATTTATCAAGTGTCATAGAAAAAAAATAATCCCTACCTCCTCAAAAAAAAAAAATTGTCCTTGTGATCCCTAGAATTTGTGAATCTACTATTTGGTATTTTGGTAATATAATTAAGTTAATGAGCTAGAGATGGGGAGAGCATCCAGGTGGCTCAGGGTAATCACAAGCGTCCTTGTAAGTGAAGGGTGGGTAGAAAGAAGGATCTGAAGAGCTATTAGCTTTGAAGTCTGAGAGGAGAGCCATAAGCCATGGAAGGCAGGTAGCCTCTAGAAGCCCAAAAGCAAGGGAAATGGATTCTCTTTTACAGCCTCCAGAAGGCATGTCGCCGTGACAACACCTTGATGTTGGTCTAGTGAAACCCATTTTGGATGACCTTCAAAACTGTAAGCTTATATATATATATATATTTATGTATTTTTTTTTTGCTTATGTACCCTAAACTCCTGATAATTTGGTATCACAACAAGAAAAAAACCTGATACATTGAGAAAATATCAGCTGGTGCTTCGGATTGGGAAATATGAATAAATAAGATATTAATGCTAGCCTTTAGACTATCTTCAGACTCTTTAAAGGATTTGTGATAAACAAGATGTTGTATGTGAAAGCAGTAGATGACTATCAACTCCCTGGTCCAGTCAGTGATGGTCAAATTTAATGTGACCAGGAGGATTTTTGCTAAAATGTAGATTCTGACCAACGAGGTTTGAAGTGACCCCAAGATTCTACATTGCAAATACTTCCTAGGTGATGCCTGTGCTGTTTGTCTGGAAACTATGCTTTGTTTAGTCAGGGTCTAGACTGTGAGTCTGTCCTAGGGGCTGGGAAACCAAGAACGACAAAGCTTCTTAGTTATGATGGAGAAATTTGTTGGCATATCATTTGACACTAAAATTTAACAATATGAAACTTACTAGTAGAAGAAACTTGGGGCTTCAGACTCTTTAAAGGATTGTTGTGATAAACAAGATGTTGTATGTGAAAGCAGTAGGCAATTTATAAAGGTAGGCAAGTAGCAGGTAATATGCACTGTGTACAAATTTTAGTTACCCCCTTTGAATGTCAGATGAGAGCAGTTTTGGCAAGAAAGTGCAAGTGTCATTTTGGACTCATACTTCCTTTGTTAAAGTGAAGGAAGAAATATTTGCATTAAAAACATCTCAGTGTTTATCCCAGTCATTTTTCTTTTATGTCTTTTAAGTCCTCTGTTCTGCTCTGGTTATACTTCACACATGGAGTGCAACACTTGAAAACAAAAAAAAAGTACAGAGAATAAAAGAATAGTCACCTGTAACTCCATAATTCAGAGATTACCAGGAAGCAGAGTTTTTCCAAGAGCTTGATTGATTTGATACTCTTTTAGAGTCTGTGCGGACTTTTGTCTCCTTTAAATATTTTAGAAAAGAATAACTGTATGCTCTTGTGTTGTGCACTGTTATTAATATCCTATAGTGATGTTGTCTTTAATAATTCCATTCACATCAGGGAACACTTTTCCATAAAGCAATAGTTCTCACCTGGGGGCTATTTTATTCTTTGGGAACATTTCACAATGACTGGAGACACTTTCGTATTGTCGTGACTGGGGGTAGGTTCCTGCTGGCACCTAGTAGGGATGCTCCCCAACATTCTACCATGCACAGGACAGCATCAACAACATTAATTATCTGCTTCAAAATGTCAGTGTTTAGTTTGAGAAACTCAGCTACAGAGCAGAGGGTTGCAAATTGTACTGGTCATCAGTCATCTGAAAGGCTTGTTAAAGCAACAGTTGCCCCCTACCAAATTTCTGATCTAGTAGGCTTTGGAGGAGGCTGAGAGTTTGTAGTTCTAACAAGCTGTCAGGTGATGTTGATGCTGCTGGCCTGAGAGCCACACTGCGAGAACTATTTCCTTAGGGCTTAATAGCTACATGACTTTAATTGACCCATATGGACTATTAGCTCCTTAATTTGGGTCCTGACTTATACTTAGTAGTTAAGCTTATCATACCGCCGCTGGTGTGTTGCAAACATCTCTTGGGCCCAGGCCAGGTCTCTTCCTTTCTTGGTATGTCCTGGGATGCTGAGAATAGAAAATAGGTCTCATTACTGTGGACCAGATGGTTTCACTTGGCTGTTTGGACTCGGCACCATATAAATGGCTCTAAGGACATATGAATGAGTTGTTGGTCTGGGAGAGATTGATAAAGAGAGGGGAGAGATGGAGCAAGTGAATGTGGAAAGGAAAGAAACATCCATTTTTTATTGTGCTTACGACACTCTCTCACTGTATCTCGAAACCTCAACACACCTGTGCAGAGTTTTGCAATTTCTTATAAAAACAACGGCCTTTTAGTCTGGAATGGTAGATTCTCAACCTGACACTATCTTAATGATATTGCAGTCAGGTTAGCTTTTCACTGTTATCACACCAGCAGGCTCTCAAGAGGGAAGATTTATCGCTTGTGTCTCTGGGTTCATAATCTCTTTTCCAAGCATCCTTTCTCCCACTTTGCCTCCTGTTGCCCCCAGTCCATTCAGCATGAGCAGAGCTCACTGCCCCCTCTCATAATGCATCATGTTGAGACCTTGCACAGAGGTGGCAACTGAATTCAGGGTGGGGGAAGCTGAGGCAAGTTGGAACTGAGAGGGCTGGGGGTAAAGCACAGGTTAGATCAGAAAGATCCCAGAAGCTTTGGGTCAGAAACCAAGCAAAAATTGTGCTTAAAATGAGGCAGTAGGTGACTGGGGGTAGGTTCCTTTATCTGGTTAAAAAACCAGATAAAGATTAGAAAAGCACCGAGGAAAAAGCATGCAGGAATGGGAGTGTTCACAACTGAAGTGAAACCCTTTTTCTGAAGCCTCTTATGATTTCTACTTGGCCAGTGAATAAAATAGTGCTGGTCTGTGAAGCGCTAAGCTGGTTCATCTGGTTGACAGGGCAGACCTCAGAGCATAAGAAGAATAGTTGGTAATTTTCTAGGTGGAGCATAGAGATGGGCACACAGGAATTTCAAAGATACTGCTAATATTTCTTTCCTTAAGCTGTGAATGCAAGTGGATTATTTTATTACTATCTACTACTTAGAAAGATATTAATCAAACACCTCCTATTCTTCTAAATAGTGCAATAAGATAATTTTCTCCCCCTTTCAGAAATAAGGAAATGGAAACTGAGAAAGAGAGGTCATTTGCTCAAGGAAGTGTGGGGCTGGCATGGGGGTACCCAGTTTCCTCCGTCAAGGCCTGCTCTCCTCTCTCACTGAAGTATGAGGCTGTTTGGGTCACAGGTGGTTTCCCAGGTTTCCTTCTGATCATTGTGGAGTCCTCTCTGTGGGTCGGGGGTCACCCTGTTGCCCAATCATGGGTACTCACAGCTCCAGTATTCCAGCCTGCTGAAATTTAGCCAGCTTTCTATGAAGATTTTTTTACTGGTTTCCCTTCAAATATTAAACAATTCTCAAACCATAAAGACAGCAACCTGCTTCCTTCCCTAACCTGGGAATTTGAGGGGTGGAGAGTGGCGTTTTGCAGCACTGAAAATTAAAATTGGTAGTTTCATAAGTATTTGACACAGCCATCCATGATGAAACGTGTGAGCTGCCGTTCACACGGAAAGCCTGCTGTGTAATCAGGCCCACATCCGACCACATGGGAGCCCTGCTCTCACCGTTGTGAGTGAGAGTCACACCAGCCTTTCCTATAAAACAGTCCTGCTACACTTAGCAATGCTCTGCCCTCATTCATGTGACTTGAGCACGGTCTTAGTGGCACTGTAAAACCGAGTTTGCGGCGCCCATGAGTCATGGAGGGGGAGAGCTGCGTGGTGGCTGGAGCCAGCGGCAGAATCAAAGAGGCAGAAAGTGGGGACCGTGGTTTAGGGGTCTCGAGGGCCTGGGAGTCATGGATTAATACCCACCTCAGGGCATCCTGGGGGAATTGCATTATCCTAAAATTTTGGAACAAAGTAGATCACGCAGTCCAGGGTTTTTACAGGACACACCCTGATAGAAAAACCAGGGCTGTGTTATTTTAGCTAGAGCCAAGCCAGAGATGTGTGTCTTTATTTTGATAGTCTTTGCATCTGAAACCTAGAAGCTGCCTTGTGATAAATGTCTCAGGTCTTGCTTTCAAATAAGGTATATTTAAATATATTCTTTAAAAATACTTTTTCATCTTCACAGTTGACATCAGGGCAACTAAACACTGTAATTAGAACTGCCCACCCCTCTTTGTAGCCAGCCTGGCCTGTCCCCATGGCCTGAGTCATTTTGCTGCAAAATGAGGTCTCAGTGGTTGCAGCCAGGTTGCCAGGTGTCAGGCCTGTGGTGAGCACTCCAAGGCCACTTCCGTCTCAGCACTGCCCACTAGGTGACGCCTGTGGGTGGAAGAGGCTCTCCGTAGTGCGTGCGGGCTTCCTTGCTTTCTTCCTTGTCCAGCTCACATCTTGCTGAGAAGATGCTTGCATAGCAAGAATGGAATAAATTATTCTGGCCTACTTGCTTGGGGAGAGTGCATGTGAGGATCTCAGTCAGCTCCTTCTTCTGAGGGATATTGATGTCTTTGCTTAGCATATGTGACGGTCTAATTATAAAAGAAGGAAAAAACCCAAAAGCCTAGCATAGCCCAAACAGCTTTAAGTTTCTAGGTAGGTTTATAGCTGCTTTATCAATGTAAAAAAATAATGCTCAAATTAAGGTGACATGCAATGGTCCTAGAGTAGTTAGCTTAACTATGAGATCGTGTGGGTAAGAAGATTGGAGATGGATGTGACTGGAGCAGCTGTATGACTGTTTTATGCTGTAGCAGTGGTTCTCAAACGGGAGAGCATCAGAATCTCTGAGCGGGATTGGCCAGCCGCAGATTTCTGGGTCCCACTTAGACTCAGAAATTCTTGATTTAAGAACATTGTGGGTGGGGCCTGAAAATCTGCATTTCTAAGTTTCTAATGGGTTCCCAGGTGATTCTGATGCTGCTGGTCCAGGGACCTCACTCAGAGAACCACTGTATGACAGCATTTTGTTCTGAGTATGGGGGTGGGGGGTGCTGGAAATGGGCGGAGAGGGGGTGGAGGCTAGGAGCTGGGATATCCTGGAGGGGCAGA
Organism: Budorcas taxicolor; assembly: GCF_023091745.1. Classification (NCBI taxonomy): domain Eukaryota; kingdom Metazoa; phylum Chordata; class Mammalia; order Artiodactyla; family Bovidae; genus Budorcas; species Budorcas taxicolor. The sequence goes on along the minus strand of NC_068917.1, from coordinate 46,487,237 downwards.
GGGACTGAACTGGGAATCTGTGTAAAGAGAGGTTGTCTTTTAGTTATAGAAAAGTCACTTCCCTTTTCCCTGTGCAGCTTTTCAGATGTTCTCATTCCAAAGAATGCCAACAACACAGTGTACTTTTGATAGATAAATCTTCTGGGCAGGGATAACTTGAATCTAATGACAAGTCAGGGACAAATAACCAGGCAGCTGGGCCATTGCTGGAGATACATTGAGGTGATTTATTTAAATTCACTCCATTGTTTTTCTAGTAGGGAAATGAAATAGTTTCTGTGTATCACAGGTGTTCAAATGCTTTTTTTTAAATGGCTAAATATTTAAAGTGGCAGTCAAGGCTGAGAAGGTTGTGTGAAAACATAGCTGGTAGTTTTTGAACATCTTAATTGAGATTCTTGGTTCTTTATAAAGAGTGAGAGTGGGTATGGAGGTATATATGAAAACAGTTATTCCCGTTACACCCCAAACTCCTCTTGAAGTGTGTTTGCGTGGCTTAAAGCATCTTTGTATGACATAGTTTCTTTGTACAAATTTTTTGATGTTTATGCTTTTCCTTTTTTTCTAGACTAATGCTTCTGTGCAGCACAAGATAGGTTAGTTTGATCTCCATTCCATAAGTGAGGACTGTGGGCCAGGGCAGCTAAATAATAAACCAAAAGTTACTTGGTTTAGCATCAAAACTGGAAACAAGAAGTCCTAGACTTTAGTTTCCAGGCTCCATCTCCATTTTTCACCCCTGCTTTTCCCACAGGACTCCTTCTATCAAAGCATCTTTTATGAAAATTTCCATGAAGTTTACTGTAGTTGTGTCTTGTCCTCAGTTATAATTGGGGTCCCCTAAGATTTAGTGAAATATCTAGCCCTCAGGTTGATAGCAAGGCAGGCAAGAATGTTCCTCTCTATCTTTCACATAATGACAGTTAAATCCCTTTCATAAGAACATAGAGGTTTTGTTCTGTTTCTAATTTCAGAACAATAAGTTTCCAATGCACCACCACCCACCGGAAAAAGAGCACACGGTGACTGACAAGGTGAGGTCTTTGTTTGGTTGTATTTCAAATCTTGCGCTTTCTGAAATCCCTAACACTTTGGTTATAAATCACTAAAAGGTGGATGTTCTCTAAAATGAATTTTCATGAAATGTCAGCTGGAGTCTAGGGGACAGCTACAATATTTATGACTGGTGGTATTTCTTAGGAGAGAGAAGAAAATGAAGCCAATATAGTTTAGTACTAGGGGGTTGGGGAATAAAGGGGTGAGGAGAGCAGATTTCTTTCATTCACTCAGATACTTTGTTTCAGCCATTTTCAGTGCAAACACAACTCATGGTGCTCATAGTGGAGAGTTCAGGGATGTTCATCCATGTGGTAAAGAATGGGTTGGAAGAACTTGGGCAGCTGCGTTAAGGGGAAAATAAACAAACCTAAAACTACTATGGGAATGTATTTGTTAGTAGGGAGATTGTTTTACCAAGTCCTCTATTTCTGAAAGACAATTCGACCCTAGTCACAGTTCATGGTGGTTTGCTTACAAAAGCAAACTGCTCTGTTTATTTGGGGGAGGAAATGTTGCAGAGATAATTTAACATCCACGTGTCCCCCTTCATTGTTCGGGAAACAGAACATCTCTGCCTGCTATTTGAGGGCCACTGAGTCAGATATGAACTTATATTTTCAATGTTTTCTCTGATTAAGTGTTCCTCACTAACTGCCCTAGTCCCATGGGCCTCTTGAGTATTTCTGTCTTGTGTCTTTGCTTGAAAACTCTCTGTATGGTAGAGTGAGTTTCTCTTCCTTTCTTACTCAAGTGGTTCTTCATCAAAAAACAAACAAAAACCTTCATTGAGGTAACTCCCTGTCTTAGCTCAGGCTGCTTTAACAAAATACCATAGACTGGCATGGAGGGGCGAGTGGCTTAAATAACAGACATTTCTATCTGGAAGTTCTGGGAGCTGGAATGTCCAGGGTTAAGGTGCCAGCAGATTGCGTGTCTGATGAGGGCTCTCTAGTGGCAGCTTTCTTGGCTGTCCTCACATAGCATGCTCTGGTATCTTCTCCTACGGACACTAATCCCATCTTGCAGGCCTCACCCTCATGACCTCATCTAAACCTAATTCCCTCAGAGACTCCACCACCAAATACCGTCATATGAGGAATTAGGGCTTCAACACAGGAATTTTCACAGTTGATAAGATTCATGTACCATACACTCATTTAAAATTTGTAATTCAGTAGCTTGTTGTTATATTCAGTGTGTAACCATCACCACGGTACAAGTTTGGAACATTTTTAATGACTTAAAAAAATCCTGTACCCATTAGTAGGCTCTATCTAAATAAATCTATATCTAGATATATAATTTCTCTGTGAAAGTGAAAAGTGAAAATGTTAGTTGCTCAGTCGTGTCTGACTCTTCATGACCCCATGGACTGTAGCCCACCAGGCTCCTCTGGTGATGATTCTCCAGGCAGGAATACTGGAATGGGTAGCCATTACCTTCTCCAGGTGATCTTCCTGACCCACAGATTGAACCTGGGTCCCCTGCATTGCAGGCAGATTCTTTACCATCTGAACCACCAGTAGGTTGACCTATTTGAGGCATTTCATAAAAATGCAATCATATAGTATGTGACATTTTGTGAGTGGCTTGTTTTACTCATATAATGTTCTCAAAGTTTCATCCGAGTTCTAGCTTGTGTTAAAACTTTCATTTTTTATTGCCAAGTAATATTGTCTTGCATGGATATGCCATATTTATTTATTCATCAAATGATGGATACTTGGATTTTTTTCTTTCTTTTGGCTTATTGCCATAAGTAATCATGTATAAGTTTTTTTTTTTTAATGTGAATAAACATTTTCATTTCTGTTGGATGCATACCAAGGAGTAAAGTTGCTGGCTCACATGACAACTCTGTTTAACCATTTGTAGAACTGTCAGACTCTCAAAATGACTATACTATTTTTACTTTCCCACCAATAATGAATGGGAGTTCTAATTTTTCTGTATCTTTGCCAACACATACTATTGTTGTTTTTTAAATTTTAGCAACCTTAATGGGCATCTGGTCCCATCACTTCATGGGAAATAGATGGGGAAGCAGTGTCAGACTCTATTTTTTTGGGCTCCAAAATCACTGCAGATGGTGACTGCAGCCATGAAATTAAAAGACGCTTACTCCTTGGAAGGAAAGTTATGACCAATCTGGATAGCATATTCAAAAGCAGAGCTATTACTTTGCCAACAAAGGTCCGTCTAGTCAAGGCTATGGTTTTTCCAGTGGTCATGTATGGATGTGAGAGTTGGACTATGAAGAAAGCTGAGCACTGAAGAATTGATGCTTTTGAACTGTGGTGTTGTAGAAGACTCTTGAGAGTCCCTTGGACTGCAGGGAGATCCAACCAGTCCATTCTAAAGGAGACCCAGTTCTGGGTGTTCATTGGAAGGACTGATGCTGAGGCTGAAACTCCAATACTTTGGTCACCTCATGCGAAGAGTTGACTCATTGGAAAAGACTCTGATGCTGGGAGGGATTGGGGGCAGGAGGAGAAGGGGACAACAGAGGATGAGATGGCTGGATGGCATCACTGACTCGATGCACATGAGTTTGGGTGAACTCCGGGAGTTGGTGATGGACAGGGAGGCCTGGTGTGCTGTGATTTATGCGGTCACAAAGAGTTGGACACGACTGAGTGACTGAAATGAACTGAACTGAACTGAATGGGTGTGAAATTGTTTTGATTCACATTTCCCTTAACAAAATGACTGGTGAAAATATTTTCTGAAAGTGAAATTTGCTCAGTCGCATCTGACTCTTTGTGACCCCATGGACTATATAGTCCACGGAATTCTCCAGGCCAGAATACTGGAATGGGTATTTCCTCTCCAGAGGATCTTCCCAACCCAGGGATCGAACCCAGGTCTCCTGCATTGCAGGCAGATTCTTTACCGGTTGAGTCACAAGGGAAGCCCAAACATTTTCTAGTTGGGTATATTTTATTTATATGGCATGAGGTAAGGGTCCAACTCTTTCCCATGTATTTTCCTAGCATCATTTGTTGAAGATTTTCCTTTCCATAAAATTGACTTGGTACTTTTGTCTAAGATCAGTTGACATAAACATGAGGACTTATTTCTGGATTCTCAGTTCTGTTCCACTGAAATGAATGTGCCACACTATCTTGATTATTGTAGCTTTGTGTAGTAAGTTTTGAAATTGCCAAGTGTAAGTCTCTCAACTTTGTTCAAGATTGTTTTGGGTTTTCTGGGTCCCTCGAATTTCTGTATGAATTTTAGAATTAGTTGTCAATTTGTGCAAAGAAGCCAGCTGGGATTTTGGTAGAGACTGTATTGAATCTGTTCAATTTGTATAAAGTATTGCCATCCTAACAGTATTATGTCTTCTGATCTGAGTGTGAGATGTCTTTCCTTTTATTGAGTGAATGAGTGAAAGTCGTTCAGTCATGTCTGACTCTTTGCGAGCCCATGGATTGTAGCCCACCAGGCTCTTCTCTGTCCATGGAATTCTCCAGGCAAGAATATTGGAGTGGGTTGCCATTCCCTTCTCCAGGGGATCTTCCCAAACCAGGGATCAAACCCAGCTCTCCTGTTTTATCATCTTTTAGTTTTGCTTCCTTTTGGTCTTTACCCTACTGGGGTCTTTGGGAACTGTGCACATGTGCAACAGTATCTACTATACCTCGTCACTTTATCTTCAGTTCAGTCGCTCAGTCGTGTCAGACTCTTTGCGACCCCATGAATCGCAGCATGCCAGGCCTCCCTGTCCATCACCAACTCCTGGAGTTCACTCAGATTCACGTTCATTGAGTCAGTGATGCCATCCAGCCATCTCATCCTCTGTCGTCCCCTTCTCCTCCTGCCCCCAATCCCTCCCAGCATCAAAGTCTGCTTTCTTCACAGTCCAACGCTCACATCCATACATGACCACTGGAAAAACCATAGCCTTGACTAGACGGACCTTAGTCAGCAAAGTAATGTCTCTGCTTTTGAATATGCTATCTAGGTTGGTCATACCTTTTCTTCCAAGGAGTAAGCGTCTTTTAATTTCATGGCTGCAGTAGGCTGGATTTGAAGAGCCAAAACAGGAAAACACTTAAGGAGACCTAAGACTCTGATAGAGAAATAAATTAGAGCTGCTGTTTCTTTTACCTTTGCTTTCCTGTTCTTTATTGTCTATTTTTAAAGTTCCTTTTATTGAATTCCTTTTATTGAGGAAGTTTATTGACTTCCTTTAATTGAGGTCTTCTTAAATTTCCTTCAACAACCTTGAAGTTTTGGGAATATGTTTTGTGTTTCTTATGTTAAATCTAGTTATCTTTTTGATACTGTTGTAAATGAAATTCTCTTCATGTTTGGGTTGCTCATTGCTACTCTGTAGAATCATGACTGATTTTTTTGCATATTGATCTTTTATTCTGAAAATCTTGCTTGACTTGTTCTTTAGTTCTAAAGGCTTTTTAGCAGATTAGATAGGATTTTTTCCTAGACAATATTATGTTCTTTGTGAATACAGAGCTTTGTTTCTTCCTTTCTAATATGTCACTTTATTGACTAATTGTCTTGGCTAGAATCTCCAGTACGATGTTGAATAGAAGTAGTCATTTTTGTCTTGTCTGTAATCTTACAGGGGAAAGCATTCAGCCTTTCACAATTAAGTGTAATTTTTAGGGGCAGGGTTGTTTTGTAGTTGCCCTTGATCCGGTTGAAGACGTTTCCTCATATTCCTGATTTGCTGACTGTCTCTATCATGAAGGTTTGTTGAAGTTTGTGAATGATTTTCCCCATTTATTGAGATGGTCATGCCGTTTTTGTCCTTTATTGGCATGATTGTGGTATATTGTGTTGATTTTTTTTGGTTGTTAAACAACCTTGCATTCAAGGGATAAACTCCACTTGACCATTATGTATGAATATAATCTTCTTTATGCATTTCTGGATCCATTTTGCTAGTATTTTGATGAGGGTTTTTGTATCTATATTCATAAAATGTTGGTCTAAAAGTTTTTTCTTTGTGACAACTTCGTCCAGTATTGGGTTTTGGAATCTGGATGTACTGGTTTCACTGAATGAGTTGGTAAGTGTTGCTTCCAATTCTGTTTTTTGGGAAGGGTTTGTGAGGGATTGGTATAAATACTTGTTTAAATATTTGATAGAATTCATCAGTGAAGCCATCTGGACCTGAGCTTTTTTTGTGGGTTTTCTTAAAATTAATGATTCACTCTCTTTACTTGATTTGTTGAGATTTTCTAATTCTTGTTAGTGTCAGTAGTTGTATAAGAATTTGTCCATTTCATCTAAGTTGTCTAATTTTTTATAGTTGTTCATTATACACACACACACACACACACACACACATTCTGTCAGTAATGGTCTTGCCTCTTTAATTTCTAAAATAGTAACTCATCTTCATTTTTGTCATGGTCAGTCTAGCTAAAGGTTTGTAAATTCTTTTCAAAATCCACCTTTTTGTGTCAGTGATTTTTTTCTCTATTACAATTTTTTTATTCACTTGTATACTAATTTTCATTTTATTCATTCTGCTGTATTTGGGCTTAGTTTCACTGTTTCCAGTTTCTTAAGGTGGAAGGTTACATTGTTTTTAGACCTTTTTCAGTATAGTCTATTATTTCAGCTATATATTTCCCTCTAAGCACTGGTCATATCCAGTGAAAATTGGTATGTTGTATTTTTTCATTCATCTCAGTACATTCTATTTTTCCTTGTGATTTCTCCTTTGACCAATTTTGAAGGCTATAATCCTAGAGATAGGATAATCCTTCCCAAATGAAAGACAGAAATGTTAAACTAATAGTTTTGCAGCAGACCGAAACTTTGTCACAGATCAACATTTGGGAACTTTGGGTTTCTGTAAGTAATAGCATCACCTTCATCAAAATGACTAATTTTATTTAGCGCATATTATTTTGAGTCAGGCATTGTTTGAGGCACTCCATTGTATGTTGACTCATTTACTAACATAATTGGTGAGGTGGATATGATTATCATCATCATTTTTTAGTGGAGAGAATTGAGGCACAAAGAAGTTGGGGAACTTGCCCAAGGTCCTGAGTGTCAGAGCCAGGACTCAAAGGCCAGAGTTTGGCTCTAGCATCTGTTACCCTCAGCTGCTGCAGAGTGTTACGGCAGGTTGGCCGAGTGTGGCCCTGGACTATGATACTGGTTTCGTTAGGGAGAGTGAACAGCGAGGTTCACTAGAGTGTCCCAGAGAGGGAGACTTGGACCTAACCTTGTGAATGACAGGTTGAGTCAGTCAACAGTGATGATCTCTTGATGTACATTGAATCAGACAGCAGACAATGCAGGTTTGCTACCCAACCAGCTGCAAAACCCAGAAGCTAGAATGCCATTTTTGACTCTCTCTCACCCTCATGACCTGTCAGTCACTGAGTTTTATTAGTTCAACCTCCTAAATATATTTCTTGGTTATCTACTTCTCGTTTTCTTTGGTTCCATCCTATCCAGACCATCATTATGGATGGCCTAGTTCATTTTAACAATCTCCTAACTGGCCTTCCTGACTGTAGTCTTGGTTTTCTTAAATCTATTCATTCTGCACACAGAGTGGGTTTTCTTTTCTTTTTTTTTTTAAACAGTTTTGATGAGGCATAACTGATATACCATAAGTTGTACATTAAAAATATTATTTGGCTGCGTTGGGTCTTAGTTACAGCCCACAGGGTCTTGGTTGTGTCATGTGGGATCCTCCACCGTGGCTCACAGACTCTCTAGTTATGGTCTGTGGGCTCACTTGTTGCAGTATGTGGGCCTGGTTGCTCTTCAGCATGTGGGGTCTTTTTTTCCTCGACCAGGGTCTGAACCCATGTCCCCCACATTGCAAGGCGGACTCCCAACCATGAGACTACCAGGGAAGTCCCTGAATTGGTTTTCTAATAACACAAATCATACCTGAGGGCATACGTCTTCTTGTAATCTCCAAATGGTTTCCTTCTGCCTTTAAAACACTCCAAATATACACTGTAGGGCTTTCTAGTCTTCCCTTTTCCCTGCCCATATTCCCTTTCTTCTTCTAATCTCCAGCCATAATAAACATTGTTTTCTCAAAATGTCTTTTTAATTGCTATTTGTTGAACAAGAAAAACTCATCTTTAGATTTTAAACATTTTAAATGTTTAAAGATTTTAAACATTTAATCATGAAAGTTATAACAGTTTCCTAGGATGCCATAACAAATTGAGTGGCTTGGAACAACAGAAATTTTATTATCTCACAGTCCTGGAGGCTAGAGGTCCCAAATCCTAATGTAGGTAGGATTGGTTCTTAAGGCTGTGGGGGAATATCTGTTCCATGGCCTTCTAGCATCCTCAGGCATTCCTCAGTTTATAGATGGCACTCGTTCTGTGTCTTCTCTCTGTGCCTGTCTGTGTTCAGATTTCCCCTTTTTGTGAGGTCAAAATCATGTTGGCTTGGAGCCCAGCTTAATGATGTCATCGTAACTAGATTATCTGCAAAGACCCCATTACCAAACAAGGTCACACTTACTGGTACTGGGGATTAGGACTTCAGCATCTTTTCAGAGGACACAATTCAACCCATAAAGTATCTTATTGGGTAGAATTTATTTCAGAAACATTGAACACAGATAAGGGTATTATCGAGGCAATGGCACCCCACTCCAGTACTCTTGCCTGGAAAATCCCATGGATGGAGGAGCCGGAAGGCTGCAGTCCATGGAGTCGCTGAGGGTCGGACACGACTGAGCGACTTCACTTTCACTTTTCACTTTCATGCCTTGGAGCAGGAAATGGCAGCCCACTCCAGTGTTCTTACCTGGAGAATCCGAGGGACAGGGAAGCCTGGTGGGCTGCCGTCTATGGGGTTGCACAGAGTTGGACATGACTGAAGTGACTTAGCAGCAAGGGTATTATCATGAATAACTTTGCCATCCTAAATAGCTGTTGTTGGCATTTTTGTGTATCACCTTTCATTCATTTATATAAGCACTTTAGGATAGGAATCTTTCTTGGAACATGATTGGAATAACTATCCCTCCTCCAGCAAATCTGCTGAGAGCTTTTGACTGACAGCCTTTGCCTCAGAACCCAGAATTCTCTCATTATATAGACGCTCATTGAAATAATGGCTGTAAACGCATCAACAGAGGAGTGGAAGTGTAGCTTCACTGTGGCTGGTAAATTCTCTTACAGTGGGCAATAGAGTGGGGAAGGTGGCCAAATAACAGGGATACACAGCTTTTTTTTTTTTCCACATTGCTTCTTCCAGACACCACCCTGACTTTTTTTTGGAAGTTCTGTACTCCTGCAAGAAAGCAATATTCGTGTTTCTATCACTGTATCAAGAGGCTGTTATTTTTGGCTCTAAATTAAAAATGAAACTTCAAGAAAATTTAAAGTCTGGTTGGGACAGGTACAAGGACAACTAGATTTTTCTTGGTCCACTTCCTTTTCAAGCGAATCCTTTAGATTCTTCTGCCTCTTTCCGATTTTCTTCTTTTCCTCCCGTGCACAGATGAGACAGTCTCTTCTGACCATAGTTTCAAACTTCCCAGGGCCAGCAGATGAACCTGCAGTAGGACTTGTGAGAGGGCTGGATTTGTGTGGAGTAGATTGGGGCAGTTGTGCAGAGTCCTGACATCTGAGGTGGAAGAGTCCTTGGCGTTGGGCACTGGGTAGCACCCAGGAGGGAACAAGTGTGTGTGGGTACAGATGGCTTTTCCCATTTCTACTCAAAATGTCCTAAAGCACTTATTTGTGATGGTACTTTAACTTTCTGTGGCTGAACCCCGATGCCCATGAAGAAATCCTATGTTTATTATAGCATGGAATGGCTTTTCAGTGTTTTTGGCTGCCTAGCATTGCACATTTCTGTGTGCTGTCACCATTTCTCCCCTTTCTCCCTACCAAAAGACTACCAAAGGCCAGACCTTGCTTTTCGCTGTGTGGTAGCTGGTGTTAAAGACCCTAAGTTATGCCTCCCGTCCTGCCCATTCTTGTGTGGTTCCCTCTTCTTGAACCTGGAGGGCTGGACACGTGGCTCACTTGCAACCAATAGCATATGATAGAAGTGATACTGTGTGACTTCAGTCTGACATGACAGGCCTTTTATCTCTTGGAACACTTGCTTTTGGGACGCTTCCTGTCAGAACTCAGCTACCATGATGTGAGGACCCCAAACCACACGAAGAGGCCCTGGATGGTTATCCTGGTCTGCAGCCAGGAGCACCTGCCAGCACTGAGGCGACCACCCGAGATGTGTGTCCAGTCCACCCTTAAGATGACAGCAGTGATAATTGGCATCTGATCTCAGGACATGGGGAGACCTCAAGTAAGAGGTGCCTTGCTGAGCCCGGTCAACCCTAGATCTGGGAGAGATAATAATTTTTAAGCCACTAAATTGGGGCATCCTTTGTAGGCCGCTTCTCCTGGCCATGAGGCCTGGGTACCTGACTTACCAGTGTACTCAGGCCTGACCAAGACATTCTACCCAGACTTTAAAGCTAGCACGAATGATATAAAGGTGGAGGGACCTTGGAGAACTCATCTTGGAAGCAGGGGGGCTGTAGCAACATCCAGTGTCCAGGGTAACGACGGCCTTGACCAGTGCCACTGGCCAGTGATCAGCTGCACTTGTCCAGTGGCTGGAGCTGGCAGCAGCATTCCTCCGCAGTGTTCCTGTGGTACGAGTTTTGGCTACTTTCTGCTTCCCAGTCTCCTTTCTTTTTTTTTTTTTTTTTTTAATTTTAATTTTTACTTTATTTTGCTTTACAATACTGTACTGGTTTTGCCATACATTGACATGAATCCGCCACGGGTGTACATGAGTTCCCAATCCTGAACCCCCCTCCCACCTCCCAGTCTCCCTTCTTTCCACCTGCTTTCTGATCCCAATTCTTCAGATTTCCTGGGAGCTCTCTGAAGTCCCCTCAGTCTTCTTAGTTAATTCCTTTTCTGCTCAAATTAGCCAAATGTCTACTTATACATGGTCAAAGTGATAAAAGGCACATTTTCTTATGTGAATGCAGTGACGTCTTAAAAGGATTCCTTTGTTGTAGTTAAACTTGCATGTCAAAAAATTATTCTCTGCATGCAGTTTAATCTCTATTTATTCAGGGTTGGTTCCGGTCACATACAACTGGTGATCTTAATTGATATTATTCTTTGTCCTTTGCAAAAGTGACTATTGGACTGACTGTGAAAGTTGGAGGCACACTCTTTTACATTTTGTATTTTCATCCTGTGAGGTAGATGTGACATTTAGAGGTGGTTCAAAACTACTGGGAGCAGGTATCATGGTGGAGTGGTGGTGAGGGAACCACTGAACCTGGTAGGAGTCAGGGGATGTGAGTTTTAGCTTTAAAACTGTGGCTAATTCACCGTATCCATTATCAGCACATTGCTTCCTTTCTGTAGACCTCAGTTTCCTTATCTTTATAGATGAGAGTTGAACAGCACTAGGTGATTCCGAATATTCCTTTGAGCTCTGAAACTTCCCAAGGTTGCCCATGTTGTTCATTTTAAGTGGATGTTTCATCTCAACATTGTCAAGAAGAAGAGATCTTTGTGATTGATGCATTGTGGACCCCATTACCCTCAGGATGACTCTAGGGAACTTGACAGGAGATATTAGAGATGAGCAGTAAATGTTTTCCAAGGGAAGGCTGAGTGGTGCTTTGCTAGGTGCTGGGGGTTGCAAGTAAATTGTTTCTAGAGATGGAGACAGATTCTTACAACAGTGTGACAAACACTTGTACTGGAGAAGTTTGGTGATCCAGGAGGAGGATACTAGTGAACTACCTGCGAGGTTTGTATGTATGTTTGTACAGTGTGTAAGAACTGGATAGGGAAGTCTTTAGAGGTAGTCGCTTTTTTGCTGAAAAAGTAGAGGAAGGGAGTTCTAGGCAGAGAGAACAAGAGTGAGATGGCCCCAAAGACTGTGGAGACGTTTGGAGAACAACAGCAGCTCATTGTGGCCAGGATTCAGGCTTCCTGGTTGGAATGGGGATGAGTAGCAGTGGGAGGCGAAGCCAGGATTGGATCAGAAGGGGCCTTCTAGAACGAGTTAAGTAGGTGAGACCCTCTTCTCTGAGAGAGGAGCCATAAAAGTTTTTAATAATAAATGGTATTGGATCAGACTGAAGCCACAAGGCTGACTTTTTTTTTTTTTTTTAATTTTTGGTTAAATTCTGGCAGTCAAGGGAAGTATCTTCTCATCTGTAGCCAGAATAAGGAGATATTTTTTGTGTTATGTCTGGACAGAAGTTTGTAGAATGACCCAAATCTGCCTCTTCAGGGGCCAGAGTTCAACTTCTGAAGCTTCAAAGGGATTAAGGAACTTCTTGATACAAGATAACCAATTTCTGTTAGTACAGGTATATATTTTACTGACTCTGTCAAGGTGAGAGTAGGAAGAACATGAATCAAAGTATCAAATATTCTAAGGCATGTGTAGATTAAATTGGAGAAAGGTGAATTTTCTTTCCTTCATGAGTTAATGTCATCTTTTAAAAAATTAGAGACTTTACCAGGAGGTTTTTGAATTCTTAAACATCTACATACACATGGTCAAAGTGATAAAAGACAGGTTTCCTTATCTGAATGCAGTGACATCTTAAAAGGTTTTCTTTGTTATAGTTAAACTTGCATGTCAAAAAATTATTCTCTGCATACAATTTATTCTCTATTTATTCAATATTACTTAACAGTGAAGTTGATAGAAAGTGAGACAGCACACTTTTAAATTCTAAACTACGATTGTTGGACAAGAATCTTGACAATGCCAGACTAATCTCTTCTGATTGGTGCTGTATTGATAGGGGCTGACAACATAAACCCATGCTGGAATATTCTAATCCATCACCTGGCATAAGGCGTATTTTACTTTGGGCTTTGCGGGAAGATAATCCATTTGTATCTGTGTTTCAAAGTGAGTGTTTCTAGGGGCATGAATGTCCCAACTTGCTACCATCTCTTTATAAGGAGGGATTACAACAGGCAATCTTGCAATTAAAGAAATAGCAACATATCTCTATAGAGGTGTCTGTGCTTTGATTCAGAACCGCATTCACCCATATTGTCTTTGAAATCTGTCTTTTGTATTGTTTCATAACTGTGTTTCTCCATCACATGGAAAAATCTGGGCCTAGATAAAAATCTTCACATAATGGCCTGTACCAGAATATTTTTCCTCTTTAACACTCGTTTGTATCTTGGTAGAAATGGAAGAAACCAGACATCATGAAGTAGAGACATGTCATCGCCCACGTATCCTGCCAGAGGTTGTGACCTGCCAAATCCATGAGCAAAATAATGATGGTGGTGCTTTCATGCCACTCCATGTGGGAATGTTTGTTATGTGACAACAGGGAAGTAGAACAGGAATTACCATGGGTACCTGGACAGCCTTGGATAAGGGATCTGACGTTCCTAAAGCTTTGTTTTTTTCATCTTGAAATCTGTTTAGTGACATTGATTAAATGTTGACTGCCTTTTACTTGCCAGACGTTTGTATATACATATGTACGTGTACTTACCTAAGTGGACTCTGGAACAGCACGGGTTTGAAATGCACTTTCATGTGAACTTTTTTTTCACTAAATATGTACCACAGTACTGCTTGATCTATAGATGGATGAATCTGCAGATGCAGAGCCCCGTATATGGAGGGGGCTGGCTGGATTATCAACTCTGAAGATGGTGCCCTTAACCCCAGTGTTACTCAAGGGCCAGCTGTATATTGTATATCTATATCCATACACACACACACACACACACATATATACACATTTATGGATATAAGTTGATTCACATTTTTCATGGCTATTCTATAAAGTTGCTGAGAGCAGTTGCTAGAGAGTTGGGTTCCTGTGAGTCTCTAATCAAAATATTTTTACCAACCAAGCAACATTCACCCTGTTTTGTGCTTCTGTTTAAAGATCCCTTATATAATGTATATAGTTGGCTTATCAACATTGAACTCACAGCCAATGGTACCATGACTCATGCCTGAATGACACTTGTCTAACATGTATTTCTCTGTAATGTACATCCTTCTTGCATTTAGGAATGTACTAGAGAGCACTGCAGTACTATGCTTGGGTTGGGGAATGCCCATTTTAAACAGCAAAATCAGAAACAAAAATGAGAAAAGCCTGGCACACTAAGTATACCCTGAAAAGACACTTGTTTTCAGTATGAGAGCTCTAATAAGTAGGCAGAGTGTGGCCTTGTTTGTCCTCAGCTGGGTCTGTGTGCTTGGGGTAACTCATTTTTCATTGTGCTGTAAATGTTCATGCACGACTATAGAAGTGCCATAAGTATTAACTTTGGGGTTACAGATTCTAGTGAGCAGGAGATCTGTGATAATGGGGATCAATAGTATATATAGTCTCATTTAATTATCATGATAGCTCTATTTTGTAGGATTCAGTGTCTGTGGTTTCTTTTTATTTTCACTGTCTCTACCAGACTGATAAAGACTGTCTGTAGAGTAGGCTCTTGTTGGAAAGAGAGGAATAGAGAGGAGGAAGAGGGAGTGTGTAGAAAGAGGGGAGGAGGAAAGGGAAAGGAAAAGAAAGGAAGAGTTTTTGACAACCTTGCTTTAAAAAAAATTATTTAATTGGAGGCTAATTACTTTACAATATTGTGGTAGTTTTTGCCATACATAGACATGAATCAGCCATGGGTGTACATGTGTCCCCCCATCCTGAACACCCCCCTCCCCATCTCATCCCTCTGGGTTGTCTGAGAGCACTGGCTTTGAGTGCCCTGCTTCAAGCATCGAACTTGCACTGGTCATCTGTTTGACATATGGTAATATACATATTTCAATGCTATTCTCTCAAATCATCCCACCCTTACCTTCTCCCAGAGAGTCCAAAAGTCTGTTCTGTGTGTGTTTTTGCTGTGTTGCATATAGGGTTTGTCATTACTGTCTTTCTAAATTCCATATATATGCATGACAACCTCACTTTTAAAAACTTTAATTTTGTATTGGAATATAGTTGATTAACAGTGTTGGATTAGTTTCAAGTGAACAGTGAAGTGATTCAGTTAAACATATACATGTATCTGTTCTTTTAAAAATTCTTTCCCCATTTAGGTTATAGAATGTTGAGCAGAGTTCTCTGTGTTAAGTAGGTTCTTATTGGTAATCTATTTTGAACTCTCCTGCTGAAGACAGGAAATATGAGTTCAATTCCTGGGTTGAGAAGATCCCCTGGAGAAGGAAATGGTAACCCACTCCAGTACTCTTGCCTGGGAAATCCCATGGACAGAGGAGCCTGACAGGCTACAGTCCATGAGGTCACAGAGGTGGACACAACTTAGTTACTAAACAACAACAATAATATATGTCAATCTCAGGCTCCCAATTTATCCCTCCCCCCACATTTTCCCTTTGGTATCCATAGTTTGTTTCCTGAGTCTGTGAGTCTATTTTTGTTTGGTAAATAAATTCATTTGTATTTTTAAAAATTCCATGTATAATTGATATAATATGATATTTGTCTTTCTCAGTCTGACTTCACTTAGAATGATAACCTACAGGTCCATTCACGTTGCTGCAACTTAGATGCATGTGTTTTTGGCTATTCCGCAAAGCTGCTCCACTACTACCATTTAAATATGGAATGTTAAATGAAATGCATGTAATGGAGAGATGCTATCTGAAATATCCAGTTCTCTTTTGCATTGTTCCTGGCATGACTTACCCCTGTTGTGCCAGAGGCATCCATTTGCCTCAGATGATAGGAAAGTTATAAGAGAGATGCTAAGAGAAAACAAAAGCCAATACAGGCATGTTTCAGGGATATTATGGGTTCCATTTCAGACCACAGCAATAAAGCAAGAATCACAGTAAAGAGAGTTACCCAATTTTTTTGGTTTCCCACTTCATGTAAAAGTTGTATTTACACTATACTGTAGTCTATTAAGTATGAGATAGCATTATGTCTAAAAAAATCTCTATACCTTAACTGAAAATAGTTAATTGCTAAAAAATGTTTTCCATTTGTCATCTGACAAATGGAAGGTTGCCACAAACCTTCTATATCTGCGAAGTATCATGAAGCGCAATCAATGTATACCTGAAACAGCACCCACCAATTTCATAGTGCGTAGTGGTTGTGAGGTACTCTTCTGTGTTTTATCTGTGTACTCTTCTGTGTTTTATCTGTGTTAATTCCATCCTCACGGTAGTCCTACAAGGTCGTAGAACGCAGGCAGCCAGGCCATAGTCTACCGCTCACCCTGATGCCTTAAGGGTACCTTTCTGCAGTCAGTTTTTGACATGCAGAGTAGTCCAAAGCAAAGCAATATGTTTAACTGAGGCAACATTAGAGAAGGCATTCCTCAATTTCCTTTTGTTGTTGTTCAGCAACTAAGTCATGTCTGACTCTTTGTGACCCCATGGCCTGTAGCACCGCAGGCTCCCCTGTCCATCACTATCTCCCAGAGTTTGCTCAGACTCATGTCCATTGAGTCCATGATGCCATCCGACCATCTCATCCTCTGTTGCCTCCTACTACTTTGTCAGTTTCCTTACTCCTACAATAAGATGTAAGCCTGATGACCAGGGATTTCCTTTGTAATGTAGAAAAGCCACCCCTTTACTTTAAGGTGTAGTCTCCATGAGGAAACATATAGCGGGGAGGTGCAGGCAGATTGGAAGAAACAGAATGCTTGTCCCTTCTTCCTTGTTGGTCTGTGGGGGAGGGAGACAGGGATGCGGAAGCAGAATAGCATTTAATCACTTGGGTAATGGGTCTATTAATTAATGCTTTGGTGGCTCAGATGGTAAAGAATAAGCCTGCAATGCGTGAGACTGGGGTTCGACCCTTGGGTCAGGAAGATCCTCTGGAGAAGATAGTAGCATCCCGACCCACAATTTTTGCCTGGAGAATTCCCTGAACAGAGGAGCCTGGTGGGCTATAGTCCATGGGGTTGCAAAGAGTTGACCATGACTGAGCAAATAACACACACATGGCTCTATTGGCCGTCTAGGTCAGAATCCTGAAGAAGGAACATGTTACATGCTCTGAGAGGAAGATGGAAAGGAGGAGACTTGTAGGAAGCCTTCTGTGTCTGGAAAAATCGTCGCTGTGAGGGAATCAGGCAGAGGAAGCCTGGAGTCTGGGTTACTGCTTACAGATGTGCAGGTTGGGCACTGCATAACTCCACAGACCACCATGTACTTAGACTTTGATGGAACTACTTCACCTCCTAAAGTTGTGCCTTGTTGTGGCCCTGGTCTGACTTGGCTTTCTGGAGTCTGTGTGTCTGAAGTCTGTTTTAGCTCCTGTGTGTGGCATGAAAATGAGCAAAAACTCCCCTGTCCCTTGGAGAAATACTGGCTGCACAGATGGGTATCCTCGGCTTGGTGAGGCAGAAACTGAGGGCTGCAGGATCACTCCCTGAACTGGAAATCCAGTGGGAGGC
This sequence comes from Budorcas taxicolor, assembly GCF_023091745.1. Classification (NCBI taxonomy): domain Eukaryota; kingdom Metazoa; phylum Chordata; class Mammalia; order Artiodactyla; family Bovidae; genus Budorcas; species Budorcas taxicolor. Next base: position 46,469,781 of record NC_068917.1, on the reverse strand, counting down.
AAATGCAGACCTCTGAGGAATGTGCTCTGCTAGTGCAAGCCGAAGGAGGGCCGTTTTAGCACAGAGCACCTGCCAGGCCTCAAGGAACCCAGAGAAGGGACACAGACTTTCAGCAAACGCACACAAAATAAGCAGTGACCAAGCCATCCCAGAACCTTACTGCTGCGAAAGAAAGAGAACAGAGCACTCTGCTTTATAAAAATGCATAATCTATAGGCCTTGCCTTCAGATTCCTTATAGGCTCTTGGGAAGGACAGACTGAAATAAATCAATGCAGATGACATTTGACAACATAGTATTAGAAGTATGCCTGAGATAATGTGAGGATACAGTGGGGAGTAGATTCAGTGGCCTAGGGCACTGAAGGCAGGAAAGCTTTTACAGGAGAGGTGATGCCCTCATGGGTTTTGAAGGATGGTTAGGAGTTTGTCAGGCCTACTAGGCAGGAAAGGATTTCATGTAAGACCCGGGGATGTGAGAGAATCTGGGCTCTCCAGATATGAGAAGGATGTATTTCCTGGACTCAAAAACCGTGCAAAAGTGCTTGGGGTTTGATGTTCTGTGGTCATGGTCTAGATATACTTTGTAATTGTATCTTTGAATTTGTGTTTTGGAGGGGAGGTTGATGGGACAGTTGAGCATTTGCTAGCAGCTTGGAGTGGTGGCTTGCTGTTGGTCTCACCTCCTACAGCCTCCCTAGGAGGGAGTCTTGGCCTCCTGTTCCCCTTCTCCAGGGCCCTGCATGGTATCCTTCTCTTATTCCTTCTCCTGGCCCCACGTTTCCCACCATGTCTTGGAGCAGGGCATGCTGGTGGCCATCACTGCCCTGGGCTGGCACCACCACTGCACGTTCTTCAGGTCACCTACTGGGAGTAAGCCTCTTGACCATAACCTGGTCCACATACCCAGGGATTCCTAGCTATGCCTACCTACCATGGATTGAGATAACAGGTCCTGGGGAGGAGAAATGCCTGGCTTGACCTCTGAGACCATTGCTATAGCGTAGCATCTCTAGCCTGCTCTGGTGGAAGGGGAAACTGACATGCATGCTCCAAGCCACCATGATACCTGTGAGGGTCTTGATTCCCTGAAAGTATTCCTATGCCTGAGGGAGTACAGCATTAAATAACCAAAAAACCTTATGACAGATCAAGAGAGATTATAGAACACAAAATATCTTTATTTCAGAGCTTTTAATAATATCCCCCCACTTTTTTTTTTTTTAAAGAGATCTGGCATTTTCACTTTGCACTAGGTTCCAGAAATTATGTAGTCCTGGGTATAGGGACTGAATGAATGAATGAGAGGAGACAGCTCTGAATATAGTTCCCCAGCCACCACATCTTCCAGTCCCCCATTTGGATTTTAAGTGATACTGCTTCATAGGAGCCCTTATTTCTCACTTTACAAATGAAGAAGTTTCAGAACAGTGATTCCAGTTCACCTGGAAAACTGATGAGAGAACCAGTGTCAGAAGTTCCAGCTCCAGGATTCACCCTGCTGTTAACCCTGGAGGCACCTGCTCTTTCATAATCCTCCATGGCCCGAGTGATGTAAAAAAAATAAACGCAAGGTTAATGCTCAGAGAAAGAAGGACATTTGATTTATTGTATCAGGAATGTGTTAAATCGTACCCTAGTGGCCTAAGAGTTAATACATCTTCCAAAGCAGATAATTTACTGGCCGGCAACTGAGAGAAAAGAATATGGGATCATAAGACATTAGCTCAGAGGCCGGTGGTGCTGGGGGACATCTTTGAGTGTATATAGCCCAACTGTTAACACACAGTGAAACAGACTCAAGAGGTGAAATGACTCACCCAGAGTCACAAAGCTACTTCCTTCCAGGGCTGGACTTGACTCAGGTTCCCTGACCTCAAAACCAGTGCTTGTCTAGCTTTCCTGCCTCTGAGCACAATAACTAATAAAGGTGACTGTAAATCTTATTACATTGAATTCATTTGGCATTTGTATGGCACTTTTATAACTTCAGAGTGGTTTCTCTTTTTTTTCCCTCTGTACAATCAACTTCAGTAGCCTCCTGTCTATGCAGACAATTGCTTTGAGGATGAAATTTGTTATAAAGAGTACAAAATTGTCCCTCATCAGCAGGGATTCCTAGCCTAGGTCCAAGCACAGCCAAAAGGAAATCCAGCCTCCTCATCTTGAAGTGTGAGTGTCTCAGTCTTGCAGAGGCAGCAGTCACAGTGACACAATGATCCTGGCTGGTGGCTTGAAGTAGGAGGCAAAGGATCTGCTGGTATGGGCCAGGTGAGAACTGGGGAAATAGCATGCTTTCCTGGAATAGCAATGCAAAGAAAAATATCTTGGAACAGCTAGTTCCCTCCCAATGTGGTATATGTATTATAATATGGAGTTGTTTTTCTTGCTAAGGCCAGTGTTTTCCTCCAGTAGGTCACAATAAATTTTTGATGACACTATGAGAACAGTCTCAGAAATCCCAACTGGAAATGGTGGATGGATGATATGGTAGCTAGGTGCTAAAGTGAGAAGTAAAGCAGGATACATTATTTTTCCAAAACAGTGTGTTTTCTCACTGACAGCTGTGTCAGTTAATGAAGCCCTGGTCACTCCTAGGATCTTGAATGAGGTGGACACACTTACTTATACCTAACAATATTCTTTTATTGTTGGATTCATTTCTGGGATGAGACTTGGAAGGAATTCCAGGTCATGCCCCCTGTGTCCTGACTTGGTTTTAGATTGGCTAGTTTTATTCTCAGCCCCACTCAAGCTCCTTTGATCCCTATTATTTAATATCCTGTGCTGATTGTATGTATTGTACCCTCAATAAAATGTGTTTTGACTTGGAGGAGACTTTGGGTCCTGTCAGTCTAGCTTCTCATTTTACAGATGGGGAAACAGGGACGTAGAGTTTAGTCAGTTATTCCAAGTGACTCAGTTTGTTAGTGGCAGATCTGGGAGTAGAACTCATGTATCTTTCCAAAATGCCATGCTACCTGGACAGTGTCTGAAATGTTAATTATAATAGTTTCAGGAGAAACTCTTGAAACAGTCAACTTGGATTTCAGGAATAGGATTTTAAATAATGTTTTGGAAGACTCTTCCCAGTGGTTTCTCATGAACTCTGATACCTGATAGCCGTAGTACCCTTTGGATCCATGTCATGGGATTGCTCTGAATATGAAAAGGACAGGTGGCTTAGTTCAGTGATTCTTCAGTTAACAGGGAGAAGACAGATCTTCTCAAGGGCAGAACCTTGTCTTATTCATTATGAATAATGCCTGATGCCTAGAATAATGCCCAGCGTAAGACTGCTACTTGGAGGGTTCATGAGTTTCTGGGGTAGGTCAGCAGAAACTTTTATCTATCACATTTTCCTAACTACTTCAATGCTGTTGACTAGAGGATGTGCTTTTGATCAGAGTATTTTAGAGTAAAGAGAACACCAGAGAAAAAGATGGGCTTGTTGCTTTTTCTTGTAGCAGAATTCATCTAACTCTTCTGAACCTGAGTTTTCTTATGAAAAAGCGCCAGGCTGAATCACCAGATTTTCTTCCTGTGTTAACATTATATGATCTTTCACTACCCTCCTGCAGAAGCATGAACTTTCCAGTCATGCTTTGGATTGAGACATTGTGTGTCTGTATGTGTGTTAGGCTTGCTTTATAGATATAATATATGGGAAGGTGGTTTTTAGTTCTAAAATCAAATGCACATGAGCTTAAATGAATCTCAAATTATATAGACTAATAATTTCTTTTTGGGTTATTGAATAACAATAACAATTACACTATAAAGCATCAAAAACTACTTAGTATCTTGTGGAGGGAAAAAAACAAAAAAAATAGCCCTTAATTAAATATGAATAAAATGAAATTAGAGGTTGGTATTTGCTTAGTTTTAAAGGCACATTGCATCTGTTTATTTGGAAACTCTACCACTAAGTCCTCTGCCTGCCATAAACCACTGTACAGTGAAAACATACCATATTGCTTACTGTGCTAGAGCTGAAGATACTGCAGCTTGCATTCAGAGTGTCCGATTGTGCTCAGGCTCCAGAAGTTGATTTATAACTTGAGGTGAAACCATGAAACCACATGGACTGTTGTCTGAAAATAAGTATGACCAATTGCACCTGTATTCCTCAAAGAAAAAGCTACTAAAATCCTAACTCAGCATACTTTTACTCTCAGTAGTACTCAAAAGATATTAATCATATACTGCTGCATGTAAAGAATTCATTTAAGAAAAATTGACAGCATTTTGATGAATTTCTCCAGAGTGTAAGCAGTAGGGATCCAGGAATCAGAGACATTCAAGAGTGAGAAGAGACCATTTAGTTAAACCTCCTTATGTTGTAGATAAGAACATTGAGACCCACGGAGGTTAAGGGACTTGCTTAAGGGCACAGAGCTAGTTTGAAACACAGTCAGCAATAAAACACATGTCTCCTAACTCCCTAGCCCAGTGCTCTTTGCACCTCTCAATTCCTGAGTGTAGCCATTACTTAAATCTTAAGGTTCATCTGCCATTTATTGTTTCCTGTGTGCTGAGGGATATGTTGAGCATTTTACAGGCTTCAAATCACTTAATTCTCAAAATAACTCATTTTAATAATCCTCAGGAAACTGGCCTTAGAGTGGTTTCTAACATTTAGTGATCACATGGCTAATAAGCAGTAGGACCAGGATAGAAGTACAGGCAGTTTATTTTGGAGCCCAAGCTAGGATATATAGGACACTAAGCTAAATTTGAATTTCAGATGAGTAACGCGAAGCTTTTTTATAGTACAAGTAATATGTCCCAAATATTGCATAGGACAATTCAAATTTTAATGATTATCCTATATTTTCATTTGCTAAATATGGCAGCTTTAGCTTAATCTATGCCAAGGCTCTTTATCTCATGCTTGTCTCATTTCCTTGGCTCTGAGAAGTATCCTCCAGTCATTTTTGTGCTGCCATTTCTTTGACCTTATCATATCTTGAAGTTAAAAGCTTACTTTGTAACTAGTTTGATTTCTTACACTTAGAATTTGACCTAAGTCCACTGGGAGCTTGGGTTGCAAAGAGATTTCATTGGGAGTAAGACAGGATAAAATGTTTCTTGGTATAGGATTTCAGAGATACTGGTGGCAATACTGAGGACAGCTGTGCAAGCACTATTCTAAGTTGGATGGTTTCTTTCCCTGGATAGGATTTGTTTGAGGGAATAGAATTTTCTCCTGATTGCCTCTTTTTTTTTTCAAGTCTACTTTGCACTGATGTCTATATAGAGTCAGAAGTTAAAGAAAACATATCCCAAGAATTCAGGGAGGTTTCACCATTAGGAAACTTCTTGATGGAATTCACTGTGTTTCCCCACCACAAGATCATCTCAATAGACATAAAATAAGCATTTATTAAGACTCAACACCCATTCCTATTAAAACAAACTCAGGAGTTAAGAGTAGAAGAAAGTTTTTTCCTTAACTTGGAAAAAGACTGTATCAGTTCAGTTAAGTTGCTTAGTCAAGTCCAACTCTTTGCAACCCCATGAACTGCAGCACACCAGGCCACCCTGTCCATCACCAACTCCAAGAGTCCACCCAAACTCATGTCCATTGAGTCAGTGATGCCATCCAACCATCTCATCCTCTGTTGTCCCCTTCTCCTCCGGCATTCAATCTTTCCCATCATCAGGGTATTTTCCAATGAGTCAGCTTTCCGCATCAGGTGGCCAGAACATTGGAGTTTCAGCTTCAACGTCAGTCCTTCCAATGAACACCCAGGACTGATCTCCTTAAGGATGGACTGGTTGGATCTCCTTGCAGTCCAAGGGACTCTCAAGAGTCTTCTCCAACACCACAGTTCAAAATCAGTTCTTTGGAGCTCAGCGTTCTTTATATATAGTCCAACTCTCACATCCGTACATGACCACTGGAAAAACCACAGCCTCAACTAGACAGACCTTTGTTGACAAAATAATGTCTCTGCTTTTTAATATGCTGTCTAGTTGGTCATAACTTTCCTTCCAAGGAGTAAGCATCTTTTAATTTCATGGCTGCAATCACCTTCTGCAGTGATTTTGGAGCCCCCGAAAATAAAGTCAGCCAGTTTCCACTGTTTCCCCATCTATTTGCCATGAAATGATGGGACTGGCTGCCATGATCTTAGTTTTCTGAATGTTGAGCTTTAAGCCAACTTTTTCACTCTCCTCTTTCACTTTCATCAAGAGGCTCTTTAGTTCTTCTTCACTTTCTGCCATAAAGGTGGTGGTATTTGGATATCTAAGGTTATTATTTCTCCCGGCAATCTTGATTCCAGCTTGTGCTGCCTCCAGCCCAGAGTTTCTCATGATGTGCTCTGCATATAAGTTAAATAAACATGGTGACAATATATATAGCCTTGACGTACACCATTTCCTATTTGGAACCAGTCTGTTCCATGTCTAGTTCTAACTGTTGCTTCTTGACCTGCATACAGATTTCTCAAGAGGCAGGTCAGGTGGTCTGGTATTCCCATCTCTTTCAGAGTTTTCCACAGTATTGTGATCCACACAGCCAAAGTCTTTGGCATAGTCAATAAAGTAGAAATAGATATTTTTCTGGAACTCCCTTGCTTTTTCAGTGATCCAGCGGATGTTGGCAATTTGGTCTCTGATTCCTCTGCCTCTTCTAAAACCATCTGGAACACCTGGAAGTTCACGGTTCATGTATTGCTGAAGCCTGGCTTGGAGAATTTGAACCATCACTTTACTAGCATGTGAGATGAGCAGTGCGGTATTTTGAGCATTCTTTGGCATTGCCTTTCTTTGGAATTGGAATGAAAACTGACCTTTTCCATCCCTGTGGCCACTGCTGAGTTTTCCAAATTTGCTGGCATATTGAGTGCAGCACTTTCACAACATCATCTTTCAGGATTTGAAATAGCTCAACTGGAATTCCATCACCTCCACTAGCTTTGTTCGTAGTGATGCTTTCTAAGGCCCACTTGACTTCTCATTCCAGGATGTATAAGAAACCTCTAGTCATCAATGTGGGGTTTCAGTCATGGCTCAGAGGTAAAAAATCTGCCTTCCAATGCAGGAGAAGTAGGTTTGATCCCTGGGTTGAGAAGATCCCCTGGAGAAGAAAATGGTTCGGTTCAGTTCAGTTCAGTCGCTCAGTTGTGTCTGACTCTTTGTGACCCCATGAATCGCAGCACGCCAGGCCTCCCTGTCCATCACCATCTCCCGGAGTTCACTCAGACTCACGTCCATCGAGTCCGTGATGCCATCCAGCCATCTCATCCTGGGTCGTCCCCTTCTCCTCCTGCCCCCAATCCCTCCCAGCATCAGAATCTTTTCCAATGAGTCAACTCTTTGCATGACGTGGCCAAAGTACTGGAGCTTCAGCTTTAGCATCATTCCTTCCAAAGAAATCCCAGGGTTGATCTCCTTCAGAATGGACTGGTTGGATCTCCTTGCAGTCCAAGGGACTCTCAAGAGTCTTCTTCAACACCACAGTTCAAAAGCATCAATTCTTCGGCGCTCAACCTTCTTCACAGTCCAACTCTCACATCCATACATGACCACAGGAAAAACCATAGCCTTGACTAGACGGACCTTAGTCGGCAAAGTAATGTCTCTGCTTTTGAATATACTATTTAGGTTGGTCATCACTTTTCTTCCAAGGAGTAAGCGTCTTTTAATTTCATGGCTGCAATCACCATCTGCAGTGATTTCGGAGCCCCCAAAAATAAAGTCTGACACTGTTTCTACTGTTTCCCCATCTATTTCCCATGAAGTGATGGGACCGGATGCCATGATCTTCATTTTCTGAATGTTGAGCTTTAAGCCAACTTTTTCACTCTCCTCTTTTACTTTCATCAAGAGGCTTTTTAGTTCCTCTTCACTTTCTGCCATAAGGGTGGTGTCATCTGCATATCTGAGGTTATTGATATTTCTCCTGGCAATCTTGATTCCAGCTTGTGTTTCTTCCAGTCCAGCGTTTCTCATGATGTACTCTGCATATAAGTTAAATAAGCAGGGTGACAATATATAGCCCTGACGTACTCCTTTTCCTATTAGGAACCAGTCTGTTGTTCCATGTCCAGTTCTAACTGTTGCTTCCAGTTCTAATCTGTTGCATACAGATTTCTCAAGAGGCAGGTCAGGTGGTCTGGTATTCCCATCTCTCTCAGAATTTTCCACAGTTTATTGTGATCCACACAGTCAAAGGCTTTGGCATAGTCAGTAAAGCAGAAATCGATGTTTTTCTAGAACTCTCTTGCTTTTTCCATGATCCAGCGGATGTTGGCTATTTGATCTCTGGTTCCTCTGCCTTTTCTAAAACCAGCTTGAACATCAGGAAGTTCATGGTTCACGTATTGCTGAAGCCTGGCTTGGAGAATTTTGAGCATTACTTTACTAGCATGTGAGATGAGTGCAACTGTGCGGTAGTTTGAGCATTCTTTGGCATTGCCTTTCTTTGGGGCTGGAATGAAAACCGACCTTTTCCAGTCCTGTGGCCACTGCTGAGTTTCCCAAATTTGCTGGCATATTGAGTGCAGCACTTTCACAGCATCATCTTTCAGGATTTGAAATAGTTCAACTGGAATTCCATCACCTCCACTAGCTTTGTTCATAGTGATGCTTTCTAAGGCCCACTTGACTTCGCATTCCAGGATGTCTGGCTCTAGATGTGTGTGTATATATGTATATATATGCACACACACCCAGAAATGGAACTGCTAGATCAATGTAATTGTATTACTTTTAATTTTTTAAGAATTTGAGGAATAAAGATGTGTTTATATTTGTATATGTTCATTTAGTATTTGTGTATACATATATGTATATATTTGGTGGTTATGTAATAGAACATAAATGTAATGGAACAAAAACACATGACACATATATAATGGGATATTATTTAGCCATGAGAAAGAAGGACATTCTGTCATTTGTGACAACATCAATGGACCTTTAGTGCATTAAGCCAAGTGAGATAAGTCAAAGAATGACAAATGCTATATGATATCACTTATATATAGAATCTAAAAAAGCCAAACTCATAGAAATAGACCAGTGGCTAGAGGGTGGAAGAAATGGGGAAATGTTGGTGACCAGTTATAAGTTCTGAGAATCTAATGTACATCATGGGAACTGTAGTCAATAATACTTTCATGTTATAGACTTGAAAAGTTATATATATATACTACACACATATATATATATATACTCACATATATATAACTATATATATATACTACATGTTATATACTTGTATTATATACTTGAAAAGTTCTGAGAGTTGATCTTAAATATTCTTGTCATACCAAAAACTTTATATAAATTGAGATGTTAACTAACCTTAATCATTTTGCAGTTAGTGTGTGTGTATCACACCATCATGTTGTACACCTTAAACAACATTATATGTTAATTATATGTTAATAAAGCTGGGGAGAAAAGTTTAACATAAAAACTCTTATTTTAAATTTTACAAAATATTTAAATAATATAGATGACAAGCATAATGGCATCTGAAAAATGAGCATGCATATGTGTGTACAGTGTTTGATAATATATACATGCACACATAGGTACATGTTTAGAAAAAATATGGAAGAATACATTCTGAACTGTTGATAGGGTGGTTATTCTAAAAATTTAGGTGACCAGAATGAGTGGACCCAGGGTTTTCTTTCTATAGACTTTACATTGTTGGAATTTTTTATCATAAAAATATTAAAAAATAGACTTCAAAATGAAGTTGTGTTTTGATATTTGTGGCTTCAAGGATTGGAGTTAAATAAGAGGAGTAGAATTAACATATTGTTAGTTTCTTTTAATGTCTTATATGTTTTTGAATAATGAAAGAAGAGGTATGAAGAACAAGCCTGTTTTTAAATAATGCCCATCCATTGGATATTTCACTCATCTCTTTAGTGATAACTTCTTGCCAGAGTCTGGTAAAGAAATGGGGGCTTCATGGATTCTTCTAGAAGTAGAGGAAAAGGGATCAAAGTTTCCCACAAACTCTTGGTGAACCTTGTGAAATATTCACTCTTCTGAAGGTTGAGAAAGTTTTGACTTCCATTTGTCTTTCATATTCTAAATATTTTCTGTGATTTAAACCATTTATTGCTTCCTTTTGCTGTCAAGGAACTGAAGGAAACGCATTTAAGTAGCACTTTCCTGAATGCACTTATCTCTAGCTACTGCTATAAATATGCAGTAATCAGATTCTCCTAGTGCCCAATAAATCAAGAACTTCACTTATGTCCTATGAAGAAACAGTCTCTCCCCAAGTTATATTGTGAATTCTATAGTAACTACCCTCTCTGGGGACAAAAAGGAACCAAAGGTAACTGTGGGTTAAAAATGCTACTTTCGTGGCTTGATTTACAACAGCTTGTGAAACATCTGCATGAACTGGAGGTTGGAGGGTACAATTATGTTGGAGAGTCACTTGCTGATCAGCAATTGTCAGCCAGGCTTTGTCTTTGGTGCAAAGGTACATGGTGTAACAAGTCATGGTTTTTGTTCTCAGGGAGAACAAAGTCTTTAGAGAAAAAAAAAGCGGTATTTGGGTCAAATCAGAGAGGTGGGAATGAGTAAATAGGCCTAAATAGGGGAAATCAAGCTGATTAAGAAAACAACTTGATTTAAAATTTTTGAATATTTCATGGCTTTCTCCAACTAAGATGCTAGAATGATGTTGTTACTGTTGATGTTCTGTTCCTGTTGTGAGATTTTGTTGACTTGACCTGTGGGCACCATATATGGTCTTTGAGCACTGACAGATTCCAAGTTTCACTTGGAAGCCATTCTGAAAGACAGAGTAAAGTAACTCCCTTTGTACCTGCACCCCTATGATTTCCATAGAAATCCCTCTTAAACTGAATACAAGTCAGTTAAAAAAAAAAAAAAAGCTTCTCAGAAACAATGAGATAAGGGTGAAAGTCTACACATTTGTAATATATGAGGAAGTACACTTAGGGCAGTTGTTTTAGAATTGTACAGTGAGTCAGAGTCACCTGGAGAGTTGTTAAAGCACAAGTTGCTGGGCCCATTCTCTGAGTGTCTGATCCAGTAGGATTAGGGTGGGGCTAAGAATGTACATTTCTTAGGCGTTCTAGGGGGATACTGATGTTACTCACCTGGGGACCACACTTTGAGAACTGCACGCTTAGGGCAAGCTATCTCAAAGAGAAGACTGATTCGTTTCAGAAAGAAACCTTAAAGTCTGATGCCAATCAGAGTCAACTTTGAATTATATGCGCTGAGGATCATCTAGGGTCAACTCAGCGTTTTTGTTCCAGAAACAGAGGTGGGAAGTGCAGGTTTGAATGTGCAGGTTCAGGCAGCCTGAATTGGAGAATCTTGGCGCTGATCCTCACTAGCTGTGTGAACTTGCAAACATAACTTGATCCTTCTGCATCTTAGTTTCTCCATTTTAAAAATGTGAACTATAATGGTACCTGTATTAGAAGTACTTGAGAGAATTAGATGAGTTAATGTATGTAAAACCAAGTAAGAATGCACCAAGTAAGGACACTGCCACATGATAAACACTTGACTGGTATTAGTTCTTATTCTCCTGTGGGTGCTGAAGGTTGCTGTGCTGTCATGGGCCAGGGGTTTTATGTCTAATATTTCATCTGGATGCTTGCCTGAGGAGGCAAAAATTTAGTTACTGCCCTAAATTGATTGGGATCTAGCCATACAATTTAACACGAGTGGGAAATCTTATAGAAGCTTTCTGTCCATATATATATATATATACATTGTTGTGGTGCCACAAGACCATTGGTATTATTTTTTTTTCCCATTGGTATTCTTGAAGGATCATGTCTGCAAATCTTTTGTTTGTTTTTATTTTCTTATTTTTAAATTTATTTTTTAAACCTTTTTAAAATTCTAAATTCACACTCAGGAAGAGGTTTTATAGGTTCTCCATTTTTTGGAATTGTCTTTCTGTTGAGAATCCTTTGCTTTTTATATAGTTCCTTTAAGTCCAAGGCACTGCCTTCCAACTTTAACTGATGTTTAAAATTTTCTAACTTATTGGCAATTTTCTATAATAATGAAAACATTTTATTCCTATTTTTAATCACTACTGGGAGTTTTCTGAACATCCCTAAGTGGTGAGTGTTTTAAAATGTAGGTTTTTTTTTTAATTTCAGGTATTGTGAACATATTAAAAAGCAGAGACATTACTTTGCCGACAAAGGTCCATCTAGTCAAAGCTATGGTTTTTCCAGTAGTCATGTATGTATGTGAGAGTTGGACTGTGAAGAAGGCCGAGCACCAAAGAATTGATGTTTTTGAACTGTGATGTTGGAGAAAACTTTTGAGAGTCCCTTGGACTGTAAGGAGATCAAACCAGTCAATCCTAAAGGAAATCAGTCCTGAATATTCATTGCAAGGACTGATGCTGAAGCTGAAACTCCAGTACTTTGGTCACCTGATGTGAAGAGCTGACTCTGAAAAAGACCGTGATGCTGGGAAGGATTGAAGGGAGGAGGAGAAGGGCATGACAGAGAATGATTGGATGGCATCACCGACTCGATGGACATGAGGTTGAGCAAACTTCGGGAGTTGGTGATGGACAGGGAAGCCTGGAGTGCTGCAGTCCATGGGGTCGCAAAGAGTCAGACATGACTGAGTAACTGAACTGACTGACTGTGAGGCCAGCAGATCAGGAGATGATTGAAAAGACGCTCACAGTTCCCAAGAGGAGGGGGAATACCACTGGGAAGGGCTACACTGGGAAGCACCAGTGCTGGTCAGGAAGGCAGAAAGAAGGGGAAACTGAGAGCAGCAGGTTTCTAGGAAAAGTGAGGTGCAGTATAAGCAGATCCAGTGTGGCCTAGTTTGAATGACCTTAGTGGGCTGTTGTTTAGAGGGGCTGTCTCTAATAAGCCGATACCTGGCCCCAGGGTAATTAGGGCAGGTTGATAGTGGCTTGACTGTGAGATACTTAAAGAAGGTGGTTGGGGTATGTGCTTTGGATTGGGTGGTTTGTTTACCTATGAAATGTGTGCACCCTGGTAAGCTATGGCTGTCTTGAGGTATTAGCTAACCCTGGGAAGGGCAATGTCTCCCTAATCATTGAGGCCCCAGATGGAATACAGAAATAAGAATATACAGTTAATATGCAGCAGGAATGCCAAAGCCTCTTTGAGACAAGGCTGGTTGTGAGTGTGCCGGGCTGGCTGGGTGACTCACACTTGCTCACCAGTGTCTCAGGATCTGTTTGCTTGGTTCTTTACCATTAGAGTTCTTTATGCTATGAATCTCCGGAATAATTCAAATTCATGTGAAAATGATAATGTTACTTTATAAGGTCTGTGAGGAAAGGGAGAGTATCTGTCTTTCCATTTTTCTTTTCTAGGATGTCTCAATAAAACAGAGGATGCCCAGTTACATTTGAATTTCAGATACATGGTGAAAAAAAAGTGTTAAGCTTGTTCCAAATACTGAAAAAATATTTCTTGTTTATGTGAAATTCAAATTTAACTAGACCTCCTATGTATTTATTTGCTAAATAGGGCAAGCTCACTCTCCTACCACCTATTCAGAGCTTGAAATACTTCTTGAATTAATCCCTACATCCCATTTTGAATTAATAATTGTTCCATCTGTGCCTCAGTTGCATTCTTATGAAACATTGACCATTAATACCAATTTGCATATATGTTCTTTTCTTCTGTTGGCTCTGGTAGTTCCTGGTCCTTATAGTCTTCCTTCTCTTATTTGAGGCTGCTCCCCAACTCCCAGATCCCAAGGCCAGCTAGAATTGGGAAGTTTAAGGAGCTATCAGGACTATCTAGAAGCCTTGGAACTAAGTCAGACTTGCTACCCAAGTTTGTTAATTGAGATGATCTTAATAACTCTCCCCAAACCCCAGATCCTCTGAAGCAGAGGACTGAAATTCTCCTTGCGGAAGTTATCACAAACAGTCATGTTTCTGAACCCAGGAGCCATTTCTCCAACCTCAGTTTTTTAGACCAGTTTTTTGGGACTTTCATGGATTTGTAGGAATTCACAGTTAGACAGCAATGACTGAGTATTATCAAAAGAGGGCACTGATGGCTGCAGGGCCATCTCATAGGCATTCCTATGTGATTCTAATGTGAAGCCAGGTTGAGAACTTTGCTTTACCTTATGGAATTCCGTACAGATGGAACCTTAACTGTATTTCCCCCTTCTCACCATGATGATCTTGTCCATACCATTTTAGACTACTAACACTGACATTTATATCACTAGCCAGACCTCTCATCTCAGATCCAGATTTGCAAATCTGTCTACTTCATACCCCTGTTTGGAGGTCTTACACATATCTCAAATGTAGCCTGTTTTGCCCTTCAGATTTCTCTCATCTGTCGGATATTCTCCAACATGGGAATCAGCAGTAACAGTTTTCCAGTTTTTCTGGCCTGAAATCTGAAGTCATCCTTAATTCTCCAACATCCTAACTCCTTACCTTCCATCAAGCAGCAAGTTCTCAATTCAAGCTCTAAAAATATATCTTAAATGCATTCCTTTATCTCCGTCTCCACCATCTCCCTGAGCCTTATCTCCCATCATCTTTCTCCTAACTTGTATTCCCACTTTTTTTCTTGCCTTCCTTTAGTCACTTCTCTCCCTAACAGCCAAAGTAATACTCTCCTATTTCAGATGACATTGTGTCCCTTTTATTGCATAAAAGTCTTTATTGGCTACTCACTGAATTTGGAATAAAATCCGAGCTTCTTACTTTGTTCTATAAGACCATTCATGAACTTATCTCTGCTGAACAATCCAAGCCACTTTTCCAATTTTCGGCCTGCCCCATCCATTCTGATCTTATTTTATCCCCACCTACTTTCCTACCTCCATGCCTCTGCACATGCCGCTCCTCTGTTTTGAATGCTGTCCTCTTACATGGCTAGCTCTTTCTTATCTTGTGCATCGCACCTTAAAGGAAACTTCCCCAGAGAACATGCCCTGACCACGATTTCTAAATTAAGATTCTTCCCCACCATATTCTCTACCTCAGTGCTTTATTTGATATTTTTCATAATGCTAAATGATACTTACTTTGTCTCTGTACTTAACTCTTGTTCCCCTCGATGAGTATAAATTTCTTGAAGAGCAGGGACCAGTGCTTGTTTTTTTCACTGCCATACTTCAGATCCTGGTACATAACCCTGTGCAGAATTGGCTTCATAAGTATTTTTGAATGAATGATTTGGGACCTGCTTTTACCCTACCCCAAACCTGGAGTTTTGTCACTTAGCCAGACCTCGGTGCCTTGGTCCTTAATTGGCTTATAGAACCTTCCTGCTTACCAGCCTGCTTACCGAGGTCTTTGCAGAGTGAGGACAAGAGTTCCTTCTCTAGGCTGAGCCTGCTTAGCTATCAGATTGAGAGATTACTATATTCTACTTATCAAACTGAACTTTCTGGAACTAGATCTGCTCCTATAACCTAGACATTTTCCCTCTAAAATATTTTTTTCTCCTGGTCTTGGGCTGTTGCAATTAACTTTTCATGCCCACATCATAGGAAGTGACAAGGATTCCTTTATTTTCCTGATACACTTGAAATCTGAAGATGTCCATGGTTGTAGATAACTGTCACTGTCCTTTTCCAGCTGTGCAAAGTGGTCAAATTGTCCCTCATTATTGAGATGTTAAACTATAGTCTTCTTATTGAAAGAAGACTTCCTATTTCTTGAAACAAAAAATATTATCATGAACATCATCTGTGGCCCAGTGCAAGCCAGTTTGGACAGGACAACATGAAGCTAACTGTTTAACAGCAAAGCAAGAAAAGTATGCATTTGTGTTTATGCTGTCTTGAATTGTTCAACCCTTGCTAGGGTTTTTGTCATGCCTTCCCAGTGAGGTCATAAACTTGAGAGTAAAAGCGTTTTTGTTTGTTTGTTTGTTTTGAGAGCATTGACAGCAATCCACTAGAACATTCTTATCCCCTTGAAAGATATTTGACTGAGGAAAGACCCCAGTCCATAATAGTTGCAGGCCATGTGTTAGAACAGATTATTGAGATAGCAAATTGTGGTGGTGAAGGGAGTGGCCTTATGGGTGCTGGATGCATGAGTGTTTCACTACTAATCTGTTGGCTTATGACAAGTTTTTAATAGGCAGAGTAAAAAACCACTTGTTCTTCCCCAAGAAGGACCAGGAAGAACATGGAAGTGCTTGAAATCAGTGATGGGTCCTGCTGTTAACAAAAATTATGCAGAAAAGAGTTAGCCTGCTCATAAACTAACAGATGAAGGTTGGGGAGAGAGATAAATAAATAAAAATGTAAAAAATAAAATTGTTTATAGTCTTCATTTGGATCTTCCCAGATGGCACTAGTGCCAGTGTAGGAGATGTAATAGCTGTGGGTTTGGTCTCTGGATCGGGAAGATCCCTGGAGGAGGGCATGGCAGCCCACTCAGTATTCTTGCCTGGAGAATCCCATGGACAGAGGAGCCTGGGGGGCTGCAGTCCATGGGGTCATACAGAGTCGGACACGACTGAGGGACACAACACGTACCTTCCTCATTTATACTGCTCCTCCATGTCTTTGCTGTGATGCTCTTTTGTCTAAAGTGTTCTCTTCCCAGCTTTCATCTGCCTTGTGAACTCTTATTTAACCTTAACCTCCATCCAGGAAAAGCTTGTCTCTCACAGTTTCTAACACCCCCTTCTCCTTCCACAGATTGAGTTACTTCTTCTCTGTACCTCCTTGTAGGGTACAAATATCAGAGTATATACTGACAGAGAAAATCTGAGCCAGTTAACTTGACTGTCCAGATTTATTTAAATCTGCCCAGTCTCAGGGACCCGCTCAATAAAGGCGTGAAGGCAGAATTACCTTCAGAAGTCCCTGCCTAAACACCTTTTATCTCTGTCTCCAGGAGCATCCAGTGTTCCCTTCTGATAATGGATAGGTAGAGGGTGCAGTAAAAAGCATCTTAATGATAGCCATTTGGGGTTACCAGATAGAGGAAAACAAGGCAGTTTATCATATAAGAAACGTCTGTAGTGGGTCAGCCCTCCTGCTAGGCCTGTTTCTTGCTCAGAGGATTCTAACAGGAGATTGGTTACTGTAGACTCGCATGGCCTGAGAGCTCAAGGAGAGTATTTTATGTGGCTCTTTAGCATGTGGTTTGAGGGTTCTGGAGCCCAGGTACTACCCTGAGTCTCCCATTTCAATGGCTCTTACAATGTTGAAATGCAACACCGGGTGTCTCCAAATTTATAAGGCAACTATGCCTGATTTCTTGGTCTTTGACGGCAGTCAGCTGCTTCAGAAAAATGGGAAACAAAATGCTGTCAGCAGTGTGGGTGTATCTGTCTCCTAAAGATCTCTGCAGACTGTCATGGTAGCATTGATAACACTGGTTTATAACTTATGTTTTATACTCAAGCTTTGCTCTCTGGGTTTCTAGTACCAAAATAATTTCTAACAAATAGTAAGCATTCAGTATATAATTTTTGACTTGAATGTATAAATAATAATGACTATTATTATGGTAGAATTGTACTATATATATTGTGAAGTATGATCTTAAAGTGAATAAAAATTCCTTAAATCACCATTGGTACTATAAAGAATATTAACAGATATGTATATATCTGTTTATAAAACAAATACTCTTTCAGAAAAGTCTAGCACAGATATATTTCCTCTGCCTGTTTTAGACCAATTCTATGACTTGACAAATAAATTAGTTTGCTGATATTTTAGGCCTATCTTACAGGGCACAGATGTGGTGTTTTTAGACTTGAGGGTTACACTTTGAGTAACAAGCTAACACAAAGAGGAAAGTAGAAACTAAGGAGGTAACAACTGATTCATATCCTCACTGTACTCTTTCTAGGACAACTCTTCAATGAAACAAGTTGTAGACAGAAATGAACTTAAACTCTTACTCTTTTTCTCTTTAGCAAGTAAGTTGAAGTAGTGTAAGCAAAAGTGCCTATGGACCTGCTATACCTTTCCTGAGGTATTTACACTTCACATTGCTTAAAATTTTGAGCTGAAAGAATTATTTTCTAACCATGAAGTTGGATTATTTCCTTATAAGGTTTATTTATTTTTGCATAATAAATTTAGACACTTGATTCAAACTTCTAAAGATGTTAAAAAGGAAAAGGAAATACCAGTAGTGATGAATGTTGCTGATAAGTTGAAGGAGAAGATGGCTAAAAAGGATCATGTTGACTTAGCAAATAGAGGTAGTTGATGACTTCTGCCTTAGATTTTTTGGTGGATCGTTGAGGGAAAAGATGAGAGTGAGTTGATTTGTGAGTATAAGGTGAAGAAATGGACTCCATAAATCTTTTAAAAAATAAATGGGATCTAAGAGAATATTGAGCCATTTGAGCTTTAAAAAATTCAGTGAAGAGACTTCTGGTAATGATAGTCTTTACCAAAGTCTGTCTGTACCAAAGTCTTCTGGTACAATCTGCTTTAGTCCTAATTTCCTACTGAGGACAAAGAAAAGCTGTATAAATTTTTTAAAGTCCTTTTTTAAAGGTCTTGCAATTCTATAAGAAAGGTACTAAGAAATTCTAGGGCCTGGGTCTGGGAAGTAAAGCATAGAGAAGAGTTGAGCATTTGGGAGTGGTTTTATCCTGGAGGTATTTCTTATTTCACTTGCTGATAAAGAGCTGAACAGTTTTCCACAGGCTCATGGGTTTGTATTGCCAAAATTGGATTTTAATGCTCTTCAAAGACAAGGAGGCCAAGTAAACTGGAATCTTTGGGTCAAAACCACAGAAAGCCCAGTACCACTGTATGAATAAGGGTATTCAAGAAATAGACCAGCCCTTGCAGAAACTGAAGTTTAGATTTTGAATAATCTCAAACCCTCATTGGATTATGGTGATCTGGATAATTAATGCCCCCATTTCCTTGCCTGCAAGTAGAAAATTAAATTCTCTCTAGGAAGCTGACATATTCAAAAGTTCAAATCATCTCTACAGTTTTTAATTAAAATTCCAGAAAAAATAACCAGGTATAAAAGTAGTTGTGTCTGACTCTGTGACCCCATGGACTGTAGCCCTACAGGCTCCTCTGTCTGTGGAATTCTCCAGGCAAGAATACTAGAGTGGGTTGCCATTTCCTTCTCCAGGGGATCTTCCCAACTCAGGGATTGAACCCAGATCTCCTGCACTACAGGCAGATTCTCTATCATTTGAGCCACCAGGAAAGTCCCCAGAGTAGACAAAACTAGACTATAAATCACAGGAGACAAAAAGAAAACAGGAACAGTCTCCTAGGGCACCAGACAATGGGGTTATTGGACATAGATTTGTAAATAACCATACCTAAGGAGTTAAGAGATAGGATTTAAAATTTCAGCAGAAAACCAGAAAATATGAAAAAAAACTAAATAGGGATATTTTGTCTAGGGATAAAAATGATATTAATTGAAGTTAAGAATACAATGGCTCAAGTTTAACAGGTGTTTAAAGCAAGCTGAGAAAAAACTTTGGTAAACTAGATGATACGTCAGGAAGGTCTTTTAGAAAAAACATCTTCAGTTGAAGATGAAAAGATGAAAAATAGATAAAAGACTAAAAATCACATAGATCATCATGAAAAGCTTTGATATATTTGAAACTTGAATTCTAAAAGAATGAGAGACTAGATGCAGCAGGAGCAATATTTGAAGAGATAATGGCTGTGAACTTTGCAAATATGGTAAAAAATATAAAATCACAGATTTAAGAAATAACATAAACAATAATAAGCTAATTAACAATACAGTATCATGTCAGGAACTGGCACGCACTGAAAAGGAGAACAGAGCAATGTAAAGGACAAATGGTGATGAAGCTGCTATTTGGGGTGAGGGGTGAGGGAAGGCCTGGGAGGTAACATTCAAGCAGAGACTGAAGTGAAGGACTGGATCCCTTCTTGGGAATATCTGGGGAAGTGTTCTAAGATGAAAGAGTTCTAAGAAATTCCTGATGGGTGTGCCACTTGGATCAGTTAGAATGTTTCAACTGATTTTTCATAGATAACAATAATTTTTGAGGCAAGTATTGCCAATTCAACATGATATTAAAAAAAAAACACTAAACAGGAAAAATAAAATCACATCTTGGCACAGTAGAGAGAAACTGCTGGAAACTAAAGACAAAATAATTTGAAAGCAGGAAAGGAAAAAAAAAAAATACGTGCTACCATTAAAGGGTGTCAGAGGATGAGATGGTTGGATGGCATCACCAATGCAGTGGACATGAACTTGGGCAAACTTTGGGAGATGGTGAGAGACAGGGAGGTCTGGTGTGCTGCAGTCCATGGAGTTGCAAAGAATTAGACATGACTGGGCAACTGAAGCAAAAGAATCATTAAAGGAGCAGCCATGATTCCAACAGTTAATTTCTCAACAGAAATGGAAAAATCAGAGGAGAATGGAATGGTATTAGGTTGGTGCAAATGTAATCATGGTTTTGGACTGTGAATTATAAATCATTATTGATGTTCAGTCGCTTAGTCATGTCGAACTCTTTGCAAACCCATGGACTGCAGTATGCTAGGCTTCCCTGTCCTTCATCTCCCAGAGCTTGCTCAAACTCATGTTCATTGAGTTGGTGATGCCATCCAACCATCTTATGCTCTGTCACCCCCTTCTCCTGCCTTCAGTCTTTCCCAGCATCAGTGACTTTTCCAATGAGTTGGCCCTTTGCATTAGGTGGCCAAAGTACTGGAACTTCAGCATCAGTCCTTTCAGTGAATATTTAGGGTTGATTCCCCTTAGGATTGACTGGTTAAATCATTGTAACCAGGCTCAAATACATCTTTATTAATCAAAATAGGAACCATTACAATCAACACATTTTTGCCAATGAGAAATAAGTTTGCTTATTCCTGTAGCATAAAAATCCACGCTTTGGGATTCAGTGAACTCTTGGAAAGCATTTTCTGCCTACTGCTGATTGTGGAAGCATTTTCCCTGCAAATAATTGTCAAGATGCTTGAAGAAGTGGTGGTTGGTTGTCAAGAGGTCAGGAAAACATGGTGGATGAGGCAAAACATCATAGCCCAAGTCGTTCAGCTTTTGAAGCGTTGGTTGTGTGACATGTGGTCAGGCATTGTCACGGAGAATTGGGCCCTTTCTGCTGACCAATGCCAGCTGCAGGCATTGCAGTTTTCAGTGCATCTCATTGATTTGCTGAGCATATTTTTCAGATGTAATGGTTTCACTGGGATTCAGAAAGTTTTGGTGGATCAGACTGGCAGCAGACCACCAAACAGTGACCATGACCTTTTTCTGGTGCAAGTTTGGCTTGCTCTTTGGAAGAAAAGCAATGAACAACCTAGACAGCGTATTAAAAAGCAGAGACATTACTTTGTCCACAAAAGTCCGTCTAGTCAAAACTATGGTTTTTCTAGTAGTCATGTGTGGATGTGAGAGTTGGACCATAAAGAAAGCTGAGCACCGAAGAATTGATACTTTTGAACTGTAGTGTTGGAGAAGACTTTTGAGAGTCCCTTGGACTGCAAGAAGATCCAACCAATCAGTCCTAAAGGAAATCAGTCCTGAATATTCATTGGAAGGACTGATGCTGAAACTGTAAAACTTTGGTCACCTGATATGAAGAACTGACTCGTTGAAAAAGACTGTGATTCTGGGAAATGTTGAAGGCAGGAGGAAAAGGGGATGACAGAGGATGAGATGGTTGAATGGCATCACTGACTCCATGGATATGAGCTTGAGCTGACTCTGGGAGCTGGTGATGAACAGGGAAGCCCAGTGTGCTTCAGTCCATGGGGTCTCAAAGAGTCAGACATGACTGAGTGAATGAACTGAACTGAAGTGAACTGAACTTGGCTTTCACCACTGAGCTGGTCATCGCTGGGTGTCACAGTCTACTTTTCACGGCACATCACAATCCCATCAAGAAAACGGTTCATTGTTGTTGTATAGTGTAGAAGATAAGATGACAGTTCAAAATGACGAATTTTTTGATTTTCACTCAGCTCACGGGAAACCCACTTATTGAGCTTTTTTACTTTTCCAGTTTGCTTCAAATGCTGAACAACCATAGAATGGTTGATGTTGAGTTCTTCAGCAACTCCTTGTGTAGTTGTAAGAGGATCAGTTTTGATGATTGCAGTTGTCATTGTCAACTTCCAATGGCTGCTCTTAATCTTCAGGGCTCTAGTCTCATTTGCAAAATTTCTTGAACCACCACTGCACTGTACATTTGTTAGCAGTTTCTGGGCCAAATGAGTTGTTAATGTTGAGAGTTGTCTCTGCTGCTTTATAACCCATTTTGAACTCAAATAAGAAAATTTCTTGAATTTGCATTTTGTCTGACATCATTTCTATAGTCTAAAATAAATATAAAATAAACAGCAAGTAATAAGTCATTAGGAAAAAAATATAAAGCAAGAATGCATTAAAATGATGTATATGTTCCACATTCATCTAGAATATATTCCAATATCATGGCAAATCTCAATTATGCAAAAACTGCAATTACTTTTGCATCAACCCAATATCTTTAAAGTGCTGGAGGAAGATAATTACCCACTTAGAATTTTATGTCCGTTAAAAATGTCTTTCAGAAAACTAGGAGAATAAAAGATAGTGGAGGAGTAGGTGGATATGGAGCACATCTCTCTCCATGGATACATCAGGAATACACTTTCAGACACAGAAGTGCATACAGAACACCAGCTGAGAGTGGACAGGAGGACCTGACCAATGGAAAAGAATATATAGACCCACGCAAAGCTTGGTAGGACGAAGGAACTAGGGGGAAAAACTGGAGTGTTAGTAGGACTGGACCTACCCTTGGTGGGTGGGGGAACTGAAGCAGGGGTCTGATCCCCACAGCGGGGGCAACTGTCTGAGTCAGATGAGAAACATTTAAGGCTGAGAGTGAAATAGCTGATCTGTGGCAGCCTAAATGGAATGAGAATCAGACAGTCCTTGCTGCAGCCATACATATGCTGGGCAGGAACTCGGGTCTCCTGGAAGGGGCAGTGGCTGTAGCTGGAGTTTAGGGATGCTGTTGACTGTGGAGAGATCAATTGAGTGGAGGTGAGGGAGGAGACTGTGGTGGGAAATGCCTGTGGAGGAAAACCAGGCAGCCATGGAAGCAAGGCGATACTGTTGAGTCACACCTAGGGGGTGGAGCCATCACCATATCTGCTCTCTCTTTCCATATGCCAGCATCAGCAGCTGAACAATAGAGAGGCTGGCCTATCAAACGCCTGACACACTGAACTACAGAGTAGGACCCTACCCAGGGTGCCCCTTTAAATGCCTGATGTGCCAGTATACAGAGTAGGACCCCTGTCAGGGGGGCCCCCTCTCTGTGCCTGACATGCTGAACAGCAGAGAAGGACCCCAGGCAAGGGATCCCTCTTAAGTGCTTGAACAGGCAGAGCTATGGAGAAAGACTGGCCAAAGAGGCCTTCTGATCGCCAGCTATAACAGGCTCGAGAAGAGACTCTGATGGGGCCATAACTCCTGCGGCAGAGCCATTTTGTGTCCCTTAACACTTGGCGC
Source organism: Budorcas taxicolor (assembly GCF_023091745.1). Lineage (NCBI taxonomy): Eukaryota > Metazoa > Chordata > Mammalia > Artiodactyla > Bovidae > Budorcas > Budorcas taxicolor. Next base: position 46,446,291 of record NC_068917.1, on the reverse strand, counting down.
CGCCAGGGTCCCAAGCCAAGCAGCTGCACCACCTTCAAGCTCAACTCTCACTGGGGCAGAGCTTCCACAGGCAAAAAAAAAAAAAAAAAGTCTTGTGTGTTTATGCGTGCAGGGTTGCTTTGGTCCTGTCCGACTCTTTGCAACCTGTAGACTATGGCCTGCCAGGCTTCTCTGTCAGGGAGGCGGGTTCTCCAGGCAAGAATACTGGAGCATATGGGCCAATACTGGTTACCATACCCTTCTAGAGCACTATATTTCCTGCTGCCCTAGCTGCCAACCCCCCTGAGTACCTGGTGCTGCCAGAACCCCTGCAACCAAGCAGCTGCACCACCTCCACACCTGGCCCTCACAGGGGCAAACTCAGGTCCTCCAGGGCAGCCTCAGGAGCTAAACCCCAGCCGACGACCCACATGCAGAGGTGGAAATAAAACCACAACTGAAACCCAGGGGCAATGTTGCTGAGGAAGAAGACCCAAAACCTTTCCACCAGCTGTACAAGCTGCAGATTAAATCCACACAATCAACTAAGCAGACTCTGTGTCTATGGAATATATAAAAGGCCATTGAGAGCTCCCACAAAAGAAAACACACTAGCTCTGATAGCTGTGGACATTGGAGGCAAGAACATACAGAAGTAGGACCAGATTAGAATCTGAGCAGCCCCCACAGCAGGTCCAGAGATCAATCAGTACAGTGTTGGAGGGCATCCTCGGGAGGTAAGGTGGACCATGATTCCCAGTGTGGAAAAGGACTCTGTAGGCAGAGACTCAAGAAAAACATTTATTCTTATCTTTTGACTTGTTCTGTAGATTCTTTGGGATTTTTTCTTTTTTTTTTTCTTTTTTCCCCTCTCTGTTGTAGTTGTCAATTTTATTGGCATTAAGAAATCAAATTAAGCTTTTGATCTATTTTTTTTGTTTTACTCAGTCACATTGTTCATTGTCATAAACCTCTACCTCTACATTGGGCTTTTGCAGTTCTGTGGAGTTTTCCTTTTTTTCCCCCTTTTTTTCTTTCTTCTGTTTTTTCTCTTTTCTCTTTTTTAAAATTTTAATTTAAAAAAACCTATTATATTTTTCTAATTTATTCCTTCATTTGCCTTTCCTACTGTTCTTTTCCCCTTGCAGTTAATCTTTAATGTATATAAATCTTCTTTGTCTACCTCTATTTAACTTTGCATATCTATTTTTTCTTTCCTTTCCTCTCAACATATTTGTTAGTTTTGTTTTCATTGCTTTATTCCCCACTTGGCACTTTGCTTTAGTTTTGTTTTCCAATTTGTGCTTAAGTTAGTTTTGTTCTTAACTGGTAAATATAATTTTTGATTTCCTTTGTTTGCCAGCTCAATCTACTGTATTTTATTTTTGTTGGAGTGTTTTGACTTTACTCATGGGTGTATATGTATATGTGTATATTCCATTATTTTAATTATTATTTGCCTGATTTTGTAACTGCCATTTTTCTGGGGTTCATCTTTGGTTTCTCATTTTTGGATATTTGCTTTACTCTCCCTTAATGCCATAACAAACCACTTGTGGAATCTTCATTCCTGACTGGAGATCAAGCCCTGAGCCTTTGGAGTGGGAGCAGTGACTCCAAGACCATAGACTACCAGAGAACTGACCCTAGGGAGTATCAAATAGTGAGAACTCACACAAAGGAAACCACTTGAAAACAAGACCCAGCCTCACCCAACCACCAGTAGTACCCTGTGCAGGACACCTCATCTAAACAACAAACAAAACAAAAATACACACCCAATCATCAGCAGACAGGAGTACCACCTCACTCAGCCTTCCCCATCAGAGGAAAAACAAACAAACAAAAACTCAGCACAAATCTCACCTTATACGAAGCTCACACAAACCACTGGACCAACCTTAGGAGGGCAGAAACCAAAAGGAAGAAAGAATTCAACCTTCTTCAAGGAAAGAATTCAACTTTCCTTGAAGCCTGGGAAAAGGAGACCTCAAACACAATAACTTAAAAAAATGAAAAGGCAGAGAAATAATGCACAAATTAAGGAACAAACTAGAAACACAGAAGTTCAAATAAATGAAGAGGAAATAGGAAAATTACCTGAAAAAGAATTCAGAATAATGATAGTAAAGATGATCAAAACCTTGAATACAAAATAGGGAAGATACAAGAATCAATTAACAAAGACCTGGAAGAATTAAGGAATAAACACAGACAAACAACACAATTACAGAAATTAAAAATACTCTAGAAGGAATCAATAGCAGAATATCTGAAGCAGAAGAACAAATCAGTGAGCTGGAAGATAAAGTGGTAGAAATAACTTCTGAAGAGTAGAATAAAGTAAAAAAAATGAAAAGAACTGGGGGTAGTCTCAGAGACCTTTGGGACCATATCAAATGTTCCAACATTCAAATTATAGGGGTCCCAGAAGAAGAAGAGAAAAAGAAAGAGTATGAGAAAAATTTTGAAGAGATATATAGTTGAAAATTTTCCGAACATGGAAAAGGAAATAGTCTATCAAGTCCAAGAGGCACAAAGAATCCCATACAGGATAAACCCAAGGAGAAACACACCAAGACACTTATTAATGAAACTAACAAAGACTAAACACAAAGAAAGAATATTAGAAGCAGCAAGGGAGAAGCAACAAATAACATACAAGGGAAATCCCATACGCTTAACAGCTGATCTTTCAGCAGAAACGCTGCAGGCCAGAAGGGAATGGCAGGATATATTTAAAGTATTGAAAGGGAAAAATCTACAACCAAGATTACTGTACCCAGAAAGGATCTTATTCAAAACTGATGGAGAAATAAAAAGCTTTTCAGACAAGCAAAAGTTAAGAGAATTCAGTACCACCAAACCAGCCTTACAACAAATATTAAACAGACTTATATAGTCAAGAAATACAAGAGAAGGAAAAATATCTACAAAATCAATCCCAAACAAAGGCAACAGGAACATATATATCAATAATTACTTTCAATGTAAATGAATTAAATGCTCCAACCAAAAGACACAGACTAGCTGAATGGGTACAAAAACAAGGCCCATATATATGCTGTCTACAAGAAACCCACATCAGACCTAAAGACACACATAGACTCAAAGTGAGAGGATGGAAAAATATGTTCCATGCAAATGGAAAGCAAAAGAAAGCTGGAGTAGCAATCCTCATATCAGACAAAATAGACCTTAAAATAAAGGAGATTACAAGAAATAAGGAAGGACACTACATAATGATCAAGGGATCAATCCAAGAGGAAGACATAATTGTAAATATCTATGCACCCAACATAGGAGCACCTCAATACATAAGATAAACACTAACACATAAAAGGAGAAATTGACAGTAACACAGTAAAAGTAGGAGACCTTACCACCCATTTACACCAATGGACAGATTATCAAAACAGAAAATTAATAAGGAAACATGAGTCTTTTTTAAAATTTTACTTTATTTTACTTTACAATACTGTATTGGTTTTGCCGTACATCAACATGAATCCGCCACGGGTGTACATGAGTTCCCAATCCTGAACCCCCCTCCCACCTCCCTCCTGATACCATCTCTCTGGGTCATCCCAGTGCACCAGCCCCAAGCATCCTGTATCCTGCATCGAACTTAGACTGGTGTTTTGTTTCTTACATGATATTATACATGTTTCAATGCCATTCTCCCAAATCATCCCACCCTCTACCTCTCCCACAGAGTCCAAGAGTCTGTTCTATACATCTCTGTCTCTTTTGCTGTCTCTCATACAGGGTTATCATTACCATCTTTCTAAATCCCATATATATGTGTTAGTATGCTGTATTGGTGTTTTTCTTTCTGGCTTACTTCACTCTGTATAATAGGCTCCAGTTTCATCCACCTCATTGGAACTGATTCAAATGTATTCTTTTTAACGGCTGAGTAATACTCCATTGTGTATATGTACCACAGCTTTCTTATCCATTCATCTGCTGGTGGACATCTAGGTTGCTTCCATGTCCTGGCTATTATAAACAGTGCTGCAATAAACATTGGGGTACATGTGTCTCTTTCAGTTCTGGTTTCCTCGGTGTGTATGCCCAGCAGTGGGATTGCTGGGTCATAAGGCAGTTCTATTTGCAGTTTTTTCCTTGGTGTGTATGCCCAGCAGTGGGATTGCTGCGTCATAAGGTAGTTCTATTTGCAATTTTTTAAGGAATCTCCACACTGTTCTCCATAGTGGCTGTACTAGTTTGCATTCCCACCAACAGTGTAGGAGGGTTCCCTTTTCTCCACACCCTCTCCAACATTTATTGCTTGCAGATTTTTGGATCGCAGCCATTCTGACTGGTGTGAAGTGGTACCTCATTGTGGTTTTGATTTGCATTTCTCTAATAATGAGTGATGTTGAGCATCTTTTCATGTGTTTGTTAGCCATCCGTATGTCTTCTTTGGAGAAATGTCTATTTAGTTCTTTGGCCCATTTTTTTTTTTTTTTTAGTATTAAGTTTTTAATTTTTTTAATTTTAAAATCTTTAATTCTTACATGTGTTCCCAAACATGAACCCCCCTCCCACCTCCCTCCCCATAACATCTATGTGGGTCATCCCCATGCACCAGCCCCAAGCATGCTGTATCCTGCGTCAGACATAGACTAGCGATTCAATTCTTACATGATAGTATACATGATAGAATGCCATTCTCCCATATCATCCCACCCTCTCCCTCTCCCTCTGAGTCCAAAAGTCCGTTATACACAGCTGCGTCTTTTTTTCCTGTCTTGCATACAGGGTCGTCATTGCCATCTTTCTAAATTCCATATATATGTGTTAGTATACTGTATTGGTGTTTTTCTTTCTGGCTTACTTCACTCTGTATAATCGGCTCCAGTTTCATCCATCTCATCAGAACTGATTCAAACGAATTCTTTTTAACGGCTGAGTAATACTCCATTGTGTATATGTACCACAGCTTTCTTATCCATTCATCTGCTGGTGGACATCTAGGTTGTTTCCATGTCCTGGCTATTATAAACAGTGCTGCGATGAACATTGGGGTACATGTGTCTCTTTCAATTCTGGTTTCCTCGGTGTGTATGCCCAGCAGTGGGATTGCTGGGTCATAAGGGAGTTCTATTTGCAATTTTTTAAGGAATCTCCACACTGTTCTCCATAGTGGCTGTACTAGTTTGCATTCCCACCAACAGTGTAGGAGGGTTCCCTTTTCTCCACACCCTCTCCAGCATTTATTGCTTGCAGATTTTTGGATCGCAGCCATTCTGACTGGTGTGAAGTGGTACCTCATTGTGGTCTTGATTTGCATTTCTCTGATAATGAGTGATGTTGAGCATCTTTTCATGTGTTTGTTAGTCATCTGTATGTCTTCTTTGGAGAAATGTCTATTTAGTTCGCTGGCCCATTTTTTTGATTGGGTCGTTTATTTTTCTGGAATTGAGCTGCATAAGTTGCTTGTATATTTTTGAGATTAGTTGTTTGTCAGTTGCTTCATTTGCTATTATTTTCTGCCATTCTGAAGGCTGTCTTTTCACCTTGCTTATAGTTTCCTTTGTTGTGCAGAAGCTTTTAATTTTAATTAGATCCCATTTGTTTATTTTTGCTTTTATTTCCAGTATTCTGGGAGGTAGGTCATAGAGGATCCTACTGTGATTTATGTTGGAGAGTGTTTTGCCTATGTTCTCCTCTAGGAGTTTTATAGTTTCTGGTCTTACCTTTTAGATCTTTAATCCATTTTGAGTTTATTTTTGTGTATGGTGTTAGAAAGTGTTCTAGTTTCATTCTTTTACAAGTGGTTGACCAGTTTTCCCAGCACCACTTGTTAAAGAGATTGTCTTTACTCCATTGTATATTCTTGCCTCCTTTGTCAAAGATAAGGTGTCCATAGGTGTGTGGATTTATCTCTGGGCTTTCTATTTTGTTCCATTGATCTGTATTTCTGTCTTTGTGCCAGTACCATACTGTCTTAATGATAGGAAACATGAGTCTTAAATGATACATTTGATGAGATGGATCTCATTGATATCTTCAGGACATTCCATCCAAATGCAGAAGAATACGCCTCCTTTTCAAGTGCACATGGAACATTCTCCAGGATAGATCACAAATCAAGCCTCAGTGAACTTAAAAAAATTGAAATCATATCAAGCGTCTTCTCAGAGCACAATGCTATGAGACTAGATAACAATTACAAGAAAAAAATGTATAAGAAACACAAACACATGGAGACTAAACAACAAGTTTCTAAATGACCAACAGGTTATTGAAGAAATCAAAAGGGAAATAAAAAAATTTCTAGAAAACACGATAACTCAAATCCTATCGGATGCAGCAAAAGCAGTTCTAAGGGGGAAGTTTATGGCAATACAATCCTACCTCAAGAAAAACATCGAGTAGACAACCTAACTTTACACCTAAAACAACTGGAAAAAGAAGAACAAAAAAACCCCAAAGTTAGTAGAAGGAAAGAAATCATAAAGATTTCAGCAGAAATAAATGAAAAAGAAATGAAAGAAACAATAGTAAAGATTAATAAAATGGAAAGCTTTGTTCTTTGAGAAGATAAACAAAATTGACAAGTTTTTAGTCAGACTCATCAAGAAAAAAAGGAGAAGAGTCAAATCAACAAAATTAGAAATGAAAAAGAGGTTCCAACAGACACTGCATAAATACAAAGGATTATGAGAGACCATTATGAACAACTATATGGCAATAAAATGCATAACCTGGAAGAAATGGACAGATTCTTACAAAAGTTCAATCTTCCAAGAATGAACCAGGAAGAAATAGAATTTATGAACAACCCAATTAGAAGCACTGAAATTGCTTTGAAGCTGTGATCAAAAATTCCCGCCCCCCCCACCTCCAAAAAAAGCCCAGGACCAGATGGCTTCACAGAAGTCTATCAAACATTTACAGAAGAGCTAATGCCTATCCTTCTAAAACTCTTTCAAAAAATTGCAGAGGGAGGAACACTTCCAAACTCATTCTGTGAGACCACCATCACCCTGATACCAAAACCAGACAAAGACAACACACAAAAAGAAAGCTACAGGCCATATCAGTGATGAACATGGATGCAAAAATCCTCAACAAAATTTTAGCAAACAGAATTCAGCAACACATCAAAAAGCTCATACACCATAATCAAGTTGGGTTTATTCCAGGAATGGAAAGATTCTTCAATATACACAAATCAATCAATGTGATATACCATATTAACAAATTGAAAGATAAAAAACATATGATAATCTCATTATATGCAGAAAAAGCCTTTGACAAAATTCAGCACCTATTTATGATTAAAACTCTTTAAAATTTTAATCTACTTTTGAAGTGCCTCAACATAGTAATGGCCATATATGATAAGCCTACAGCATACATTGTTCTCAATGGTGAGAAACTGAAAGCAGCCCCCTAAGGTAAGGAACAAGACAAGGGTATCCATTTTCACCACTGTTATTCAACATAGTTCTGGAGAGGTCCTAGCTACAGCAATTAGAGAAGAGAAAGAAATAAAAGGAATCCAGATTGGAAGAGAAGAAGTAACACTGTCACTGTTTGCAGATGACATGATACAGTACATAGAAAACCCTAAAGATAGTATCAGAAAATTACTGGAGCTAATCAGTGAATTTAGCAGTTGCAGGATACAAAATCAATACACAGAAATCACTAACTCTATATACTAACAATGAAGAATCAGAAAGAGCAATTAAGGAATCAATCCCATTCACCATTGCAACAAAAAGAATTAAAGGTCTAGGAATAAACTTACCTAAGGAGACCAGAAAATTATAAGACACTAATGAAAGAAATCAAAGAGGACATAAACAGAGAGATATTTGATGTTCCTGTGTTGGAAGAAACAATATTGTGAAAATGACTATATTACCAAATGCAGTCTACAGATTTAATGCAAACCCTATCAAATTATCAATGGCATTTTCCACAGAACTAGAACAAAAAATTCCACAATTCATGTGGAAACACAAAAGATCCCGAATAGCCAAAGCAGTCTTGAGAAAGAAGAATGGAGCTGGAGGAATCAAGCTTCCTGACTTCAGATTATACTACAAAGCTACAGTCTTTAAGACAGTATGTTACTGGCACAAAAACAGAAATGTAGACCAATGAAACAAGATAGAAAGCCCAGAAAAAAACCCGTGCACCTATGGGTACCTTATTTTTGACTAAGGAGGCAAGAATATACAATGGGAGAAAGAGAGCCCCTTCAATAAATGGTGCTGGGAAAACTGGACAGCTACATGTAAAAGAATGAAATTAGAACATTTCCTAACACCATACACAAAGATAAACTCGAAATGGATTAAAGACCTAAATGTAAGACCGGAAACTATAAAACTCTTAGAGGAAAACATGGGCAGAACACTCGATGACATAAAGCAATATCCTGTATGACCCACCTCCTAGAGTAATGGAAATAAAAGTAAACAAGTGGGACCTGATTAAACTTAAAAGCTTTTGCACAGCAAAGGAAACTATAAGCAAGGTGAAAAGACAATCCTCAGAATGGAAGAAAATAATAGCAAATGCAACAACTGACAAAGGATAAATTGCAAAAATATATAAGCAGCTCATACAACTCAATATCAGAAAAGCAAAAAACCCAATCAAAAAGTGGGAAAAAGACCTAAACAGATATTTCTCCAAAGAAGACATACAGATGGCTAACAAACACATGAAAAAGATGCTCAACATCACTCATTATGAGAGAAATGCAAATCAAAACTACAATGAGATATCATCTCACACCAGTCAGAATGGCCATCATCAAAGAGTCTACACACAATAAATGCTAGAGAGGGTGTGGAGAAAAGGGAACATCCTTGCACTGTTGGTTGGAATGTAAACTGATACAGCCACTATGGAAGATGGTATGGAGATTCCTTAAAAAACTAGGAAGAAAACCACCATATGACCCTGTAATCGCACTCCTAGGCATATGCCCTGAGGAAACCAAAATTGAAAGAGACAAATGTATCCCCTTATTCATTGCAGCACTATTTACAATAGCTAGAATATGAAAGCAACCTAGATATCCATCAACAGATGAATGGATGAAGAAGTTGTGGTATATATACACAATGGAATATTACTCAGCCATAAAAAGGAACACATTTGAGTCAGTTCTGATGAGGTGGATTAATCTAGAACCTATTATACAGAGTATAATCAGAAAGAGAAAGATAAATGTCAGGAAGCATTTAACAGGAGGCTTCCAGTGTGCTGTTTTGGATCTGTCAGGAATTCTCTGTTCCTTATTAATTCCTGAATATTCAGGAATTAAGAGGGGAGGCAAGCCTCTCCCGGGGGCTGAGGAATCCAGGCATTTCCTTCATTAGTTTTTCTTTATGGTGATAAGTACCCTCTTCCTTTTTATGAACCATATGGTAAAAGTGATTATTTATAACCCTTTCTCTTTCATATGGATGACCTCATGTTTCCTTGATAACTTGTAAGTTTTGATTTTATCTCTGCTAAAAATAGCTGTCTTGTAAGACAGTATAAATACTCACACAATGTTGAATAAAACACCTCTGCTCCATCAGAGCTTTGGTCCCCGTGTCTTGCTTTCTCTCTCTCTCTCTCTCTCTCTCTCTTTTTCAGGCTGATCCCCTGGAGCACAGAGGTCCTCTGGGTTCACTTTCCTGCCCCGCTTCTAAGACCCTCTCAAGAAGGTGCTCTCGCCTTCACCCCATCGAGAGGGTGCCTGAGGCCTTTGTGAACAGAGCCAGCCCCGTGCCAGGGGCTTTATTGACTTTCTGCGTAAACCAAGGAATATCAGCCTCTTTTTCTCTCCTTTACTTTCATATTGGTCAACTCCAGACCACTGGTTCCAGTCCATTAAAGGACCTCAACAGATAAATACATATTCTAAAATATTGTAAAGTAAAATAAAGTAAAATAATAAAAAAAAGAAGAAAAAAAATGGTACTGAAGAATTTACTTACAGGGCAATGACGGAGAAACAGACATAGAGAATAGAATTATGGACAGGGGGAGAGGGGAGGAGATGGTGGGATGTATGGAAAGAGTAACATGGAACCTGAGATTACCATATGTAAAATAGATAGCCAACTGGAATTTGCTGTATGGCTCAGGAAACTCAAACAGGGGTTCTGTATCAACCTAGAGGAGTGGGATGGGGAGGGAGATGGGAGGGAGCTTCAAAAGGAATGGGATATATGTATACCTATGGCTGATTCATGTTGAGGTTTGAGAGAGAAAACAGCAAAATTCTGTAAAGAATTATACTTCATTAAAACATAAATTAATTTAAAAAATCTTTCAAAACCGAAGGAGACATAAAGATACATATGTAATTAAAATGTCTGTCAGTTCAGTTCAGTTCAGTTGCTCAGTTGCGTCCGACTCTTTGCGACCCCATGGACTGCAGCATGCCAGGCCTTCCTGTCCATCACCAACTCATGGAGTTCACTCAAACTTATGTCCATTGATTCAGTGATGCTATCCAACCATCTCTCCTCTGTCGTCCCCTTCTCCTCCCGCCTTCAATCTTTCCCAGCATCAGGGTGTTTTCCAGTGAGTCAGTTCTTCGCATTAGGTGGCTGAAGTATTAGAGTTTCAGCTTCAACATCAGTCCTTCCAAGGAACATTCAGGACTGATTTCCTTTAGGATGGACTGGTTGGATATCCTTGCAGTCCAAGGGACCCTCAAGAGTCTTATCCAACACTACAGTTCAAAAGCATCACTTCTTCAGCGCTCAGCTTTCTTTATAGTCCAACTCTCACATTAATACATGACTACTGGAAAAACTATAGCCTTGACTAGATGGGCCTTTGTTGGCAAATAATGTCTCTGCTTTTTAATACGCTGTCTAGGTTGATCATATCTTTTCTTCCAAGGAGTAAGCATCTTTTAATTTCATGGCTGCAATCACCATTGCCAGTGATTTTGAAGCCCCCCAAAATAAAGTCTGACACTGTTTTCACTGTTTCTCCATCTCTGCCATGAAGTGATGGGACCGGATGCCATGATCTTCGTTTTCTGAATGTTGAGTTTTAAGCCAACTCTTTCACTGTCTTCTTTCACTTTCCTCAAGAGGCTCTTTAGATCTTCACTTTCTGTCATAAGGATGGTGTCATCTGCATTTCTGAGGTTATTGATATTTCTCCTGGCAGTCTTGATTCCAGCTTCTGGTTCATCCAGCCCAGCATTTCGCATGATGTACTCTGCCTATAAGTTAAATAAGCAGGGTGACAACATACAGCCTTGACGTACTCCTTTTCCTATTTGGAACCAGTCTGTTGTTCCATGTCTAGTTCTAACTGTTGCTTCCTGACCTGCATACAGATTTTTCAAGAGGCAGGTCAGGTGGTCTTGTATTCCCATCTCTCTGTCAAGTGGGTAGTAAATAGAGTTAAGGTGTTCTAAAGGCTTTGCATTGAGAAGTGATAAAAGATTTTAAGATGTCAAAGCTGTAATCGCTAAGGTAATCATTAAACCAATGACAAAAGTATGTATGTATATAAACTAACATAATGAAGAGAAAAAACTGAATAAAACAAACCACTTAACCTAATAGAAGGCAAGAAAGTATAAACCTAGAACACAGAACAGGTGAACTAATGAAGTACAAGTGGAAAGTTTATTTTAAAGCAAAATGATACAGAAGAATGTTGATAACGATAAACGGTTTATTCACCAAGATATAGTAATTCTAAACTTACATATATCTAATAATTTAACTTCAAAATATTAAAAGCAAAAAATGACACAATCAAGGAGAAAGAGTCAAATTCACCATCACAGGGGGAAATTTTTAATATACTTTTTTCTTAGTAACTTATAGAACAATTAAAAAGTTCAGTACAGATATAAAACATTTGAGCAATACAATGAAAAATGACAGAATAGGCCTATCCTTCACTGTACCCAATAGCTGCAAAATCCATGTTTTTTCTAAATGCACTTGAAAAATTCAAAGTTGAACATATGCTGTGTCATAAAATAAATGAACCTCAACAAATTTTAAAGATTAAAATTATAGGGATTGTGTTATTTAAACCAGTGAAAAGAAATCCATAAATAAAAACAGAAAAGTCCTAACTAAATGACAACTAAGTAGTATACTTCTAAAAATCGGTGGGCCAAAGAAGAAATCAGAATATAAATTAGAAGATATTTTCAATTAAATGAAAATGAAAATTGGACATTTTGATATGATATTTTGTGGGACACAGCTAAAACTCTGTTTAAAGGAAAGTCTATGGCCTTAGATGCATATAAGAGAAAAAACTAAAGGTAAGTAAACTAAGCATCTATTAAAATAAATGGTTAAGCATAATAAGTTAGGGGAAAAAAGAACAGCAAATGAAACTCAGAAGAAAAATAATAAAATTAGAGTAGCTATTAATGAAAACATTTCCTAATGTACAATAGAGATTATTGAAGCCCCAAGCTCATTGAATAATTAATAATAAACACTTTGGCAAAATTGAGCAAAAAAAAAGGGAGTGATGAAAATGAGATCTCACTGTGTATCCTGCAGACATTAAATGACATAAAAATATTATGAATAACGTATGACAGTACATAAGAAAATTTAGATGAAATAGACAAGTTACTAGAAATGCAAAAGTACCAAATTTAGATGAAATGGAAAACCTACTAGAATAACGCAACTTAAGAAAATATGAAGAATGTTACAAGAATTTTTAAAACATCCGTAATTGATAATCTACACTCAAAACTCCAGGCTCAGATGGCTTCTCTGAGTTTGACTATTAGTAATTACTTGAAGAAGAAACAGTCCCAAGTTTACAGATTGTCTTCTAGTAAGTAGGAAAAGGGAAAACTTCCCAATTCAGTTTAAAAAACGAATCCAAAAATCAAATATCAATTCACTTAGAACTTCAAAACCTATCTTGTAATTTTAACCATTTGAAAAAGAATTTAATAAAGTGTAGGGTATTTAATTTTTCTTTTGGTTCTAGCACCTTAGATTTGCAAAACTAATTATTAAAAGTAAATTGTAGACTCTGAACTCTTCATTGAACCAGTCAGAAAATAATCTGTTGATGTTTAAGTTACTGCTACCATTAAAGGTGGCTCAGGTGGTAAAGCGTCTGCCTGCAATGTGGGAGACCTGGGTTTGATCCCTGGGTTGGGAAGATCCCCTGGAGAAGGAAATGGCAACCCACTCCAGTATTCTTGCCTGGAAAATCCCATGGATGGAGGAGCCTGGTAGGCTATAGTCCATGGGGTTGCAAAGAGTCAGACATGGCTGAATGACTTCACCATTAAAGGTACATTTTCCAATTTCAGTAACTGAACAAGAGACAAATATTTCTTTAATAATGAATGCATCTTTCTGTCTATGTAGGCAGTCATTTATAACAGTTAGTTCACTTGCTTATTGTGTACCTCATTGCTTAAAGAGACAAGATATTAACACCCGACACATATCTCCATTAACAGCCTGTATAAAACTGTGCGTTTCTTGGTTTTTGAGCAAAACCAAAAACACTGATGCATAAATTTAGTGATAGATCCTGAAAGGTACTTAAGTTGGCACTGTAACTTTAACAATTAATCTCCAAGATGAATGCCCATTTAATTTACAGCGTTTGCTGCTTTTGTTGTATGAATTACAACACTTCATTGCCTTTAACAAAGGGTAGAGGTGAAACATTTTTATATAAAAGAGGCTTCATTCCAGTATTCTTTAGAAATTATCATTTTATCTGTTGAACATTAGTAAAGGCATTTATCTGCCGCATTTCAGGAGGATTCTTTACCTCTGAGCCACTGGGGAAGCCCCCAAAGGCATTTTCATGCATAACCAAATTCTTCATTAAAAAACAGCTTAAAGGAAGATAGTTGATGGATGAAGCATCAGTTCATTCTTTCTCTCAAACGTGTTTTTTTACTTTAAAGTTCATTAGGAACTTTAGACATAGTTTCATAAATGAGGGAATATATATTAATACAAGAAGGTGCTATCTTATCCGAGAATAACCAGAGAAACCATAGAGAGTGTCATGAGGTTTGCTGCTAGTCTGTGAAGTTGAAGTTCAAGAAATGTTGTCGTCCAGCATACTTCTTTGTTTCCATCTTGTTTACAGTGTCTTTCACAAAAATGGACTCAGAATGGAAAGTTTTCACTCTCAACCATTGTCTTTGAACACAAGCTCAGTAATAAACTTTCATTGCTGCTGCTTGCAAAGGCAAGTTCATATTTCCAATCAAGAGTGATTTTATAATATTCATAATAGATACCCACTACAACATGTTCACCAGGGAGAGGGCTGGTGTTCTTCTGGGCCACAGCCCACATTGCACCCAGAACTACAGAGGTGGGCTTGATATTGACTAACATGAAAGGATAGTCAATACAGCATGATGCTAAATGAGCCTTGCAGTGGATACAGCAGTAAATTCAGTGACAATTTGGTGGATAACCTTGAAAAGTTATGGATTTTGTCATTTTTGTCATCTCTGCTGGAAGTTTTTAAACTCAGTTCAGGGCTGGCACGTGAAGAATTGCAACTCTGTTATATTCTACTAGAAAAGAAACCCAGAATATGCAGGCAAAAGCTGTTATTCTGAAGAGTAAGAGTGCTTTGCATACAGATGAGAGAGAAAATGTCACAGTGCCTGCTCAGCCATCTGTGCCCTGGCCAGCTCCCCTCCCCACAGTCCTAGACTACAGCTCCTATCTGGCCAGGTACTCATTGCCACCAGCTAGATGAATGGTCACTTCATCGCGTGGCCAGCTGCTGCTTGCGCAGATCATCAGGCAGCCTCGGCTTGGTGGCTGATGGCTCCTTTGTGAGACATGAAGCAATCTCACTCTTCTGGACCAAGCTCATGCTTAATCTTGATAACATGATCTGATATAGCCATTATGGGAAAGTTAAATTACAGGCCAACCACACTCATGAATATAGATTAAAAAATATTAGAAAGCTAAATCCAGCAATCTATAAAAAGGATACTGATATATATCAAGATCTTCCCTGGTGGCTCAGTTGGTAAAGAATCTGCCCGCAGTGCAGGAGACCTGGGTTCAATCCCTGGGTTGGGAAAATACCCTGGAGAAGGAAATGGCAACCCTGCTCCAGTATTCTTGCCTGGAAAATCCTATGGACAGAGGAGTCTGGCAGGCTCCAGTGCATGCAGTCTCAATAGTTGGACACGACTTAGTGATCAGGACCAAGTTGTTTTGTTTGCATGTGTTTTTTTTTTTTTTGGTTCTCAAAATGTAGGGTTGGTTCAAAATTAAAATATCAAACAATATAATATATTGTATAAAAGAACAAATGAGGAAAGTTATAAGAATATCTCCACAGATGCAGAAAGTCCATTACAAATTAATATTCTCTTATGATCATAAAATTTTAGGAAACTGTTAATAGAACAAAACTTCCTCAATTTGATAAGAGTACCCACCAATAACCTCTAACAAACATTACCCTCAGTGGTGAAATACTGAAAGCTCTGTCTCCTTTTTGAAATAAGAAACAAAACAGATTTATCCACTGTCACCATTTTCTATTCAACATTTGCATTAAAGAGCCTAGGCAGCCACTTCAATAACAATGAAAAATAAAAGAGAAAATAATGCATATAGAAGAAGAAATAAAACTCTTAATTCATTGTAGAAAATCTAAGATACTATATAGATGAATTATTTAGAAGAATATATTAGTTTAACAGGTTTGCCAAATAAATGGTCAATATACAAAATTATATACTGGGTATATTAGCAATAATTTATTAGAAAATAAAAATTATTCAGTTTTCCAAAAAAGCAACTATATAGAAGTTCATCTAACAAAAATTTATGAGCTCTCAGAAAAGGAAAAATATTAAGAGAAATTAAAAGGAGCCCTAAATAAATAGCCATGTCATATTCCTGGACTGAAAGACTCAGTGTAAAGATATAATTCTTAACAGTATGCCAAGTTTCTCTGTGTGTATGTATAGAAGTTGACAAACTAATTTGAAAAAGTATATGGAAATTCAGAGGCCCAAGAATAGCTGAGACTTTCTTTAAGAATAAAGTTAGGAGATATCAAGATTTGTTACATAGCTGTAGAATTAAAGCATCATGTTTTTGGTGCCAGGATAGACATATATTCCTGGAACACCCAAGAGATGTTCATGGTGGTGTCATTTGATTTAAAACAAAGGTGACACTGAAGAACATTAGGGATAAGATAATCTTTTCATTAACTGATGCTTTTCTTTCCATATTAAAAAAACACCTGATGCAGCCCTGGTCCCATATACAAAGATTTTAGGTGCATCAAAGTCTTAAGTATGAAAAGTGAAGCAAAAAATCTACTAAAAGTTGACATGAGAATATATTCTTGACTTTGGAGAATTACATGACTTACCTGATAGGTAAACTGAAAAGAGTAACAGATTCAGATTTTCCATTCTTGTTTCCCCCCTTTCCTGTCTTCCATTGGATAGTTGGAACTTATGTTTTTGTTTTTTGAAAAGTTCTATACTTTTTACTTCAGGTAGCTGCCTTCATCATAAGACTCATGTTTATTTCCACTGATTCTTTAAATATGTCAATATTTACATACTTCTCTTCACAAGAGAATATTTATATTCATTCTTATATTTCTTATCTATACCAGTTCTGTCATGGTGATATATTCCAGAATTTTATTTCTAGTTTATTAAAGTTGTACATTCTCTTCTTTATTGTCCATAAAAATTGCTTGCATAGCAATATGTCTTGCCAAGAAATTTGCTATCCATTACTCCCCATATTTTTATATTTCTGAATGTGTTTCAAAAGTACACATTCTTATTTTGTGTGTGTGTGTGCATGTGCATTGGAAGCCTGTGTGCCCAAGGATATTTAATTATGTGCTCATATTTGAATGGCAATTTGGTTGTTTGAAAAAAATCTTGTTTTGAATGGATCTTTCTTCAGTACTTTAAAAATAACTGCTCCACTGATTTCTTGTACCTTGTATTAAGGTTAATGGGTGTAATTATGATATGATTCTTCTCTTTTTTAAATAGGTGATCTGCTTCTTCAATTCAGATGCTTTTAAAATTTTTACTTTGTCTTTGCTAATCTTAAATTATACATCTTGATAGAGGTGTACTTTATCTTATATATTCTGTTTCAAATTCTGTGAGTCTTTTAAATTTCAGATCTTTTATTGAGCTTTATTTCTAGGAAATTTATCCTCAATGTTTCTTCAAACATTTTCTCCTCTTTATTTTTGTCCTTTATGAAAGCCCCATTATCCAGTTATAGACAGTTTTCCCTTGTTTCACAGATCAAAGATGCTCTTTTATATTTTCTATCTCTTTATTCTTTTGTCATCTGAAGAGTTGCTCAGTTTGTACATTACAAATTTGTTCTGCAGCAGTACCTGTGAGCTCATATTTCCCTTAGGTATAAGATACCCTGTCTGATGATGTGTCCGATAATCTGTATTGCAGGTGTTAAGGCAAAAGAAGAGGATGAATCTCAGGGCACCGAGACTCTGCCCAGTAGAACCATTGCATAGCACTCCTTTTTTAAAATTTTTTTAGCACTCCTTTTAAAAGACATCTGTTGTGTTATTTATTATTTAAAAATTTTTATTGTATTTATTGAAATATAGTTGATGTACAATATTATGTTAGTTTCTGATGTACTACATAATGATTTGACATTTGCAAAATGGCAACCCACTCCAGTATTCTTGCCTGGAGAATCCCATGGACGGAGGAGCCTGGTGGGCTACAGTCCATGGGGTCGCAAAGAGTCGGACACGACTGAAGGACTTCACTTCACTTCATACATAGCAGTATATGCATGCATACACATGTATGTATGTGTATTGTATCTTCTTGATCCATTTGTCTGTCAGTGTACAGTTGGTTTGCTTCCATATCTTAGCTGTTGTAAATAATGCTGCAGTGAATATTGCTGTGCAAATACCTTTCCCAATTAGGGTTTTCGTTTTCTTTGGGTAAATGCGCAGACATGAAATCACTGGATTTTGTGACAATTCTATTTTGAAATCTTGAGGAATCTTCAAACTGTTTTCCATAATAGCTGTATCAATTTATAATCTAACAGTGTACTAGAGTTACCTTTTCTCCACATTCTTGCCAACACTTGTTATTTGTTGTCTTTTTGATGATAGCCATTCTCACGGGTGTGAGGTGGTATCTCATTTTGGTTTTGATTTGATTTTCCTGATTAGTGATGTTGAGCATCTTGTCATGTGTTGGTCGCCTGTGTATCCTCTTTGAAAAAACATCTATTCAGGTCCTCTGCCTATTTTTATTATCAAATTATTATCAAGATGTTGATTGTATGAGTTCTTTGTATATATATATATATTTTTTTTTTCTGGAATATAGTTGATTTAAAATGTACTGGGTATATGCAGATATCTACTTTTTAAATATTCTTTTCTCATGTAGATCATTAGAGCATTGAGTTGAATCCCCTCTGGTATACAGTAGGCCATGATTAGTAATCTGTTTTATATACAGTAGTGTGTTTATGTCAATCCTAATCTTCCAATTTATCCCTCCTCACTCTTACCCCCTGGTAGCCGTAAGTTTGTTTTCTACATTTGTGACTCTATTTCTGCTTTGTGAATAAGTTCATTTGTGCCATATTCTTAGATTCCACATATAAGCAATATGTGGATATTTGTCTTTCTCTGTCTGACTTACTTCACTTAGTATGACAATCTCTAGGTCCATCCATGTTGCTGCAAATGACATTATTTCGTTCTTTTTTTATAGCTGAATAATATTCCATTGTATGCTTATACCACATCTTTATCTACTCCTCTGCTGATGGACATTTAGGTTGCTTCCATGTCTTGCTTATTGTAAATAATGCTGGTATTAACATTCAGTTCAGTTCAGTTGCTCAGTCATATTTGACTCTTTGCACCATGACTGCAGCATGCTAGGCTTCCCTGTCCATCATCAACTCCCAGAGTTTGCTCAAACTCATATCCATCAAGTCAGTGATGTCGTCCAACCATCTCATCCTCCGTCGTCCCCTTCTCCTCCTGCCTTCAATCTTTCCCAGCATCAGAGTCCTTTCCACTGAGTCAGTTCTTCACATCAGGTGACCAGAGTAATGGAGCTTCAGCTTTAGCATCAGTCCTTCCAATGAATATTCAGGACTGATTTCCTTTAGGATTAACTGGTTTGATCTCCTTGCAGTCCAAGGGACTCTCAAGAGTTTTCTCTAACACCACAGCTCAAAAGTATCAATTCTTCAGCTCTAAGCTTTCTTTATAGTCCAACTCTCACATCCACACATGACTACTGGAAAAAACCATAGGTTTGACTATATGGACCTTTGTGGGCAAGTTAATGTCTCTGTTTTTTAATATGATGTCTAGATTGGTCATAGCTTTTCTTTCAAGGAGAAAGTGCCCTTTAATTTCATTGCTGCAGTCACCATCTGCAGCGATTTTGGAGCCCAAGAAAATAAAGTCTGTCACTGTTTCCATTGTTTCCCCATCTATTTGCCATGAAGTGATGGGACTGGATGCCATGATCTTAGGTTTCTGAATGTTGAGTTTTTTTAAATTTTTACTTTATTTTACTTTACAATACTGTATTGGTTTTGCCATACATTGACATGAATCCGCCACGGGAGTACATGAGTTCCCAATCCTGAACCCTCCTCCCACCTCCCACCCCATATCATCTCTCTGGATTATCCCTGTGCACCAGCCCCAAGCATCCTGTATCCTGTATCGAACATAGACTGGCGAGTTTTAAGCCAACTTTTTCACTCTCCTCAAGAGGTTCTTTAGTTCCTATTCACTTTCTACCATAAGGGTCGTTTCATCTGTATATCTGAGGTTATTGATTTCTCCCAGCAACCTTGATTTCAACTTGTGCTTCATCCAGCCCAGCATTTTGCAGGGCGTACTCTGCATAGAAGTTAAACAAGCAATGTGACCATATACAGCCTTGATGTACTCCTTTCCCAATTTGGAACCAGTCTGTTGTTTCATGTCCGGTTCTAACTGTTGCATCTTGACCAGCATACAGATTTCTCAGGAGGCAGATAAGGTGGTCTGGTATTCCTATCTCCTTAACTCTTTTCCACAGTTCATTGTGATCTACATGGTCAGAGGCTTTGGCATAGTCACTAAAGCAGAAATAGATGTTTTTCTGGAATTTTCTTGCTGTTTCAGTGATCCAGCGGATGTTGGCAATTTGATCCATGACTGCTCTGCCTTTCCTAAATCCAGTTTGAAAATCGGAAATTCTCGGTTCATGTACTATTGAAGCCTTGCTTGGAGAATTTTAAGCATTACTTTGCTAGCATGTGAGATGAGTGCAATTTGTGGTAGTTTGAATATTCTTTGGCAGTGCCTTTCTTTGGGGTTGGAATGAAAACTGACATTTTCTAGTCCTTTGCCACTGCCGAGTTTTCGAAATTTGCTGGCATATTTAGTGCAGCACTTTCACAGCATCCTCTTTTAGGATTTGAAATAGCTCAACTGGAATTCCATCACCTCCACTGGCTTTATTTGTAGTGATGCTTCCTAAGGCCCATTTGACTTCACACTCCAGGATGTCTGGCTCTAGGTGAGTGATCACACCATTGTGGTTATCTGGGTCATTAAGATCTTTTTTGTGTAGTTCGTCTGTGTTTTCTTGCCACCTCTTTTCAATATTTTCTGCTTCTGTTAGGTCCATACTGTTTCTGTCCTTTATTATGCCCACTGTTGCATGAAATGTTTCCTTGGTATCTCTAATTTTCTTGAAGTGATGTCTAGTCTTTCTGATTCTGTTGTTTTCCTCTGTTTCTTTGCACTGATCACTTAGGAAGGCTTTCTTAATCTCTTCTTGCTATTCTTTGGAAGTCTGCATTCATATGAGTATATATCTTTTCTTTTCTCCTTTGCCTTTTGCTTCTCTTCTCACCTATTTGTAAGGCTCTTTAGACAACCATTTTCCCTTTTTACATTTCTTTTTCTTGGGAATGTTTTTGATCATGGTCTCCTGTGTAATGTCTCCTCTGTCCATAGTTCTTCAGGCACTCTGTCTATCAGATCTAATCCCTTGAATCTATTTGTCACTTCCACTGTATAAGGGATTTGATTTAGGTCATACCTGGGCTCCAAAATCACTGCAGATGGTGACTGCAGCCATGAAATTAAAAGACGCTTACTCCTTGGAAGAAAAGTTATGACCAACCTAGATAGCATATTCAAAAGCAGAGACATTACTTTGCCGACTAAGGTCCGTCTAGTCAAGGCTATGGTTTTTCCAGTGGTCATGTATGGATGTGAGATTTGGACTGTGAAGAAGGCTGAGTGCCAAAGAATTGATGCTTTTGAACTGTGGTGTTGGAGAAGACTCTTGAGAGTCCCTTGGACTGCAAGGAGATCCAACCAGTCCATTCTGAAGGAGATCAGCCCTGGGATTTCTTTGGAAGGAGTGATGCTAAAGCTGAAACTCCAGTACTTTGGCCACCTCATGTGAAGAGTTGACTCATTGGAAAAGACTCTGATGCTGGGAGGGATCAGGGGCAGGAGGAGAAGGGGATGACAGAGGATGAGATGGCTGGATGGCATCACCGACTCGATGGATGTGAGTCTGAGTGAACTCCGGGAGTTGGTGATGGATAGGGAGGCCTGGCGTGCTGTGATTCATGGGGTCGCAAAGAGTCAGACACAACTGAGCGACTGAACTGAACTGGCTGAACTGAGTGATATAGAGGTTTTCCATACCATCTTCAATTTAAGTTTGAATTTTGCAATAAGGAGTTCATGATCTGAGCCACAGTCCTCAGCTCACAGTCTTGTTTTTGCTGACTGTATCGAGCTTCTCTATCTTAGGCTGCGAAGAATATAATCAATATGATTTCAGTATTGACTGTTTGGTGATGTCCATGTGTAGACATGGACATCATGTGTAGAGTCATCTTTTATGCTGTTGGAAGAGGATGTTTACTATGACCAGTGCGTTCTCTTGGCAAATCTCTGTTAGCTTTTGCTCTGCTTCATTTTTTAGTCCAAGGCCAAACTTGCCTTTACTCCTATATCTTTACTTCCTTCTTTTGCATTCTAGTCCCCTATGATGAAAAGCACATCTGTTTTTTGGTGTTAGTTTTAGAAAGTCTTGTAGTCTTCATAGAACTGTTCAGCTTCTTCAGCATTAGTGGTTGTGGCATAGACTTGGATTACTGTGATATTGAATGCTTTGCCTTGGAAATGAACAGAGATCATTCTGTTGTTTTTGAGATTGCACCCATGTACTGCATTTTGACTCTTTTGTTGACTATGAGGGCTACTCCATTTCTTCTAAGGGATTCTTGCCCATAGGTCATCTGAATTAATTCACCCATTCTGGTCCATTTTACTTCACTGATTCCTTAAATGTTGACATTCACTCTTGCCATCTCCTATTTGACCACATCCAACTTGCCTTGATTCATGGACCTAACATTACTGGTTCCAATGCAATATTGGCGATGGCACCCCACTCCAGGGTTCTTGCCTGGAAAACCCCATGGATGGAGGAGCCTGGAAGGCTGCAGTCCATGGGGTCGCAAAGAGTCAGGCACGACTGAGCAACTTCACTTTCACTTTTCAGTTTCATGCATTGGAGAAGGAAGTGGCAACCCACTCCAGGGTTCTTGCTTGGAGAATCCCAGAGACGGGGGAGCCTGGTGGGCTGCTGTCTATGGGGTCACACAGAGTCGGACATGACTGAAGTGACTTAGCAGCAACAGCAGCATGCAATATTATTCTTTACAGCATTGGACTTTACTTCCATCACCAGTCACATCCACAACTGGGCATTTTTTTCACTTTGGCTCAACCTCTTCATTCTTTTTGGAGTTATTTCTCCATTCTTCTCCAGTAGCATATTGGGCACCTACCTACCTGGGGAGTTCTTCTTTCAATGTCCTATCTTTTTGCCTTTTCATACTGTTCATGGGGTTTTCAAGGTAAGAATACTGAAACGGTTTGCCATTCCCTTCTCCAGTGGACCACACTTTGTCAGAACTCTCCACCATGACCCATCTTTCTTGGGTAGTCCTACAAAGCATGGCTCATTGTTTTACTGAGTTAGCTGTGATCCATGTGATCAGTTTGGTTAGTTTTCTGTGATTGTGGTTTTCATTATGTCTGCCCTCTGATAGATAAGGATAAGAGGCTTTTGGTAGGAGGGACTGGCTGTGGGGGAATCTGGCTTTCTCTGATGGGTGGGGCCATGTTCAGTAAATCTTTAATGCAGTTTTCTGTTGATGGGGGGTGCTGTGTTCCCTGACTGTAGTTTGGCCTGTAATGGTGACCTCTTTCAAAAGGACTTATGCCAGCACACCCCGTGGCTCACAGGACTGTTGTATTCAGTGTCCCTAACCCCATGGCAGGCCACTGTCGACCCACGCCTCCACTGGAGACTCCTGGACACTCACAGGCAAGTCTGGCTCAGTCTCTCTTGGGGGTCACTGCTCCTTTCTCCTGGGTCCTGGTGTTCACAAGGTTTTGTGTTCTCTAAGAGTCTGTTTCCCCAGTCCTGTGGAAGTTTTGTAATCAGACCCCACTGGCCTTCCCTGGGGGTTCTCTGTCCCTTTGCTGGATCCCCAGGTTGGGGGATCTATTGTGGGCCCTAGAACTTTTCCAACAGTGCAAGAACTTTTTTGATTTAATTGTTCTCCAGTTTGTGAGTCATCTTCTTGGCAGCTCTATGGTGGGGCTAATGGCGACCTCCTCATAAAAGAGGATTTATGCCACATGCTGGGCCTCCCAGGTCTGTTGCAGCCAGAGCCCCTGCCCCTGCGGCAGGCCACTGCTGACCTGTGGCTCTGCACGAGACCCTTAAACACTCAGAGGCAGGTCTGGCTCAGTCTCTGTGGGGCCTCTGGGTCCTGGTGTGCATAAAGTTTTGTTTGAACCCTCCAAGTGTCTGCGGTGGGTATCAGGTTTGATTTCTAAATGTGATTTTGCCCTTCCTACTGTGTTGTTGGGACTCCTCCTTTGTCCTTGGACACGGGGCATCGTTTTTTTAGTGGGACCCAAATTTCTTGTGTTGATGATTGTTCAGGAGCGAGCTGCAATTTGGGAATTCTCATAGGAGAAGATGAGTGTGTCCTTCTACTCTGCCATCTTGAGAGGTTGTTTGAATTAAGGTGCATATATCTTTTTGAATTATGATTTTTTTCTGGATATATACCAGGAATGGGATTGCTGGATCATATGGCAACTCTATTTTTAGTTTTAAAAGGAACCTTCATACTGTTCTCCATAATAGCTATACCAGTTTCCATTCCCACCAACAGTGTAGGAGGGTTCTCTTTTCTCCACACCCTCACAGCATTTATTGTTTGTAGATTTTTTGATGGTCATTCTGACCGGTAGGTATGAGGTAGTACCTCATTGTGGTTTTGATTTGCATTTCTCTAATAAGTAGTGATTTTACGTACTTTTTCATGTGCCTCTTGTCCATCTGTATGTCTTCGTTGGAGAAATATCTGTTTAGGTCCACCCATCTTTTGATTGGGTTGTTTTATTTTTTTTAGTATTTAGCTGCATGAGTTGTATATTTTAGAAATTAATCCCTTGACAGTTGCTTCATTTGCAAATGTTTTCTGTCTTTCTGTGAGTTGTCTTTTCATTTTGTTTATGGTTTCCTTTGCTGTACCAAAGCTTTTAAGTTTAATTAGGTTCCATTTGTTTGTTTTTGTTGTTGTTTTCATTTCTCTAGGAAGTAGATCAAAAAAGATATTGCTGCAATTTGTGTCAGAGTGTTCTGCCTATGTTTTCCTCTACAAGTTTTATGGCATTACATTTAGGCCTTTAATCCATTTTGAGTTTGTTTTTGTGTGTGGTGTTAGAATTTGTTCTAATTTCATTCTTTTACATGTAGCTGCCTACTTTCCCCAGAACCACTTATTGAGAGACTGCCTTTTCACCACTGTATATTCTTGTCTCCTTTGTCATAGATTAATTTACCAGAGGTGTGTGGGTTTGTTTCTTGGTTTTCTGTCCTGTTCCATTGATCTGTATTTCTGTTTCTGTGCCAATACTGTATTTACTGTTTTGATTACTATAGGTTTATAATATAGTCTGAAGTCAGTAACCCTGATTTCTCCAGTACTATTTTTCTTTCTCAAGATTGCTTTGGTTATTCAGGGTCTTTTCTGTCTCCATACAGTTTTAAAGTTTTTTTTTTTTTTTTTTTGGTTCTGTTTCTGTGAAAAATGCCATTGGTGATTTGATAGGGATTGCACAACTTCATTTGTGTCATATTTCAGATTCCACATATAAGTGACATCATATGGTATTTGTCTTTTTCATTCTGACTTAATACAATAATGTCTAGGTCCACCCCTGTAGTTGCAAATGACATTATTTCATTCTCTTTTATGGCTGAGTGGTATTTCCTTGTATATATGTAGCACTTCTTCTTTATCCATTCATCTGTCAGTGGACATTTAGGTTGTTTTCATGTCTTGGGTATTCTAAATAGTGCTGCTATGAACATAAGGATGCGTGTATCTCTTCAAATTATAGTCTTTTTTGTTATTAAATCGTATGAGCCATTTGTGTAGCTTGGAAACCAGTCCTTTGTCAGTTGTATCATTTCAAATATTTTCTCCCATTCTGTAGGTTGTCTTTTCATTTTGTTTATGGTTTCCTTTGCTGTGAAAAAGGTCATCTGTTTGATTAGGTCCCATTTGTTTATTTTTTCTTTTATTTCTATTGTGTGGATAATATTGTTATATTGTTAAATGCCTCTACTGGAGCAAAGAAAATTGCCCTAACTTCAGAATATTAGACATAGGTACCCTAGAGATGTGTTTAGAGGATGTGAGGACATTTTTTTCTTTTTCTGTGACTTCAGAAGTCTACAGCTTTTAAATTGCTCTGCCCACATCATGCTTTATTTAATAGAGAGCCCAGTTGAAAGATACATCTCATCAGTCTTGGGTGTGAATGTAATGAATCTGAACATGGCTTTGAATGGCAAGGAAGTGAGTGAGTGTGTGAGTGTGTGTGTGTGTCTGTGTGTGTGTGTCTGTGTGTCTGTGTATGTGATGTCTATAGAATGTGTAAACAGATGCTGACAGGCATGGGCACCGATATACAGAATCCCACTTATTACTGAAATGTATGCCACTTGGAAAGGTTTTTTTATTTTAACCACTAATCATATAAATAAATGGTTCAGAGACCTCTGATTTTCTCATTATCAAAAACAAACACAAGTAATATTTTTCAGTTAACAGTCCTGAGCTGGCTGGGCTGGGTGGGTGCCTCTGCTCCATTTGGTCATTTAGGTTTCATCTGATGCTGTTGCTCCAACTTCACCGTTCTGTGGCGTAGCCCTCATCTGCCTGGCATGTGTTGTCTGTGCATGAGTGTGTGTGTGCATCATTATAAGAATGTGCATTTATTCCACAGGGCTCTATAAAGCTGTATTAATATTAAGTGGAACAAATGCAGTTAACATTCTTCCCTGATATCTTTTCCAGCAACAAACCTCTGATTTATGTTGTCCCTTTTTAAGGGGTGAATCTTTTGCAGACCCATCCTTACTGAGTCCTCACCTCCTCACAGCAAGCTGCAAAGCTGGTGTTACAGAGGCTGGAGTTCTAAGGGGCGCAGTAAGGAGCCATAATACAGGGAAGGACCTGGAAGTGGCTACGAATAATGAGAAAACCAAACGGGATGAGTGACAGTGGCAACAGATAGTTTTGTCTTGTGTACATTAGGTCTGTCCAGTGGCAACAGAAGCTAGGGTAAACTCAAAGTGAAATTCCATCTTAAGGCTCATGCTACCTTCAGAAGCAATCGAAAAGGCTAAAAAGTAACCCAAGTCACTTTTGAGTCAGGAATATTCTCTATGGGTAATGTTACCAGTAAGAGCCAAGTCCTAAGCTGTCCCTTTTCCATAGTACTAGGAGACTTTCATCATCGATACACCCACCATATGCCTCCTACTCTTTTCTGGGTGCCTTGGTTAGAGAACCTCTTCATTGTATTTTTCTGTTTTTCTAACAGAACCTCTGTGCTCTCTGCTGCTCACATCTCTGTATAAACATCACTCTCTGAAGTAGACAGACCTGGGGTTTCACTTCACACTCAAGAGGCAGAGCTCTGTGAGAGTTTGAGTGAAAGGGTATAGTTTGTTTAAGCCTTATTCAGGAGAAGTTGGAAGGAAAGGTGGTCTCTGGGTGTTTAGAATGGCTTGTTTTCCCTAAGATAAGCTCTGAGAAGCACTCTCATTGGCTGACATCTTTCCTGGCGAAACAACAGCAAAAAGTTGTTCTAGGGGTAGCAAGGCATGAGGGGAAAAAGTGTAGTTTTTAGAAACTGACAGAATTGAATTCTGATCCTAATAGCTCTAAACACCAGCTGTTTAATCTTTGGAGACAACTAGTAATACCCAAGTATGCATTTCCCCTACCTTCTTTTGAAAATAGAAGAATGGAACACATCACTTTTCAGGTTGGGACTCTATTTCACAATTCTTTTGAAATGAGGTGTGGGCAAATAACTGTTTTCCCAGAGGAATGTGAGTGGAAGTGATATGTGAAATATCAGTGTCACCTCCTTAAAGAAACAGCCGGTCCTCCCACAAGACTTGCCTGTACACATTTTGATGGGTTGAACACAGTGATGTGGCCCTGAGGAGCTGCCTCCCACCACGCCGGTGAGGACCGCAGTGTAGAGAAGGAGACAGAGCAACAATGTAGGAGGAGCCTGGGTCCCTGAATGATCACGTGGAACAGAGCTCCTCACTAATCCTAGCCGTCTGCTGATCCCTGTACTGCTGAGAGAAAACAGAAGTATCTTATCCTTGAGTCACTCTATTATTTGGTCTATCTTATGTTTTATATATAATAAATTGAGAATGTTTTTTGTCTGCTCCCTAAGTTTTCTCATCTGCAAAATGAGGAAAATATATTGCTTATCTTATTTATAAGCTTATTATGAAGATTACACAAATAAATGATTAGTACTGTGTTCGTATGTTCTGTATTTGCCTAGTATTATTATTGTTTATGCATACATATAAGTCTACCAGAAAAGCAGATTTTTAAGATGGATCAAATATATGTCTATAGCATTTTTACTTTTTGTGTCATGTGTAGGGTGAACAACCATCCCAATTTTCCTAGGACTGATGGGATTTCTGGAAGGTGGGACTTTTAAGTTTTAAAACTGACACAATCTCAAACTGGATCAAATTGGTCAGTCTAACTGGAATTCCAGCATGTGGGACTTTCAGTGCTGAAACAGAGGCTGTCCTAGGAAAACGGGAAAGAGCTGGTCACTCTATTCACAACACACCAATTGGAGACGTTCTCTGAAATAAATCTGAATTTGAAGTAGCATGCATCCTAACTCTCTCTCTTTCTCGAATCTGGTGAGAATTTAACCCACTGATACCAACTCTACAATTTATATAATTTTCTTTACTTTGAAACATTCATTATCATAGATGAGAACTGCTTTATACATACCTTTGCCATTAGTGGTTTCCCAGGTGGCTCAGTGGTAAAGAATCCAACATACCAGTGCAAGGAGACACAGGAGATGTGGGTTCAATCCCTGGGTTGGGAAGATCCCCTGGAGAAGGAAATAGCAACCCGTTATGCTTGCCTTGAATAATCCTATGTACGGAGGAGCCTGGCAGGCTACAGTCCATGGGTTGCAAAGAATCAGGCATAACTGAGCACACACACAAAAGCATTGCCATTACTAGCTTGCACATTGCCACCCTGAAGAAGTAGATGTTGCCATCCTTTTGTATTAAGGAACTGTAGGGTGTAGCAAAAGGCAAATGGTGACATAGTCATTGAGTCCTTTGGGGAACTTTATATCAAATCTATTTGACTACGAGGTGATCACATTGATGGTTCCACACACTGAGACCATCGAAGTACTGACTTGATTTGCTAGGGAAAATTTGGTTCCCTTATTGTGACTATAGGTTCATTTAGAGGAGAAGAGACAACAGTACAACTTACTTACCCATAAGACTGAGTTTGCTGGCCCACTGTCCATTGTTTAACCTGTATCTCAAATTGGAATTTAAGTTTACCAACTAGTAAGTTGATGTGGTGAACTGTGACTTAGTGAGAGCTTAGAGGACAAAAATTGAGGTTATTTTTTTCTTGATAAAATTTCCTTCAGATTTTACTCATTTCCCTCCTTCCTCTTGAGTATGAAGAAAATTCCTGTTATATCCTAGGTCAAGCCTAAGCTCATTCCTCCAAATATGACTCGGTGTCTCCAGCAGCTACTTCAATGCCAAGCATGTGCACCTAATGTTCGGGCAGGTAGTGCACTGGGGCGGTGTGGCGAACCAGGATTGAGAGTCCGCTGGAATCACCATTCACCTTTGATTCTGGAACTTATTGTTGCTCTTTCTGTTGTAATAACTTGATATTCTCCAGGATTTCTTGGCAATATTTCCAAAAGTACCTGGAAGAAATCTTCATTGTAAGTGAAATCATATGGGAGCAATAGCCCCTCTGGCAGCAGTAATGAGTACTATATAATCAATAGCAAGTGCAAAGCCAATGTCAGTGTGGGGCTGTGACGGTTTCTACTGTCGGTTCCATTGAGCTGACTAGCAATAGCTGTGTCCTCTACCCCTTGGATCTCCCAAGCTTCATGCTGGACCTGAAAGAATACTATTTGAACCATGATTTGCCAAGGATATGAGTATTATAGGTAGGGAAGCAGTTCCTTCCTATCTAGGGGAGGAATTATCTAGCTTCACAAACCAGATTGCATTTTCATTGCTGAAAGCTATAGCTTTCTTGTCAAACAGATATTTTGACTATCTTTGCCAGAAAATCAACCTGATAAATGTTGCACACTTTTTCAGTGTTTCTTTCTGGCACCATAATGTTGTGACTTCAGCTTGTGCAATATTTATGCGAGGTGAAGTACAGGTCTGGGAACTAGCTCGTTTGGGTCAGCAATCAGAGGACTGTTAGTAACAAGGAAAAGAGGATATAGGTCCTCATAAACTTTTCTTCTCCACTTTTGATGGCAAGAAAAAGCTGTTACTATAGTAATGGAATCTTAAACTATATATATGTGTGTGCATCTTATAAATCATATATATGATTTATAAAGATTCCTATATGGCTAGAGACATGTTTTTCTTATATTTGGGGGCTTAGGGCATTTCTGTAAAGTTTCCTATTTCAGAAAAGTTGAAGTGAGATGAATACGTCTGCTTCTAGCACTCTGATAATTTTGTAAAATTATTGAGAAGAAATAACCTAGAGGGTTACATGTATTGTCTTTGAGAATATTATTTACTTTTAATTTCATTGCAAATGTTTATCAAGGAGATTTAAATATCCTATTAGCATTGTTTTCTATTGGACCTCAGTTTTCTTTTCTTATGTTTTACATGCTATTAATGCTATCATTGTTATCATTACACTGTCTAAAAAGTGGAGTGGGGCATAAAGGAAGAGTTATCTTCAAAGAATTTATAATCCAATTGATAAGACAGGGCTTACACTTTTAAGTTTTCCCATAATATATGGTGGTGACATTTGAGCTAAATTTTCTGGTTCTATGCAAATGGTTAATATTGGACTGAGAAAGTCCCCATTTTGGCCTAGTGTGTGGACCAGAGAACAGAGATTGAGAGCAGAAGATGACTATTCAGGAAGCAAATATGGATATTCACAGCCAGAGTAAGCAATTGCAAGACCTCAAATTTAGGAAGCAGTCCATGGGAAAACTGATAGAAGAAAATAAACAGCCGCGTTGGGGAGAAAAAACAGATTTACTGGAAAATTTAAGTTGGACTGATGGTTGTTGTTGGTTTCTCCCTCTTGGTGTTGTCTTCCTCCCTTCCTAGATCTCAAGATGCCCTCCTGATCTTTGTCTTGTCTGGTTACTGAGAACCAGTATATTGGAGTGACTGGAAAAGGTTCTGTAGAGGAAATGGAACTCTAAGTTGACTTTGATAGATTGGAAGAATTTAGAGGATGAATAAACAGCAAACCATAAAGAATATTAATTATCTTTGTACTGAATCTAAAGATAAATTATTTTTTAAAATATTAATGTGTTTAATAACAGATTTGATGAACACATATGGGCTCTTCTGTCTACTTGGATTCTAATTACATGGGAGTGATGCTGGGAGGGATTGGGGGCAGGAGGAGAAGGGGACGACAGAGGATGAGATGGCTGGATGGCATCACTGACTCGATGGACGTGAATCTGAGTGAACTCCAGGAGATGGTGATGGACAGGGAGGCCTGGCATGCTGTGATTCATGGGGTTGCAAAGAGTCGGACACGACTGAGCGACTGAACTGAACTGGTATTTGAGCTTACCTTCTAGGAATGTCACTTTAACAAAACTAGTTGGACATTACTTGGAAGAATGATACACCATATTACTCATTCTGATATCATTCTAGAAACTGGGAGTCTTACATGGGCACAGCAATGTGTTAGGTACTTTAAGGGAATACAGAAGTGAATATGCATGGTTTGTGCTTTCAAAATAATGAAAGAATAAGACACTTGCATAAAAAACTCAGATAAAAAATAGACTATGTATGTAAGAATCAATGGCATGCAGGCACACAACTTGGGGTTTTAGGAGGGACAGTAATTCTGAAGGCAGCACAACTGATAATAATGGTTTGGGGAGGAATTTTTTTTCAGGCTGAGTGCTGTTACTTCTTAAAAATTATTTATTTATTGACTGTCCTGAGTCTTTGTTGCAGTGGATCGGCTTCTCATTGCAGTGGCTTCTCTTGTATACAGAGGAAAGGCTCTAGGGTGTGCAAGCTTCAGTAGTTGCAATAGTAGTTGTGGCTCCTGGGCTCTAGAGCACAGGCTTACTAGTTATGGCGAATGGGTTTAGTTGCTTCATAGCATGTAGGATATTCTCAGACCAGGGATTGAACCCATGTCTTCTGCATTGGCCAGCAGATTCTTTACCACTTAGCCACCTGGGAAACCCTGTCACTTTTTCAGAAGAATTGGCAAAAACCACTACAATATTGTAGAGTAATTAGCCTCCAATTAGAATAAATTAATTAATTAAAAATAGAAATTTCTTGACAAATCATCATTAGTGGAAGCTGAGATCATGTGTGTCCTGAATGAATTGCCCTAGTCAGGACAATGGAGAAGGCAATGGCACCCCCACTCCAGTACTCTTGCCTGGAAAATCCCATGGGTGGAAGAGCCTGGTGGGCTGCAGTCCATGGGGTCGCTAAGAGTCGAACACGACTGAGCAACTTCACTTTCACTTTTCACTTTCATGCATTGGAGAAGGAAATGGCAACCCACTCTAGTGCTCTTGTGTGGAGAATCCCAGGGACGGGGGAGCCTGGTGGGCTGCCATCTATGGGGTCTCACAGAGTTGGACATGACTGAAGCGACTTAGCAGCAGTAGCAGCAGCAGTCAGGACAAAGCAAGATTTTTTTTTTTTTAAATTGTAAGAGGTACAGAGGAAGAGAAGGAAGGAGGGAGGGAGAACCTGACATGGAGCCAGAAGGCAATGCAAGGTTGTATGCTTCTCAGTATAATTTCTAAGAATTCCTAAGCAATTCCTAGCAATTCCTGAGAATTGCTAAATCTTCAGTAATGCCTAAAAAGATTATTAAATGATGAATATAAATACATTTCCCTAGACTGAATTGTATGTTCTGGCTCTAATGAGGCAGAATGAAGCTATTTTGCCTATAGTGAAAGGGGAAGAAATAAGTGACAGGAATTCATGGTTATCACGAGGTTAACTTCTCCAAGGAGAAAGAGACCCCAGATGACACCTGCGTGATGTTAAGAAAGCTCTTGGGAGAGATGTGGTTTGAACTGGGACTTTGACTTCAGCAGGAAGCTATGGGGAACTGTAGGGGATATTCCAGGAGGAGGAATGAGCATGGGCCAAGGCACTGAGGATGGAAGAGGCAGGGTCCATCACCATAATCAGCGGCCGTGCCAACTGTGTTATACAAATCAGTCCAAAGGAAAAGCAGAGACTGGCCAGACTTGACATGGGCTGGTTAGGATGGAACCCAAGACTGTAGTTCCTCTGCAGTCCACCTGTTACTGAGTCCAAGGTTATACTGCTTGCCACATGTGTATGTGCTTAGTTACACAGTTGTGTCCGACTGTTTGCAACCCCTTGGACTATAGCCCACCAGGCTTCTCTGTCCATGGGATTTTCCAGGCAAGAATATTGGAGTGGGTTGCTACTTCCTTCTCCAGAGGATCTTCTCAGTCCAAGGATCGAACCTGCATCTCCTGTGTCTCTTGCATTGTGGGCCAATGCTTTACCCATTGAGCCATCAGGGAAGTCTTCTTGTCACATGACAGGCCAATAAATCAAAAGATGAATTGTTGGGGGATGTAATAGTGCCTTTATTTGGAAAGTCAGCACACTGAGAAGGTGGTGCACCCAAAGAGCCATCTAGCGTAGGTTTGGATGCTAGTTTCTTCTGGAGAGCAAAGAGGGCCAAGTGAGGAGGTAGAGTAAAAATGGTCAAGTTGTTGCAGATCTTTCCTGGCTTTGACCAGACTCTGGAGGGGATGTGTTCATTTCCTTTTTCCTGCAGCCATTCACAGGTGGGCCTGGTCAGGATGTTTCCTGTGAGCTAAACAAAGGTATTTCAGTGTAAGCTCAGGCATGGGAGGTGGGGCTCCTGGAGAAGAGCCATTATCTATACTTGAAGCTGTAGGCAGCATTCTTTTAGTGACTACCTGGTAGCAAAAAACAATTGAATGCAAAGGTTAAAGTAAAAGAAAAAAAATGGAACCAGATTTGTTCTTCCCTTTTGCACTCCTAAAGTGTAGGTGGTTCCTGTTGTATTACGTTTGGAACCTGGATCTTTGCGGTTTCTTCTTGTTAGGCCCGCTCCTAAAGGATTGCTTTCTGCCTCCTGGAAACAATAGTGGCAGCAGACTGGGTTTCAGGAGTGGGGTGCCTATAGTGGCCCATCAGGCAGTGCCCCATCTTCTGGTTATGATTAAGTTGTTGTTTGGCACATTTTTGCTTGGATATGGCTTTCTGGAGAACCTTGGGAGATGTCAAACCCCATAACTGATCCCTGGGACCAAAGCATTCACGGACAATTAAATGAAAGCAGACACGTCACTGGGGCCTGCCCCTGAAATATGGCAGCCCACATCTTTGAAAGTTACAAACCCCTCTGTCTGTCATCCCCCATAGACTCTCCATTGCTCCTGCTTGTCAGCTCACATGCAACCTGAATCACCTGACACCGGGGAAAAGGTGAAGTAAAAGTGCAATAAAACCCTCTGTTGACTGGCAGTGCCCTTGAACGTGATACTCCCTTTCAAAGAACAATGTTTGAAACATCCTAGAATTTCTGACAAACATGTAATTAATGCTCATCAAATGCTTTTGATTAAAAAGAGCGTGAATCTAAAGCCACACGGAAAGAGAATTTCTCTAGTTTTTTTTTTTTTTTAAGGTGGAGGTTGCTTGCACCTTGGAGGGTTATTTAGTAACCCTAGAACTATGGTTCTGGGAGTTGGAAAGTTGTCCAATGTTAGGTTGCAATCTATGTTTGATTTGCAAACATAGTTGCTCCTTCACCAAGTGGCCACTCAACTGAAGTCAAAAGTTATCTGATTACAGGAAACTAACTTGATCATTCTGGTTACTGTCAATATTTTGTAAGCTTGTTCCAACCAAACATCCTTGGAAAATTTCCGTTTTCATCTTATTGTGTATATAC
The DNA here is from genome assembly GCF_023091745.1 of Budorcas taxicolor. Classification (NCBI taxonomy): domain Eukaryota; kingdom Metazoa; phylum Chordata; class Mammalia; order Artiodactyla; family Bovidae; genus Budorcas; species Budorcas taxicolor. Next base: position 46,411,600 of record NC_068917.1, on the reverse strand, counting down.
AACTTGGGTAATATTCCCTTTGTTTTGGAAAGAGCTGCAATTTGAGAAGATGCCTTTTGAGGCCTTTCAAAATGGTTTGCAGTTTTTTTTTTCACTGTAGGAAAGCATTGCAGGCCAACACAATATGGCCTCAGTCTAATATAATAAATTAGTGATGCACACCTAGAGAAGGAAATGACAATTCACTCCAGTATCCTCGGCTGGGAAATCCCATGGACAGAGGGGCCTGGCAGGCTATAGTCCATGGGGTCACGAAAGAGTCGGACACAATTTAGTAACTAAACAACAACAACTCTGTTTGGAGGGTAAGATATGGAAAAGTTCCTTCATGCTAATTTCCTGCCTATTTATAATCACTAGGTCTTAAAATTCCCCATGTATCTCTGTCAGGTAGATAAAAGGGCCCCATGACTTCTGCTCAGATATTTCCCACACCTGGGTTTTGATAGTAGCTCTAGAGCTTAAAGCTCAACATTCAGAAAACAAAGATCATGGCATCCGGTTCCATCACTTCATGGGAAATATATGGGGAAATAGTCTGACACAGTGGAAACAGTGTCAGACTTTATTTTTTTGGGCTCCGAAATCACTGCAGATGGTGACTGCAGCCATGAAATTAAAAGACGCTTACTCCTTGGAAGAAAAGTTATGACCAACCTAGATAGCATATTCAAAAGCAGAGACATTACTTTGCCGACTAAGGTCCGTCTAGTCAAGACTATGGTTTTTCCTGTGGTCATGTATGGATGTGAGATTTGGACTGTGAAGAAGGCTGAGCGCCAAAGAATTGATGCTTTTGAACTGTGGTGTTGGAGAAGACTCTTGAGGGTTCCTTGGACTGCAAGGAGATGCAACCAATCCATTCTGAAGGAGATCAGCCCTGGGATTTCTTTGGAAGGAATGATGCTAAAGCTGAAGCTCCAGTACTTCAGCCACCTCATGTGAAGAGCTGACTCACTGGAAAAGACTCTGATGCTGGGAGGGATTGGGGGCAGGAGGAGAAGGGGACCACAGAGGATGAGATGGCTGGGTGGCATCACTGACTCAATGGACGTGAGTCTGAGTGAACTCCGGGAGTTGGTGATGGACAGGGAGGCCTGGCGTGCTGCGATTCATGGGGTCGCAAAGAGTCAGACACGACTGAGCGACTGAACTGAACTGAACTGAACTAGAGTAGGAAGAGAAGAAGGTCTAAGGAAATGAAACAAGCAAAAACACTTCCAGTCTGCAACATCAAATTTCATTACGTTCCATCATAAATAACTCCAATCAACCAAGTCTTTTCACGGTTAAAGTTACTTTGTGAAAAGCAGTTGTGTGTCCCATTCTCCAGGAGCAGATGGCAGTTATATGGAATCATTGCACTGCCCTTCACTTCAGAGATTTATAAGAAGAGTGAGGTCATGTTTACCAAGCCTTCTGCTCTCCTCACCAAATCAATTCCTTGTCAGTTTCCAGCCAGATCTCTGGAAGGGGTTAAGTAGGAGTCCAGGGGGACCACTTGACATCTGCTCCACTTACGACTTTTTGATCTTGTTGTTTTTGGTGTTTGAAGGGCAGGTCTACATGGAATGTGTGTGTGTGTGTGTGTGTGTATGTGGGTGTGAGCATGCAGTGAGGGTGGAGGGAGAGACTCTGTACACTTTGGTGTGGGAGCGAGAAGGAAAACAACCCCATGATGACAGATCAAAAGGAGTCAAAATAATTTTTTTTTTTTAAGTTGAGTGAAATTACACGCTATAAAACAATGATAATGGGAAGGAAAACACTGGGGGACTCATTCTTAAACCCTTTGTGAATAGGAATGTAAACTCTGGGTGTTTTACTATCATTAACCAACACTTTAACATGGGTGTCAATGAAAATCAAATTACATACTTCTCTCTGAGCTACAGCCCAGTTAACTAAGCCTCCAGGCATAGAGTTTATTCTTTTGCAAAAATAAAATGAAATTGTGCCAAGAAGAATATGTGTGAAGCTTGGGCAGAGGTGGTAGTGGTGGTTTAGTTGCTAAGTCACATCTGACTTTTGTGACCCAATGGATTGGAGCCTGCCAGGCTCCTCTGTCCATGGGATTTCCCAGGCAAGAATACTGGTATGAGTTGCCATTTCCTTCTCCAGGGGATCTTCCCAACCTAGGGATCAAACCCAGATCTCCTGCATTGCAAGCGGATACTTTATAAACCGAGCTAATAGGGAAGCCCCTAGGGCAGAGGTGACAGACGCCTGAAAGCACAAAGACAGGATGCAAATGGCAAGGCCACTAGCATTATTATCTCTTGGGCAGAGGTGACAGATACTAATGCTAGTGGCCTTGCTATTTGCATCCTGTCTTTGTGCTTTCAGGCTGCCGACACAGAAATACCATAGACTAGGTAGCTTATAGAGAACAGAGGAGTATTTCTGAGTCCTGGAGAGGAAATCTGAAGTCAAGGTGCTTGCAGATGCAGTGTCTGGTGAGGCTGCGCTTTCTGCACTAGACGGCTGTGAGCTCTCTGGGGCTTCTTTTTTAAGGGCACTAATCCCATTCATGAGGGCTCCATCTTTATGACATGTTATCACCTCCCAAAGGCCCACCTCCAAACACATCACACTGGGGGCTAGATTTTAACATATGAATCTGGGGGGGTGGGACACATATTTAGCTGATGGCACATCCCAAACTCTGGTCCTCATCTTTGGTGGGGATCGAGAAGAGAAATGAGGGAAAGGTAATTGGGATGGGCAAAAGAAAATTGCCTGAAGCATCCCAAAGCCTAAAGTGTTTTCTGAAGTATCAATACCTGGAAGAGCAGTGCAAAGAGAGGGTGAAGGACAGTCACTGCTGCGGTAACAGTGGGATTTGGGATCTCAGGACAGGAGCCACAGCCATCGCTGCCTCCCCTGAAACTGCCATTGGTTGACTGGACAGCCTCTCTTTAGATCCTGAAAGGATTAGAAGATGAAGGTCTGACTGTGACGGACATGTCTGGTTCACAAGTTTTTAGCATTAGCAAGTCTCCCTGTCTTGGCCACTCTCAAACTGAGTCCTTGATTATGTTTTGTTCTGACTGCTCTGGGGTTAAGGTGTTCTCTTGGTCTACTATGAGCATCCTATTTATTTATTCTCAGATATGAACAAAATTGGTTTATCTGAATCTTCCTAACCTAACTGAGGCTGAGAAACCACAGTTAGCTGTGGGGAGCAGGGAGAGTCAAGTCCAGGGTTTGGTAACAGGAAAGCTTGGACAGTGGAAAGGAGGCGAGGGTAACCACATGAGGGGACATATCATGTGAGGACCCAAAGTCCAGCTTTTGCTGCGACCCAGATAGCCAAAGGGAATGTGGTAGCTTCAACTGCACCCTAGGGCTTCACGTTCATGGAATGTCTGCAGTAGGTAATTACCACTCGTGCGCTGGTTTACAGATCGTGAAGTTGTCTCATCCTCCTCACACACCTAGAAAGTGGTCAAGGTGAGAATTGAACCCACATGTTGCTAAGCCAGGGAATCAGTATCCTAAATCCTGTGTCCTGGTCCTAAGGGACTTGGTGGCTGGGGAGTTTTTCCAGCCTGTGTTTTAGAGGTCAGATCCACCAGAGGAGGCAGCCTGGCCCCTTAATGACAATCCCATCTATACCTCGAGTTGAAAGGGTCTTGTTTTCTAGTGATTTTTTTTTTTTTCATGATGGAGAAGGTGTGTTACACGTGGCTGCTATTAGCTAGAACCTGCCCTGGTTAGGTCTTCGTGATCTGGCTGCCCTGGACATCCATCTCGACACCCTGCCTTCTGAGTCCAGACATCTGGAGGGGGGTGTGGGGCCACAAGGAGGGTGTGCCCCTCCTCTGCCTTTCATGTCACCTGGCATCTGCTCAGCAAGGTCTATCGTGAAGGCTTAAAACTAATCTTCTGTAGTTTACGAGCCCAAATCCATTTGCAATGAGGAAGACCCCGGCTGACCAGCAGCTTAAGCAAATGTCCTCCTCTATAGCATTCCTATGGCGAGACTTGAGTTCCACATGCATGATATAAGAGAGAGCCCAGGCAGGCCTTTCTCCCACACGTGGCTCAGAAATCATTTAGAAAACACACAGAAAAGACAGCCCTGGGAAGGCAACTGTTTCTTCTGCTCTGGGCCAGGCCTGAGCTCGCAGGCCACTCCTCATGGGCTCCTCTGATCTCAAGGTGTGATTAAAAACAGGTGTCTACCCAGTGCCTATAAAATATATACTGGCAATGGGGGAGATCTTTGGAGAATCTTTCAACTGGTAGATATATGGAGATAATTCCCAGCTCTGAGTCTACATAGATCCAGGCCTCCAGACCTATCTCTTAAAAAAAAAAAAAAAATTCCAGAAAACTTTCAGGGAAACTGGGAGCATATGGTTCCATCATCCTGTTTCGTAGAAAGAAATGTGAAAAGCATTAGAGAGACTCTGTCAAAATGTCAGAGTGGGCATGGCCCTGCTGGAAAAGCCTCTCTTGTCCCTTACCTTGTTCCCCCCACCTTCCCCGTCAGGATGACCCAAGTGACCTTGGGCTGTAGGGCAAAGTGGTGACTGCGATTCAGATGCCAGATTTACCCAATTTTTATTTAGTAAATAAATTGAATGTACTGCTGCTCATGTTTGGGATAAATACCTGATTAGAGTCTCTTAAAATATGACTACTACTGACCATAAATGAAAGGAATTTCAGCTGGGCAGTGTCTGTCCTGAGCAAGAGGATTGGGTTTCCTCTTTATTTGTTGTCAGCAAGGGCTCCTGATCTTTCGTACCTTGCAAGCTCATTAAGCAGATGCTCGAACGTGGGGATACTGACAACGCAGCTGTATTTCATTTGTAGATAATTGATGCAATAAATGTAATAACCAAATGAGATGTGTTGACTCATGAGCTAATTTGGGTGTAGATGTTACAGCACTTGTGCAGCTGGAAATGTTTCCATCATACAAATCTGTTTCAGATAAATGCGCCCCATTCCTGTCCTCACTAAGAACAGAACAAAAAAAAAGGTCATTCTGTATATCTGAAAATACAGAAGTTTGTAAGTTATGGTTGGTCTAACTACTGTTTGAAAAAATATTAATACTAGCAATTTATTACACAAACATGTGGCATTAACCCCTTACACATTGTGGGGTGTAAATTAAGGTGCTTGGACCTGACTTCCTAGGCACTTTGTTCTGAATCCCGGAAAAACCATGGTTGAAAAGCTGTGGCTACAGTGTTTTTCTTCTCCCTTTTACAGCAGGCAGAATTTCTTTTTTCATGGTCCATCTATTTCCTCACCTTTTATCTTCTTTGATATTTAGAGAAGGCAATTTGAGTAGTTCTGTGTGAGAGGCACAGTTCTGGGACTTTTAAAACAGTGGCTCTTGGGATGGACAGTCTTCAGTTAAGGCTGTCCATGCCAAGTTTCTTTGTAGTGTACAGAAACTCAGTGAGGAAGAAGCCGTTTTATTAGTCCAGCTAATAGCCTAGATCAGGGACTGGTATACTATTAATATACGTACTGTCTGTTTTCGTATAGCTCAGAATTAAGAAAGTTTTATAGTTTGAAATGGTTGCAAAGAATCAAAGAAAGAATAATTTTGGGGGGTGACATGAAAATTGTGTGAATTTCAAATGTCAGTGTCTGTAAAGTCTTAGAACATGGCTACTCATTCATTTACTGTTTTCTGTGGCTGCCTTGGTGGTTGGTTGCAACATTTACCATCTAACCCTTTGCAGAAAAAGTTGGTCAACCTCTGGCTTAGACTAAAACATCACTAATTCATGCAAGTGAGGAAAAGCTAGACTTGATCACAGTATACCTTAAACTGAAATGATCTCCAATTAAGTACACAAAGGGAAAGTAGATTCATTAGCAATGTCAGCAAAAGTCTTTCTTGAAGAAGGCATTGTTATTAGCATATATCAGCAATAGCCTAGTCTTTGTTCCTTATGCTGATATCTCAGTGGGTCATACCCTTTATATGCAAACACTATTTTAAATCTGTTTGAAAAATTTGGGCAACTTAAATTTTATAATCTTATTTTTGTGCTTAAACTATTCAACAAATTGTTTTGTCAGTGGTAGTTTAGTCACTAAATTGTGTCTGACTTGCGACCCCACAGACTGTAGCCTGCCAGGCTCCTCTGTCCATGGGATTTCCTAGGCAAGAATGCTGGAGTAGGTTGCCGTTTTCTTCTCCAGAGGATCTTTACCTAGGGATTGAACCCAGGTCTCCTGCATTGCAGGTGGTTACTTTAACCGACTGAGCCACCAGGAAGCCTCAATAGATATATTTAAAAATCAGGTTCATGGAAGTATAATTTTCATATATTATATAGCTTATAGTTCTTGAGTTTTGACACAAATTTTTATTTTGCCACCACCACAATCAAGATACAGAACTGTTGCATAACCTGAAAAGGTCCCGTCATGCCCCTCAGTTGTCAGTCCCCTTCCCTGGTCTCTTGACTCTGACTGATGTGTTTTCTGTTCCTGCAGTTTTACATTTTTCAGAATGTCACAGAAATGAAATCACACAGGATGTAATAGATATTTTAAAGTACATTTCAGTTCCTGAAACTGAAATTTACATGCCAGTGAACTCTTGATTTTCCTTGGTTACCCGGGCAAGGAATTAAGTTTGTTATACTGTTATCCATATCATAACACTTCTGAAGCTAGTATACAATGTTTTGCTAAGAAAGGAAGAAAATATTGGTATCAGTTATACTGAATTTTCCTGGATGAAATTTTTTTTGTTATATAAATATAGACTTTTAATAGCCTCCAAATGGAGCAACAGTTAGAACTGGACATGGAACAACAGACTGGTTCCAAGCAGGAAAAGGAGTACGTCAAGGCTGGATATTGTCACCCTGCTTATTTAACTTATATGCAGAGTACATCATGAGAAATGGGCTGGAAGAAGCCCAAGCTGGAATCAAGATTGCCGGCAGAAATCTCAATAACCTCAGATATACAGATGATGCCACCCTTATGGCAGAAAGTGAAGAGGAACTAAAAAGCCTCTTGATCAAAGTGAAAGAGGAGAGTGAAAAAGTTGGCTTAAAGCTCAACATTCAGAAAACGAAGATCATGGCATCGGGTCCCATCACTTCATGGGAAATAGATGGGAAAAACAGTGGAAACAGTGGCAGACTTTAGTTTTGGGGGCTCCCAAATCACTGCAGATGGTGATTGCAGCCATGAAATTAAAAGACACTTACTCCTTGGAAGGAAAGTTATGACCAACCTAGATAGCATATTCAAAAGCAGAGACATTACTTTGCCGACTAAGGTCCGTCTAGTCAAGGCTATGTTTTTCCAGTAGTCATGCATGGATGTGAGAGTTGGACTGTGAAGAAAGCTGAGTGCCGAAGAATTGATGCTTTTGAACTATGGTGTTGGACAAGACTCTTGAGAGTCCCTTGGACTGCAAGGAGATCCAACCAGTCAATCCTTAAGGAAATTTGCCCTGAATATTCATTGGAAGGACTGATGTTGAAGCTGAAACTCCAATACTTTGGCCACCTGATGCAAAGAGCTGACTCATTGGAAAAGACCCTGATGCTGGGAGGGATTGGGGACAGGAGGAAAGGGGACGACCGAGGATGAGATGGCTGGATGGCATCACCGACTCGATGCACATGAGTTTGGGTGAGCTCCGGGAGTTGATGATGGACAGGGAGGCCTGGCATGCTGCGATTCATGGGGTTGCAAGGAGTTGGACATGGCTGAGTGAACTGAACTGAACTGAACTGAAATGGTTTCTAAGGTAGGTAGGTTTCATGTGAGTAAAAATTGAGAAGAAAATTTGCTTTTACAGTCATAATCTGTCAGCCTGAACCTTTCTCTTCACTTTATCTCTTAAAAACAAAAATTATTTCAAATAGTATAGGATTATTCTCTAGGAATGGGGCATTGAAAGAAATCTTTTCACCATATACGTAAGCAAAAGAGGCAGAATACACACACGTACACATGTGCTTGCACTAAGAAAAGAAAAAAATGTGGATTTCCTATTTTTCTATATTGCACTGATTTTCTGGTAAGTGGAATTTGCTCTTTAGAAGCAGCTCTTAATATGCGTTCTCTTTCTAGACAATCCCACAACAGAGGGAGATGTTCCTGTATGCTGATGATGCTGTGATCAGTTCAGCTCAGTCGCTCAGTCGTCTCCGGCTCTGCGACTCCATGAATCGCAGCACGCCAGGCCTCCCTGTCCATCACCAACTCCCGGAGTTCACTCAAACTCACGTCCATCGAGTCGGTGATGCCATCCAGCCATCTCATCCTCGGTCGTCCCCTTCTCCTCCTGCCCCCAATCCCTCCCAGCATCAGGGTCTTTTCCAATGAGTCAGCTCTTTGCATCAGGTGGCCAAAGTATTGGAGTTTCAGCTTCAACATCAGTCCTTCCAATGAATATTCAGGGCAAATTTCCTTAAGGATTGACTGGTTGGATCTCCTTGCAGTCCAAGGGACTCTCAAGAGTCTTGTCCAACACCACAGTCCAAAAGCATCAATTCTTCGGCACTCAGCCTTCTTCACAGTCCAACTCTCACATCCATACATGACTACTGGAAAAACCATAGCCTGACTAGACGGACCTTAGTCGGCAAAGTAATGTCTCTGCTTTTGAATATGCTATCTAGGTTGGTCATAACTTTCCTTCCAAGGAGTAAGTGTCTTTTAATTTCATGGCTGCAATCACCATCTGCAGTGATTTGGGAGCCCCCCAAAGTAAAGTCTGCCACTGTTTCCACTGTTTTTCCCATCTATTTCCCATGAAGTGATGGGACCCGATGCCATGATCTTCGTTTTCTGAATGTTGAGCTTTAAGCCAACTTTTTCACTCTCCTCTTTCACTTTGATCAAGAGGCTTTTTAGCTCCTCTTCACTTTCTGGGTGGCATCATCTGTATATCTGAGGTTATCGAGATTTCTGCCGGCAATCTTGATTCCAGCTTGTGTTTCTTCCAGCCCAGCGTTTCTCCTGATGTACTCTGCATATAAGTTAAATAAGCAGGGTGACAGTATACAGCCTTGATGTACTCCTTTTCCTGTTTGGAACCAGTCTGTTGTTCCATGTCCAGTTCTAATGGTTGCTTCCTGACCTGCATACAGATTTCTCAAGAGGCAGGTTAGGTGGTCTGGTATTCCCATCTCTCTCAGAATTTTCCACAGTTTATCATGATCCACACAGTCAAAGGCTTTGGCATAGTCAATAAAGCAGAAATAGATGTTTTTCTGGAACTCTCTTGCTTTTTTGATGATACAGTGGATGTTGGCAATTTGATCTCTGGTTCCTCTGTTTTTTTCTAAAACCAGCTTGAACATCAGGAAGTTCACGGTTCACGTATTGCTGAAGCCTGGCTTGGAGAATTTTGAGGATTACTTTACTAGCATGTGAGATGAGTGCAATTGTGTGGTAGTTTGAGCATTCTTTGGGATTGGAATGAAAACTGACCTTTTCCAGTCCTGTGGCCACTGCTGAGTTTTCCAAATTTGCTGACATATCGAATGCAGCACTTTCACAGCATCATCTTTCAGGATTTGGAATAGTTCAACTGGAATTCCATCACCTCCAATGCATATTAAAAGTAATTAATATTCAGGATCATCAACCCTAATCTAGCTTCTCCTTTGCTGTCTTCTTCCATTTTAGTGTCAAGTAGGGTCACATACTGTTGCCCCTAGGAGGCCCTTTTCAAACTGTTTAGGATGGGGAAATTCACAAGACTCCCTCTGGAGTCTGAGCATGAACTTGGGTAGTGTAGTGAGTATTAAGTGAGCAAAAGGTCTTGTGAGGTTTGGTTCTCTACCTTAATATTTTTATGCTTTTGCATATTTTCCCTCCAGATCACGGAATAGTATAAAAAAATAAATTCAAGGTAGTGTAAGTATCTTTCTCAGTGGTAGGCTTTTATCCAAGAGGTCTAGAATTTTTCCCTTCTCTTTCTCTTCAGTCAGGTTTTGGATTAAAACTTAAAGTAGCAAGTTCAAAAATTGGTCTGAAGTTTTCATTTTATTTCAGACTGAACTCATGTTACTCCTGTTGAAAATTGTACTGACAGGCCTATATGTATAATTTATGATATTTCCTATCAAGATGTTTAGCTGAATTAGAAACATTTGTGAACCAGTCCTTCTGCAGTTGGTTAAAAGGCCTTTTTCTGCTGGGGTAGGGAGGAGTGTGGAATGCAGAGGCACCAAGAGAACCCAGAATACCTTTTATTTCAGCAACTGTTGATCAAGTAATTGACCGTAAACTGTTTACAACCATGACCCTTGTTGCAATCACAGAGGAGGTGTTTATGGATAGACATTAAGCTCTTTTAAAATTTGTTCACAAAGTGCTGTTTACAGAGCAAACATCCCAAAACATCTTGTTTTTTTTTTTCTGAAACGTTACATAAAATAGGTAACAAGGTTGGTCGGACAGCAGTGAGAGGGAAAAGGAGATGAACAAATGAAGCTTTGTCTATATTTTGGGGAAAACCTATTTTTTAAATAATAATTCCATTTTCACATTTTAGATCATGGAAAAGGGAACCTTCAACATAAGATCCACTGGTAGCATTTAAAAATACCCAGCCTTTTAGATAGAGGCTGTTGGACTGGCCTGTTAAGATGCTTAAAGAAAAAACAGTTGTTGACCACATTGATTCCTATATAGGATTGATAAACCTTACCAACAAAGAGAAATAATGTGCTTGTGAGGGAGAAAATATAATTGCAGTTGCATTTTCAAAGGGTAAAACAAGATATGACCCCTTTAAATCAGACTTTTGCCAAGAAGATGCCAAGAGATTTTTTTTTAAGTTCATGTGAATTGTTAAATAAAAGAAAGATAAGCTTATATTTTTAAAACTTTATATTTGATATTGGGGTATAGCTGATTAACAAACAATGTTGTGATAGTTTCAGGTGAACAGTTTCAGCCATGTATATACATGTATCCATTCTCCCCCAAACTGCCCTCCCCATCCAGGCTGCCACGTGACATTGAACAGGGTTCCATGTGCTATACAGTAGGTCCTTGTTGATTATCCATTTTAAATATAGCAGTGTGAAGGTACACTTACTTTTAAAAGAATGCATCTTTGGAAGGTAAGATTGTAACCTAGTAAAAAATTTCTGGAACAAATGTTGTATAAAGGGAAATCACCATTTCATGTAAGTGCGGCTCCCCCATGGAAGTGCATAGCTGAGGAACATGTGTGCAACACAGCTGGTATTTCTTGAGGACACCTTCTGTGTCTGCACTTGCTTAATGTGGAAGAGATACTTTGGTTCATTCTGGTGAGTCTCAAATACTTGAAAAATTGTGAAAAGATTGCTGGAGAATTCAGGCATCACTATGAGCAAAGCATTTGAGAAGCTTTAGCAGCTCTGGGCGTGAGGTGAAGTGAACTGAGACTCAGGAGTTAGCAGAAGAAAATGAACAGAGCAGATAATTAGGAGAGACCTAGAGAAGGGAAAGCTGGGAAAACTAGTGCCTCAGCTGGGAGAAAACGCAAGTGACTCTTTCTCATGTTAGACAGGCCAAAAGAAACAGGGGATTCCATGGAGAGGGTTTTGATGAAGAAAGAGGATGCCAAGCTTAATTTCAGAGAAGGAGATTTTAAGAAGGTTCTGGAATATACAAGGGAGAGTGCCTAAAGGTAGGAGGAAATAAATCATTGATGATTCTTAGGTTCATTTCAGTGGTATGTGGGGTTTGATGCTTCAAATATTAATCAGCTGGGATATTGAACTGAAAGGCAATCATTTTGACAATGTCATGCACTGCTTAGGAGCCCAAGGTTAGAGTAAATTGCTGGAGGAAAAGAAGCAGATGGAGAAACATTATTTCCTGAAGATTCTACCAACTCCTGGACAATAAGCCATGTGTTTTTGCATGCTTTCTCATCTTCATCTTTACAACACTTCACCATTTTAAAAAAAAATTTAGGTTAGGATATGCAGGTTAGAAGGCTCAGGAAGGCTTTATCCCTACTTTATAGGTAAGGAGAGAGAGGATTAGATAGGTTCAGCAACTATTCACAGGGTAATATTGAAATCGAGGTCTCCTAGACCTCTGAGATCCATGTGCTTTTCTCTGTACTCCACAGTTGGCTTGGCCTCAATTTGTTTTTAATCTCTCAGTTGTGGTTTTAATGGCCTTTCTACATCCAGAGTTCTTTTAATAATCCCTCACTAGGTTTGACTTTCAACCCCTGTTGACATTGCCTATTACTTACAGCTCAGTCAGAGAAAACATGCTTCAAGAACCCCGTCACATCAAGCCAGTAGCTAACTATACTGTCTTTAGACACTGTGGGTACTCTGTTTCTCAAGTGACTGAGCAAAACTTTGTTTTGGGTGACTTTTTCACCATCAGAGGAAAGTCACTGATTGTGCGTGCAGTGCTCATGACAAGTTGGGGCCTGGGAGCCTCTCCCTAGACGAGGACACAGGTCATGCACATAGTAGGAGACTTATTTTCCTCCCATATTGTATTTCTCCCTTCTCTGATCTAAAAAGGTAGTTAGGCCTTCATGGGTCCCCTCTATAGGTTCTGAAGCGTAGACTGACTTCAAGACACATCTGTTCCTGACTTTTCTTAGTCCAGGCTCATTGGAGTGGATGGGGAAGAATTTATATATTATGACATTGAATCAGAGGTGAGTGAATAAACAGTGAGGCTCCTCTCTGGGTCTGTGGCAATGGAAATGTCAGAGGGAAATATCTGCATGGCACCCTTAGTGAGGCTGGCTCTGTGTCCTAGAACTCCTATCTCCCAGAATCCCTGTAGCCCACATGTGACTTGTATTCAGAGCATCCAGCTGCAATGGAATAGACTGGGCTCAGACAAAAGGGTGCTGGTGAGAACGGTGATGGGCTGGATAATTCATGATAACACGCAAGTCTCTTGTCTTTGGTAGTGGCCTAGCAGTATCCTTCATTTCACGTAATGACTAATGTCCATAGGGATAAAGCCAAAAAGTCAAAGTCAATCTGACTTCAAGAAAATGGAGTTACTATGTTATGCATCAAGATTCTAGGTTGAAATTTACATCTACTGTATATGTTAGTAAATCACTATTAGATTCATGATTATGGTTGGACTTCCAACGGGAGGAATGCAGATAGTAAATGACAAAGAAATTTTACAGTGCAAGAAATCTTTATGGGAAAAAGGATTTCAAAAGCTTCATCACAGATATCTGTGGCAGAAACTGCTAGTTGTCTGCTCAGTCTTTTGTTCTAGTCAACTCTAGCTAAAAAATTAGTCCCTTGCAGCTTAAATGGTAAAGTTGCATATTTCTGGCTATTATATGAACAAGGTGGAGTTCCCAGGGAGCCATTTTTGGTTTTGTTCTTATTTTTGAAAAAAAAAAAAAATAAAAAAGAGCCAGTCTTTTAGTTAAGCATAAAAGACTTGGCCTTTAGTCCTCGCCTCTGTCTTTTTGTCTGTAAAACATGTGATGCTCATGGGTGGGATTAACCATCTTAAAGCCTAGAGGACACAAGCTATATGCTCAGCAGGGTGGACAGAGGAGGGAAGGGGGCCTGGGCCCTCAACCACATCTTGAGAACCTGTAGTGGCCCTGAATGGTGTATTTCCAGACTTCTTGTTGGGTAAGAAAAGCCATTGCTTCTTGGGTTAAGCCATGGTTTATTGGGTTTGTGCTCTTGGTAGCCAAGTCTTGAGTGACCGGGTGTTTATAAAGAGGGGAACCAGGAAAGCAGAGCGGAAAGGGGAGGGACATTCAGGGAGAGGCACAGAGGCGGGAATGGTTGTGGCATATCCAGGGAGCAAGGTATAGAACAGTCTGAAGAGTTTATTTATTCTGGCTGGAAAATCTCTAGTGAAAAGATGGGGAAAGACCAGGCAAGTTATGGAACTGATTAAATATTACAGTGCTGTTCTTTTAGAATACTGAGAAGAGGACTAACAAATACGTTTGGGGCCAACTGGGTTAGATTGGGCTTTCACTGATGATAGCTTTTTTAATGGGAGAAACAGTTTAGCTCTCAGTTAGCAGAACTTGTCAATATGCTTTCATAATGAAGATTCCACTATGTGATCCAGCAACTGGCTGATGGATTTATGGGGTGGTTGGGCCTGCAGATGTTATGCTACTGGCATATGATATAGATTGTGTCTACATTACAGAAAACAAAGTGGAAACCTGGTGATGATTCTGACTGATGGAGTTCTTTTTCTCTACTGACTTAAGTTTTATTATTCAGTTGAAGTCATTCAAGCAGAGGCTGGGTGAATCCCCAAGGAGCTTCAGGTAGCTTCCTTCATCTTTCCAGTGATTTTTGGACTTGAGCAGGCATCAGACTCACTGGGCAGATTGTTCAATGCAGATTCCTGGGTATGACCCTCAGAGGTTCTGGTGCAACAGGTTTGAAATGGCTGTTGGGAAACTTTATTTTTAACAAATCCCCTGGTGATTCTGGTACAGATGGTTTTCTAAGTGTCGTTTGGGAAGTTCTGATTCAGTTTGTTCTGTTCCCTTATTTCCTTTCCTTCCTTTTTAAAAATATTTGTTTTTAATTGATTGATGATTGCTTTACAATATTGGTTTGATTTCTGTCATACATCAACGTGGATTAACCATAGATGTACATATGTCCCCTCCCTCTTGAATCTGCCTCCCACCTCCCACCCTTTCCCACCCTTCTCGGTTACTACAGTTTCCCAGTTCGACTTCCCTGAGTCATAGAGCAAATTTCCATTGGCTGTCTCTTTACATATGTTGATATATATGTTCCCATGCTACTTTTTCCATTCATCTCACCCTCTCGCTCCTCTCCCCTACCCTTGTCAATAAGTCTGTTTTCTATGTCTGCATCTGTATTGCTGCCCTGCAAAAATAGGTTCATTAGTACCGTCTTTCGAGATTCCATATATATGCGTTAATATATAATATTTATTATTTTCTTTCTGACTTACTTCACTCTGTATAATAGGCTCCAATGTTCTGGTGATTTGTAGAAGGAAAGGAGTTTCTGAAGGTGAGTATCTTATTTCATTTCCTGTGACTTTATGTTAGTAGCTGGAAGGTGTCCCCAAAAGGTACACTGGTTTTCAGATTCTCTTACCTCTTAAATATTTTTGTTTTTTTTCAGATTCCAAAGAAATACTATTTATCTCTTTGTTAAAAATAATAATCATGTTTATTAACTACTAAGCTTGTGAGTCAGACACGACTGAGTGACTTCACTTTCATGCATTGGAGAAGGAAATGGCAACCCACTCCAGTGTTCTTGTCTGCAGAGTCCCAGGGACAGGGGTGCCTGGTGGGCTGCCATCTCTGGGGTCGCACAGAGTCAGACATGACTAAAGCGACTTAGCAGCAGCAGCAGCAGCAAGCTTGTGAAAATTCAGGAAGGGTTAAATGAAAAAATACAAATAACCACCATTCCTCTCCTTAGGACCATTGCTAGTGTTTCAGTATATTTCCTTTTCTTAACTCTTTTTCCACAAAAGTTGGACTCAATTGTATGCTTTTTTTCATATCCTTCATGTTTTATCATCTCAGATTTACTGATGTCAGGGTTCTGATCGCTAACGTGGAAGCGAAGGTGCTCTGCTGTTTTCTTGAATCTGCTGTTCACCATTACCTTATAAAACCTCTCTAGAATGTTTATGTATATATTTTTGCTTTATAAGATATACTTAATAAAGGAATGAAGTCTTGATGGCTTAAAATAAGCAGATTAGTCATTTTAGAAAAGACGCAGAAGTGAATAATTTGTGTAAATCTAAGTTATAAGGAGATCAGTCATGGGTGTTCATTGGAAGGACTGATGCTAAAGCTGAAACTCCAATACTTTGGCCACCTCATGAGAAGAGTTGACTCATTGGAAAAGACCCTGATGCTGGGAGGGATTGGAGGCAGGAGGAGAAGGGGACGATGGAGGATGAGATGGCTGGATGGCATCACCGACTTGATGGATGTGAGTTTGAGTGAATTTCTGGAGTTGGTGATGGACAGGGAGGCCTGGCATGCTGCAGTTCATGGGGCTGCAAAGAGTCAGACACGATTGAGTGACTGAACGGAACTGAACTGAACTGAACTGAAGTTATAAGCAGCTCTTCTTATAGAAGAGCTGTCATTTTCAGGTAAAGCCTTACCACTTATTGTGGAATAGAAGGACACCCAGAACCAGGTCACCACATCGCTGTATATCTATGACAATAAATGGTGTTATAGTGAAAGCCTAGATATTTGGCTTCTTGAGTCAACTAGGAATCTTTAGTTGCAAGCAGCAGAAACTGACCCTGGGTTATATAAAATGGGAAATTTACTGGTTGGATAGGAGCAGCTCATAGAATCAAAGAAGAACTGGGCTGTAGTGATTGATGGTAGTGATGATAGAAGGACAGCTCAGATGATCTAGGTGGCAAGGAATAAAGTGTGCTCTCTTTTGGGCACTTGTCCCAGAATGAGCCTGCACTGTTTCCCATCACTGAATCTCCTCTAAAGACAACACTGTGCTCACTGTTTGTTCCTTTGTTCATTCATTATTTAATGAGTGCCAGGCACTCTTCTAGGTTTTATGCTTACAGCAATGAACAAAACAGACAGAAGCCCTACCCTCATGGAGCTTGCATTCAAGTTGAGGGAGATGATAATAAACTAACAGGCAAAAATTACTAAAATATTTAGTATGTTAGGTAGCGATATGTTTATAGAGTATAATGGAAGAAGATATAGAGGGATAAGGGGATTCCCTGGTAGCTCAGACGTAAAGAATCTGCCTGCAATGCAGGAGACCCAGGTTCAGTCCCTGGGTGAAGAAGATCCCCTGGAGAAGGGAATGGCTACTGGGACTTGCAGCAGGTGGGTGATAGCATGTCACATAGAGTGGCCAGAAAATTCCTGACCTTAGAGGGTGGTGTTTGAGCCAAGACCTAAAGGAGATTGGAATTTTGAGTGAATGATTGGGAGATGAGCTTTCCTGGCAAAGGGAATTGTGTGGACTTAGGATCATGCTGGTTGCTTTGTTTATAATATATCATATATACTGAAAGCCGAATCATGGTCCCTGATAAGAAAGGTTCTGCAGTCATCCAGCGGGGACACGATTTGGGCTTGGGCAAGAGTGATCATAGTGGAGGTGATGATAAGAAGTGATCAGTTTCTGGATCTCTTGTGAAGGAAGAGCTGTCAGATTCTATATGGAGTGTGGAAAGCAAGAGGAGAATCAATGATAACACCTAGGCTTTTTTAATCTGAGCCGTTCTTAAGATCACAGTCATCATTAAGATGAAAAAGACTATGTAAGAGCTGGCCTGCAGGACTCAGGAATGTGATTGGGGCATGTTAAGGGCGAGACCAGGTGGGAGCTTGAAGAGTAGGCAGTTGGCCTTGAAAGTAGGTGACTGGGGTGCAGGGGAGAGATCTGTGATGGAGATGTTAATAAAGGAGATAGCAGTATATGAATGGTGTTTAAAGCCATGAGGTTGGTTGAGATCAACTTAGGAGTGAACGCAGATGGAAAAGAGAAGGGGCCTTGGGCAGCGGAAGGAAGGACTTGCAAAGGGAACTGAGAAACGAGTATTCTCACTGATTGGACAAACTTATGTTTTGTGGCCTTGACTTGACCTGCGTTAAGAGCAGTCTTACGAAGTTGACAGACTCACCCATACTGCAAGCAGTGGTGGAGGTGGTTTCCCAAATCCATTATCAGAAGGAGTGGCCTCTCTGCAAACATAAACAACCTGTGGCCACCATATTTCTTTTTCCAGAATTGTTTAGATAAGCATTTATCTCTTCTCAAAAAATAATAGAAGTTAGTTACGTTCTAGGCACTAAGGCATACTCACTTGGATTATATGAAGTTGCTAGATACTTGTGCTAATCCATGCTATTTTATATTTTAATAAAAATAAAGTCAAGAATCTTTACTCTCCCTTGAGCTATTGAAATTGTGGATTTTGTTGCTAAACTGGATACTAGAATGTAACACCTTTTAGGCAAGGGTTGTATCCTGTGTGTCACTGTGTCCCTAATACCAAACACAGAGCTAGAGGTAGGTTAGTTGTTCATTATGTCTTTTGTTGTTGTTCAGTTGCTCAGTCATGTCTGACTCTTTGTGACCTCATGGACTGCAGCTTGTCAGGCTTCTCTGTGCTCCACTGTCTCCTGGAGTTTGCTCACAGTCATGTCCATTATATCTTTTACCATAAATCAATGCATGAATCATTTGGGATGGCTGATATATTTTATTTTCTTCAAGTTATGGGGTAGTATATTTATTAGAACTCTTGTTTTCAAGTGAGAAACCCAGCTAAAACTATCTTGTGAGAGAGAATTCGTTGGTTCTTGTGATTAGACTGTGGCAGTGACTTCAGGTATGGCTGGATCCAGATGTCAAACAATGTTTTCATGTATTTCTCTCACTTCCTTTTCAAAGGGCAACATTTTCACATAGAATCTCCCCGACCCTCATCCTGTGGTGGCAAGATAGTCACTCTCAGATGCAGTTACATCTTACCAGCTTAGCAACGCCTGTGGAAAGGGATCATTTCTTTCATAATAGTTCTTGAAGACGTTCTTAAAGGTGGGTCACACAGCTGTCACTGAATCATTCACTGTGGCCAGGGTAATAGAGTCTTCTCATTGATTAGGTCTGGTAAAATGTTCACCTTGAGTGCTAGGACCAAGGGATAGGCCCCATCAAATTTTATGAACTAAGATTCCCCAGGAGAAACTAAGGTACCAATAGCACAAGAAAAGGAACGCATATTGAGTGGGTAGAAGCAGTAGACAGCCACTACAAGTATGAGGAATATCATAGGAGTACTTGGATGAAGCACATTCTCTGATGCTTCTATGGTGTCTGTCTGTATAGAATCTGCCACATCTGGTTGTGTTTGGTCTACTATGGTTTGGAATGAGTTGCAAATTGCAAGCAGTTGTGTTTGAATTTCATCAACCATGGAACCACTGGGATGCTGCTTATGGTCTGTCTCCTGTCTCCCTCTACACCTTGGGCCTGGGAGAGCAGCTCCAGCCATTGCCTGCCCTTCTGAAGGTTCACAAGGCTGAGGCCACCTGGAGCCCTGCCCAGAGGACACCCTGTTAAATGCAGAGATGAAGTTATCATGGACTTGGTGATTTCTTCTCTTGCTGTTTTATGATAATACCCTCAACCAAGGAGATGATCCAAGGCATGGTGCTTCAGAGCAACGAAGCCCCCAAGTGGAACACCACAAACCTTGGAAAAAAGAATTTTGATACCCCCTGGGGAAGGCTGCTGTAATTTTGAAGGTGTTTCACTCAGGAAAGGAGCCTGTGATTTGTGAAGCAAGACTAATCTGCTCGTGGGAAGCTGCAGCATGAAATGAGACAAGGTGCGATAACCTGTCAAGTTCCAAAGAGAGATGATTTAGGGGGAGATAGCGGCTTGAAAACGTGAGGATGGGTGTTACTAACTTAATCCATATGATGCCTTCAAAACAAAAAGTATATTAGGGGAGAACGGCATGAAGCAGACATTATTCATTGTCTCCAGGTGATATTTCTCCCACGAGTTTACAAGCAAGTGTTGGCATGCTGTGTGCAGACATTTGTACAATAGATTAGAGAGCCCAGAACACCACAGATGAAAAGTGGAGGTGGGGGAGGGCACCTTTGGCTCTTTCCCTTCCCCGTCTAATTTATCTATCTCATTTATTCCAGACAAGAGCTCCTTTGCTTTGTGAAAATTAGAGACATCTGTAGTTATACAACCTGAGTTGAGGATAATCAAAGCTCACACTGCCAGGTGTGAACAGATTGCTTGTCGGGTCAGGAAGGTGACTTCTCCTCCTCTCATGGGCACCATCCACAATCATTAGGAGATGTTTTTCAGGAGTGAATGGGGCAGAAGAAGCCCTATTCTGGTGGGAGAAGTAGATGCCAGCTGGACTAGGATGACTCATGCAACCTGGCAATGTGCTTCCACTTCCATCAGACGCTTCCACAGACTCCCCTTGCTAATCAGGATGATGCTGTGAAGAGGGAGCATGGATGGTTCCTTATTTCCATTTCTGAATGGTTCCATATTTTGGTAGTGTTCCAGTTGTCAACAACTCACTTTCACTAGGATGTTCATGTACATCCCCTGGACTGGGGAAAGGCTTTCCAAATCTAGGTAATGGATTCTCAGAATGGTGTATTGCTTCTGGAAGATTGGACTGTAACAAGTCTCTAATTAGGAAAAAAAAATGAGGATGGGATTCTGAGGTGATTTCCACAGGATTTCTGTTTAAATTTGAAATTTTATTTATTTTTAACTAACTTGAAAAATGATAGGCAAGTAAGTTGCTGGAGAATTTTTAAGTATGTTTGAAGTGAAGAAAAACAGACTTTTTTTTAGAGCAGTGTTGTGTTCACAGCAAAATTGAAGAGAAGGAAAAGAGATTTCCCATAAACCCTCTGATCCCACACAGTTGACTCTCTCCCACTATCAATATCTCTCATCAAAATGGTCCATTTCTCACATCTGATGGATCTGCATTGATGCATCATTGCTCAAAGTGAATAGGTTACATTAGGCTGCACTGTTTGGTGCTGTATATTCCTTGGGTTTTAACAAATGTGTAATAAAATGCATCTACCATTGTAGTATCATACAGAATAGTTCTACTGCCCTTAAAATTCTTTGTTCTGCCTCTTTATCCTTTCCCTCACCTCAAACCCTGGTAACCATTGATTTTTTTTACTGTCTCCTTCAGTTCAGTTCACTTCAGTTCAGTCACTCAGTCATGTCCAACTCTTTGTGACCCCATGGACTGCAGCATGCCAGGCCTCCCTGTCTGTCACCAACTCCCAGAGGTTACACAAACTCATGTCCATTGAGTCGGTGATGCCATCCAGCCATCTCATCCTCTGTCGTCCCCTTCTCCTCCCCCCTTCAATCTTTCCCAGCATCAGGGTCTTTACCAATGAGTCACTTCTTTGCATCAGGTGGCTAAAGTATTGCAGTTTCAGCTTCAACATCAGTCCTTCCAGTGAGCATTCAGGACTGATCTCCTTTAGGATGGACTGGTTGGATCTCCTTGCAGTCTAAGGGACTCTCAAGAGTCTTCTCCAACACCACAGTTCAAAAACATCAATTCTTCAGCGCTCAGCTTTCTTTATAGTCCAACTCTCACATCCATACATGACCACTGGAGAAACCATAGCCTTGCCTTGATGGACCTTTGTTGGCAAAGTAAGTCTCTGCTTTTGAATATGCTATCTAGGTTGGTCATAACTTTCTTTTCAAGGAGTAAGCGTCTTTTAATTTCATGGCTGCAGTCACCATCTGCAGTGATTTTGGAGCCCCCAAAATAAAATCTGCCACTGTTTCCACTGTTTCTCCATTTATTTGCCATGAAGTGATGGGACCGGCTGCCATGATCTTTGTTTTCTGAATGTTGAGCTTTAAGCCAACTTTTTCACTCTCTTCTTTCACTTTCATCAAGAGGCTCTTTAGTTCTTCTTCACTTTCTGCCATAAGGGTGATGTCATCTGCTGAGGTTATTGATATTTCTCCCAGCAATATTGATTCCAGCTTGTGCTTCCTCGAGCCCAGCATTTCTTATGATGTATTCTGCATATAAGTTAAACAAGCAGGTTTGTTAAATAAGACAATATACAGCCTTGAGATACTCCTTTTCCTATTTGGAACTGTCTCCTTAGCTTTGCCTTTTCTTGCTACATGAAAGGAATCATAGAGTATGCAGCCTTTTCAGATTGGCTTCTTTCATTTAGTAACATGCATTTAAAACTCTTCCATATTTTTTCATGGCTTGATAGCTCATTCTTTTTAGTGCTGGATAATACTCCACTGTCTGGATGTACCACTCCTATGTGAATTTGAAATAGTGGGCTTTTTGCTTTGGGGCAAGGGATGCCACAGACCTAGAGGACTGCATGAGTCAGGACCAGGTGGGCTCTTTCTGCAGCCCGCTGACACCGGAATGGCCATTATGGTGGTTTAGCAGAAAATTGCTGCTGCTTTTTCACCTTTAATTTTTGACTGGACTTCTTTGCTACCACCCAACGAGTAGAGATAGCAAGTAGTAGGAAGAGGAAAAGGATGTGGAATTTGGATCCATGAGGATTGTTTGGGTCCTGGTTCTGCCACTTATGAAGTGTGGGATCTTGGAAAAACCATTTTACCTCTACTTCTGAGTTGTCATTTTTCAATCTGTAAATAGGAGACAGAGATCCCAGTTCAAAAGACACTTGTGAGAGTTAAATAATGCATGTGATACTGTTTCATAAACTGTTTAACACCTTTTCAGATGTTGACTTAGTAATTGTTCCAAATGAAGGGACTAAGTCCCTGGGTATTCTTATTCTTGGCTTCCTTCCACTCTGTTTCCCAGCTTTGCCTGTGGTGGTTAACTACATCTTCATATACTGAATGGCAGTTTTTGCTGAACATGGTGTTTCAGGGCCCATATCTGCTCTTTACTTTAACTCATGAAAGAACCTTCCCTCACCCTCAACCTCTGCCACCCCACCAACCTCCAAAGTTACACTCTAAACAGAGATTCTCACAGGTTGACTTAAATGGGGACTGCTCCAGACTTGATCGGGACCACCCCAAACTGCTCCAAACTCAGAATTCCCAGCTAGTTAGACCACAGTTGATTTCTAGACCAGGTCATTAATTAAAATATTTTCCTCTGAGTTCTTCTAGCAACAGCACAAGTTTTGGGTGACTTGGAGTAAGCTCTTTATAGAGACCTTTAGGAAAGGAAACGTTCCACATTTCTCTACTTCAGGTCACAGACAGCTCAGGTTCAACCATATCACTGATACTTATAGGTCTGATGTACCCACAGCTTATCCCTGATGAAGGTTTTTATTGCCTTGGAAATATATTCATCTTTCCTCTAAGCTGTTCTACTGAAAATGCAAAGCAGAAAGTCAATGTCAAGATGAAGGAAGGGCTCTAAGATCACCTCTCAGGTCACAGAGTTTGGTTGTGAATTCTAATGTCTGACTGCAGAGGAGTATAGATCTGGCTCCTCTGGGTTGAGGTGAGCTCCATGCAGTCAGCCGGGCATTGTCTCATGCTACTGTTATGCCCCCACAACTTGTAGCACAGTGGTTCTAACAGTTCGGCCTAGAGAGGTATAACAGTAACCCAGAGATTTTAAGAAATAGAAACTGTTCCATAGATATTGAGTAGTGCAGAAGAATTGATGCTTTTGAACTGTGGTGTTGGATAAGACTCTTGAGAGTCCCTTGGACTGCAAGGAGATCCAACCAGTCCATCCTAAAGGAGATCAGTCCTGGGTGTTCATTGGAAGGACTGATGTTGAAGCTGAAACTCCGATACTTTAGCCACCTGATGCAAAGAGCAGACTTATTTGAAAAGACCCTGATGCTGGGAAAGATTGAGGGCAGGAAGAGAAGGGGACGACAGAGGATGAGATGGTTGGATGGCATCACCGACTCAATGGACATGGGTTTGGGTGGACTCTCGGAGTTAGTGATGGACAGGGAGGCCTGGTGTGCTGTGGTTCATGGGGCCGCAAAGAGTCAGACATGACTGAGCAACGGAACTGAACTGAACTGAAGTGCAGAAGAAGCAGTCATTTAGTCAGAATGTATGTAGACTTCAAGACTGTTAAGCAGGATGAAGAAATGGAGACCAACACTGGCTTTGAAGTTTTGCAGTAGATTGGAGAAGGAAAGAAATCCAGCAAAGAGGAGGTTGAGGTTTACAATCTATAGAGAAATAAATTTCTTTGACTCCTTACCTTCAAATTCTTTATTGAAAGCAGAAGTGGATATATTAATAAATGGTAAAAAAGTAAATATTTTAAGAAATATTTGGCCAAAGAAAGATAAGGCCAAAGAATGTTCAAACTAGTACACAATTGCACTCATTTCATATTCTAGCAAACTAATGCTCGAAATTCTCTGAGCCAGGCTTTAGCAGTACATGAACTGTTAACTTCCAGATGTTCAAGCTGGTTATAGAAAAGGTAGAGGAAGCAGAGATCAAATTGTCAACATCCATTGGATCATCGAAAAAGCAAGGAAGTTCCAAAAAAACATCTACTTCTGCTTTATTGACTATGCCGAGGCCTTTGACTGTGTGGATCACAACAAACTGTGGAAAATTCTTCAAGAGATGAGAATAGCAGGCCTCCTGACCTGCCTCCTGAGAAATCTGTATACAGGTCAGGAAGCAACAGTTAGAACTGGACATGAAACAATGGACTGGTTCCAAATTGGGAAAGGAGTACATCAAGGCTGTATATTGTCACCCTGCTTATTTAACTTATATGCAGAGTACATCATGCAAAATGCTGGACTGGATGAAGCACAAGCTAGAATCAAGATTTCCAGGAGAAATATCAATAACCTCAGATATGCAGATGACACTACCCTTAAGGCAGAAAGTGAAGAACTAAAGAGCCTCTTATTGAAAGTTAAAGAGGAGAATGAAAAAGTTGGCTTAAAGTTGAACATTCAGAAAATGAAGATCATGGCATCCGGTCCCATCACTTCATGGGAAATAGATGGGGAAACAATGGAAACAGTAACAGACTTTATTTTGGGGGGCTCCAAAATCACTGCAGCCATGAAATTAAAAGACGCTTGCTCCTTGGAAGGAAAGCTATGACCAACCTAGATAGTATGTTAAAAAGCAGAGACATTACTTTGCCAATAAAGGTCCATCTGGTCAAAGCTATAGTTTTTCAAGTAGTCATGTGTGGATGTGAGAGTTGGACTATAAAGAAGCTGAGCACCAAAAAATTGATGCTGTTGAACTGTGGTGTTGGAGACAACTCTTGAGAGTCCCTTAGACTGCAAGGAGATCCAACCAGTCCATCCTAAAGGAAATCAGTCCTGAATATTCATTGTAAAGATTGATGCTGAAGTTGAAGCTCCAATACTTTGGCTACCTGATATGAAGAAGTGACTCATTGGGAAACACCCTGATGCTGGGAAAGATTGAAGGGGGGAGGAGAAGGGGACAACAGAGGATGAGATGGTTGGATGGCCTCACTGACTCGATGGACATGAGTTAGAGGAAGCTCTGAAAGTTGGTGATATACAGGGAAGACTGGCATTCTGCAGTCCATGAAGTTGCAAAGAGTTGGACACAACTGAGTAACTGAACTGAACTGAATCAAGAGAATGGGGTTTAGACAGTGGTTTGGGTTTGACTGGTACAGATTGACTGGTGGTCTTGTTGGTGAGAAGACTGGTGGAGGTGATCTCATTGTGCAGAACAAAGGGTGTCCTTAAGGAATATCAGAAAGCAGGATGGGGCCAGTCAATGGGGGCCTTTGTATTCAGACAAAGGAATTTAGCCTTAAGATTGTAGGTGCAGAGGGAGGTGTGAAATGGCAGAAGCACTGCTGAAGGAAGTCTAGTCTCAAATTGGTATTTGGAATAGATTAGAGGGGCTAGAGGCTGGAGGCAGGGAGCACAGCTCCAAAGCAGTTGGACTAAGGATGTAGTGATCATCTGACTTGAAGAATCATTTTGAAAGAGAAAAGACAAGACTTACTTGACTGCGTGGAGATAAGGAAGAAAGGTTAGAGAAATGTGACTGTAGTTTCACACGTGTTTTATGTGGATAATGATGGTTCCATGGTCAGAACTGAATAAATGTTTGGATGAAAGAGGATGGTTTTGTTTGAGACCATATTGGGTGGTGGTGTGGGTTTGAGGGCATTATTCAAATGATGTGGCCCAGTGAGCCTTTTGGAGATATGAACTGGGTAAAATGCCAATGGGAATAACTTATGAATGTGTTTGTCTTCTTAGTACATGCCCTTGGTGTGTGTATGGTTCTGAGTGCATGGATAGGTATGTACCTAGCACAGAGATTAAGAGCACTGCTTCAAAGTCAGACAGATATGGATTCCAACCCCACTTTGCCATTTACTAGCTGTTTGACTTGAGCATCAGTTTAACCTCTCTTAGCCCAAGGATCATTATATATAAAGGGAGGAGTAATAATACAAAGATTACAAAGATATTAGGATTAAATAAAACTGGATACAGTTTTAGTCACAAAGAAGTGTACAGTGGTATGTAGTACTCCACACATCACAGATGCTGTTATTATTGATGACCCATCAGTGAGTTAGAGACTCACAGGAGATGGTACTTAGGGACTGAGACTATTCTGGGTGTGGGGATCTGGCTGATAAACTTGTCATCACTCTGGGGCTGCTGAGCTGAGATAAAAGCATTGACCTCTTTCTGAGAGCCTGGCTGGAGAAAGATACTCATTCACCAGAGGTGTGTTTTCTCCTGGAAAAGGAAGTGGCAACCCACTTCAGTATTCTTGCCTGGAGGATTGCTTGTAAGGTGAGCCTGGTGGGCTACAGTCTGTGGGGTTGCAAAGAGTCAGACATGACTTAGTGACTAAACCTCCATCCTGTGTCGTAAGTAGTTATCTATGTTATAAATAGTTGTGTTATATATTAGTTATCTGTGTTATATATACTTGTGTTGTATATTAGTTATCTGTGTTATATATACTTGTGTTATATGTTAGTTATCTATGTGATATATAGTTGTGCGTACATGTCAATCCCAGTCTCTCAGTTTATCCCTGCCCCATTCCGCCCTGGTCAGCAGAGCTATTCGATGTGTTGGGATGTTAGCAAATACTGCATGCATACAAGCCAGGGTTGGGTAAGCCCGGGTGTCGTAACAAAGGAAGGGCAGCCAAGCCTACCTGCACACAGAGAACAGTGGGAAACATGACTGGGACTCTCGGCAGCTTTCAGACAAGCCGGACTCCTTAGCACAGGGCCTGGGAAACTGAGCTGAGAGGGATTATTTTTTTCTTAGTGAAGTAAAGCATGACAAGCCGATGGTGAACACCCTAGAACTGTGACAAAGATTCTTTTGTCATCTTTCACGCCACCTTCGTAGGAAATGACACATGCCTGAGCCATGTGTTCCTGGGTGCCCGACTGTGTGTGCAGCTCTTCAGTGGAAGGGCATAGCATCTGCATTCCCCTCCTCTGGACAAATAACTCAGGCCAGAAAGGCTCTGGGCTCTCTGTTGGCGCTCATCAAATCCCCACCTCTTCGGTCCTGTCATGCTCATTTGATGGCCAATGAATGTAGCCTCTTGTGTGCTTAGGCCTGGTCGTGGGTACTGTTTTGAAAGACGGATTTGCATAGTTAAGCATCTTAGAAATATTTTTCTGAAAGCAAAGGAGCAATGTGCAAGCCCAGAGGTGGAAGGAAGCTGGGGGAGGGTGTGGGAGAGGAGGCGAGAGTGGAGGACCAGAACATATGCTTTTCAGCTGCCCCGGCCGGCCCTGGAGCAGCCCCACTCCTGTGGGAGGGGAGGCTCGGCAGGTTGCAGTGCAGATCTGAGAGATTTATGCCCTGCACGCTGAACACATATCGACGACTCTCCACGGCACAGTTTTGAAAAGGTGATTATGGGTCTGACATGAAGGAATATTTTATATGAAATTGCTGAAAGATTTCTGGATACTAAGCCGTAATCACCTTAATGCTTTAGAAAGTGTTCCAATTTGTTTCCCCCCGGTTTCTTGGCAGTTGGGATTTGTATGCCACTTAACATCCAATCCTGGGCATCCTGTATGCCACCTCACTGAGCAGAGGGCTCCCCTTGAAGAAAAATGCACTGCACTTTAGGGAGAAGTCTCAGTAGCTTTAAAAACGTGCATAGACTCAGTATCTGTGATTCTCCCTCTTGGAATACTTTAAAGAAAAAAAATCAGCAAAAGGATATTCATTGAAAACATACATGTTCAAAGATGTTTATCATAGTATAATTAAAAAAATACATATCCTTTAGAGAATTAAATATCATGCAAATGTGTGTGTGTCACATTTTAACAGAAATGTTGGAAGCATCTTAAATGTGCCAAGTAGGGGATTTGATGTTTTAAAAAGTATAGACTGTTGTGTATTACTAAATCCGAAAAAAAAGTGCAGCACAGTCTATACATATAATATAATCCTATTTTTATAAAATTCAAGTTTGCTTATATATTTCTGTGGGAATGAATTCTACAAGGGCATATATAAGCTTGCAAAAAATGGTTATTTATGGACAGTGAGGATATGGGTGCTTTTGCTTTTCAAAATGTCAGCCTGTTTATTTTCTGTAATAAACATAGATTATGTTGGATAAAAGCAGGGGTGTTGCCTTAGCAAGTGACTCCCTTGTCTTCTTTGACCACTGACATCTGGGTTTTCCTCAAATGGTTTGTGCTCAAGTGACCTTTGTGGGGTGTTGAGCAGAGCCAGTTCTGTTGTATCCTTTGGTGTCCAGCAGGCAGCCTCTTGCAACTGAATGGAACTGCCCAAAGTAGGCCTGGGCTGCAAAGAAGATGACAAGCAGCCCCTCAAATTCTGCTCAGTGCCAAGGAGAGGAGCCCTTAGTTAGTTGGCATCTTTCATCAGCTGATCTGGGCTTCCTTATCAGACGTGTTGGGAGAGCTTGGACCTCTTTACCCTTGTAAATGATTGTGTCTGGCCTGGGGCTGTGTGTCTTTGCAACCAGAGGCTGGATTCTTTTCTATTGGTCTCTAGTGTTTCTTATTAAAATTGTATTATTTATTAGATACTGGTTTCATCAGCACTGTGGGTCTTTGCCTCTAAATCTGAGTCCAGAAATGAGAAGCTTTATGAAATCTGGCATCAGTGCTTTGTTATCCTATTTAACTGAAAATTTTGATGTAAAGATTCAGATATTGAGCTATCTTCTTACTGCAGTGCAGGAACTATCAGAAAACCCTGTCTGGATTTCTTCCCTCTGTGTTATTCTCTCACAGCACAGCAGGAAGGGCTTAGTTTTTAATATAGGGTCTTCAAAAGTGGCCCTGATTTTGAGTAATCTCACATTCTACACTCCTACCCTACCTTTAGGGAAATGAAGTTGAGCAGAAAGAAGTACTCCAAGACTATGAGACAAGAAGAAACTCCCCTCTCTTAGATTGTTTTTCTCTTTATCATGCATGTCATTCTGGAGACAAATCAACTGAGCTGTTTCTTAGCAAGGACCTAATGCTCTTCTTGTGCAAAGGAAAAATGAAGCCCTAAGTATCAGATCTCAGTTCCTGTGCCAGCAGGCAAAGAAGCAATGAGTGTCTGCAACATCTGCCTTAAAACTGGGATTTCTTTTGCTATTGTTGGCATCACATGGGTAAGATGTGATTTTGGACGCAGCTATTTGAGCAGCTTTCACTGTTTCAATTTCAGCAGCACATGGAAGACCCTGGGAAAGGTCATATAAGGAGAAATAAAATTTGCTTGGATCTGACCATAGGCTGGGTGTTTTAAATCCATGTTTAATTGCAGGTTTAAGATTACACTCACCATTCTGATCCTAAAGTCCACCGTGGACTACATATGAAAAACAAAATGACATTACATCTCCAGAGCCAACAGTTGATTTTTCTTACTCTACTTTTTAGAAAGGAGGAATCTTTCTCTTGGAGTAAATAATGTAATGAGTCTAATAAAAAAATCAGTATTTTAGCTTTGCCCAATCCAGTTTACCCTGAAAGTTACTGGATAGGGTCATGGGCCTAGATAGAAACCATTTCACTGAATCCTGTAATTTCACAAATGAGAACACTGAGATCAGAAGGTTAAGGGACTTGTAAAGATCATGCAGAGAGTTATAGATCAGATCCTGGAATTCCAGTATGCCTATCTTCCACTCCTGAATGGTGCCATCTGAGAGCAGTTTTCCATTTAGTTGGTTATCCACTTTCTGATGAAAAAAGGGCTTAGGGAGCAAATCTTCCCACCTGGATACAACAGAAAGGACAGGAAGAGCTGTGCTTTCTGTTTTCTGATGACTCTGCAGCCATGAATCTATATTCTGGTTTCCTACACTGGGTGCCTATCTATGTTGAATCTTAAATACTCGAGTGATGATAGAATGGAAACTCACCACACAGGGCCCAGGAAAGCATTTGTTGCATCCCAAGTCCTTTGAAAACTCCCAAGAGAGAAGAGACAAGGGCTTCAGAAAGGTGACACATCTACCTCCCAAAAAACTAGCAGATGAATCACCAAACCCTTGTGATCAGTGACATCACAAGCTGTTGATAGATACGACCCATCTTTGGGCAAAGAGAATGGCATTCCACAGGCATCTTATATCGCAATTCTTTTTCTAGGCCTTGGAGTAAATTGCAAATTAGACTTCGTAAGTGACAATGTGGTGTTAATGTATAGATAAAAATGTTAAAGTATTCTTTTTTTCTGCCATGGATTACACTTCTTTTTCTGTTGTGAATTAATGTATACTTTCTACTTCTTATTCTTGAGTTGTCAGAATTTCAACCATCCCCCTCCTTGTTGGAGTTTTTAATTGGTGGATGATGGCGGATGTGGTGCCCTTGCCTTGGCCAAGTGGCTTACAGACCAAACCTCTTTCAGCCCCATACTTATCTCAAGGCAGCTCAGCTTTTTCACAGTCTATTGTTTACAAAAGCTGTGTTGGAAAAAAAATATATTTATGTAACATGTACTTTTATATCTATTGTTCACCTCAATCCTCCAGTCATATTTTAGCTTTTGAAAGCTGCGGAAGCTGCAGACTGGAGAAGCAATAGGACTTGACTGCGAGTTGTATGTACTTGTTAACTCAAATGCAGGACCTGCATTCAAAACTATGACTTACATTACACTTTAAATGGTTTTCCTGCCGTGTCAGAGTTGATGAAGAAATGCTGAATAGAGTAGCTTATTAAGACAAGGAAAAGGCATTTGGGCATAATCTATTAAGTTCTACTGGAATAGAGAGCATATTTCATGATTTTTTTAAGTGTGAGTGTTATTGTGAACATTTTAGAGATGAGGAAATTGAGACTTTTAGAGACAAAGTAGCTGCCATGTAATTTGTAAGCTAGAAAAATAAATTTGAACACATATTGATTTGAATTTGATAACTCACTGAGTGTCTCAAATGTAACCTGCACAAGTATCTCTGCAATACTATAAATGAATGAATGAATGTATCCATGCCACAGTGAATCCCCTTGGTGTTTAGAAGATTTACCATGGTAGATGCCAAAAAATCATGAAATAGATTTATCTGTTTGACAGAGTGATAGTTCTACTAGTTATTAAAAGATAGACCTTTTTTTTCCCTAGTGTTAATCATCCTTTAAATTGAATTGACAGTGTTGAAGATTTGTAGGTCTTCATGGGCTTCCCTGGTATCTCAGGTGGTAAAGAATCTGCCTGCAATGCAGGAGACCTGGGTTCTATCCCTGAGTGGGGAAGATCCCCTGGAGAAGGAAATGGCAACTCTCTCCAGTATTCTTGCCTGGAAAATTCCAAGCACAGAGGAGCCTGATGGGCTACAGTCCGTGGGGATCATAAAGAGTTGGACATGACTGAGAGACTAACACCTTCACTTTCACATATATATTTAGGTAGCTGTCACAAATAAGATGTAAATTATATGCAAACGAATGTGAATTACAGGGACATTAAATGCTTAAGCTCCTCATTTTTGTTATGAGGTTTTATGATGAATGGAATAGAATGGGGGGTGATGGACAATTTAATCTATTCTAAATTTAATTTTTGGCTGTATTAGTGACTAATAGCTTTGAAATACCTGTTATGAGGAGTCCTACTTCCACATTCAGTGGTCACTGCTCCCCACTAATCCTCATTTTACAAATGACTTTCCTACCCCTACCCTTACCCCTAAAGGTATGTTTTCTCCAACAATTTAGCATTATATATAAGCCCCAAGGAGTCTTACTGCTGCTACTGCTGCTAAGTCGCTTCAGTCATGTCCAACTCTCTGCGACCCCATAAACGGCAGCCCACCAGGCTCCCCTGTCCCTGGGATTCTCTAGGCAAGAACACTGGAGTGGGTTGCCATTTCCTTCTCCAATGCATGAAAGTGAAAAGTGAAAGTGAGGTCGCTCAGTCATGTCCAACCCTTAGCGACCCCATGGACTGCAGCCTACCAGGCCCCTCCATCCATGGGATTTTCCAGGCAAGAGTACTGGAGTGGGTTGCCCAAGGAGTCTTAAAAACATGTTAAATGTGAGATTCTCTCCCTCTGGAGATGGACATTAAAAAAATTTGTTCTATGTCCAGGCTCTGTGATTACACTGTGAGACACAGCAATAGCCCCTGTTAATGTGAACATGAAAATTTTATTTTCAAAGGACCAGATACAGAAGGACTGAAAAGAGGGAAAGACAAGAGCAGAAAGATGAAGAACAAAGCCAAATGAGGAGAAGGTGGAGGAGAGACAGAAAAAGTTGAAGATGGAGAAGGGGAACAGAATGGAGAGAGAGAGGAAAAATGAGTGATGAAATGATGAAAAGAGAAATAGACAGATGGGGACAATGGAGAATGACAAAGCGAGAGAAAAGAGATGGAGATGGGAGACAGAGAAGGAAAGAAACCAAGAAGGCAGGACCTCGGCTCCTCCTGGGCTCAGCAGGGAGCTGGCAAGAAAGAATTTGAAGCCAGAGGGACATATTATCCAGAACCAGGAGTTGCATCTAATTGTAAGCAGACCCTCCCCACCCCCTTCCGATGAGTGATGGACTCCTGGCATGTGACCTGGCTTGGCAATCTCCACCCGGTCTCCGGGCTGCCATAAGGAGATGCGTCATGTCTGGAGTGATGGGAAAGGCACGCCTGCAGATGGCACAGATGGAGCAGCCTCATAAAATGACTCACTGTGAATCCTCACTGAAATCTCCGCTATAAAATGATAATGGAAAAAGCACAAGAAAGGCTAAACGAGCTTGAAAGAAATTTGTTCCAGCTTGTGTAGCTCCCTTCAAATTTTGAAAGGAGGAGAAAAAAAGACCCTATTAGTAAAATGCCAAGAAGATAATGTATCTTCTCTCCAGGCTCTAACCCGTCATCACCCCTACCTCCTATCTGACATCAGTATGTAAATGAAAGTGGCAAGGGAGAAAGAGGAAGCATTTTGGAGGAAGATGTAAGAATTATTTATTGAGAAGGAAGGATGGTGTTCTGGGGAGGGAGGGCTGGGAGGCTGGGAAGGAAGGGAGTGGTGTTTTGGAAAGCAAAGACAAGACTCTCAGGGAGCAGGAGAAGGGGTGTTCTGCTTGCAGTCTGGGGTAGATATTGCCAGAGTGGAGTGGGTCTCTCAGAGACTGAGGTCAGACACTGGATGAGGGAGGCATTTAGCAGTTAGTCATGAAGAACTCTGTAGCAAGAATAGGAAGTTTTTAACTCCAAAGAGCATGGCATTCCAAGAATAACTATCATCTGCTATTTCAGAGTCACCCAAGACCATGATGCTTCTGCAATGAGGCCAAATATAGCTCAGTTTCATGGGGGAGAAATCTACCAGAATTTCAGTGTTTTTAATGGAAAGATAATTACTCAGTGGGAGGTCTTCTGGCTTTCATCTCCTTATATCCTCTGGCAGAGCTGGTGCAGCAATGGATTACAAGCTGGAGGTGCTAGCCGGAGCAGAATTACAGGCTGGAAGGGCAGATGTGAGGGCAGCCTAGATCCCCAGTAACATTTGGAAGCTGGTAGTCAGGGGCTTCCCAGGTGGCACAGTGGTCAAGAATCCACCTGCCAATGCAGGAGACGTAAGAGACGTGGGTTCAATCACTGGATTGGGAAGATCTCCTGAAGGGAATGGGAACCCACACCAGTATTCTTGCCTGGAAAATTCCATGGACAGAGGAGCCTGATGGACTATAGACCATAGGGTCACAATGAGTCAAACGCAACTGAGTGCGTACGCACGCACGCACGCACGCACGCACACACGCACGCACGCACACACGTGTGCGCACACGTACACACACACACACACACACACACACACACACACACACACAGAGTCAGAGTAGAGCTGGGCTTCATACAAGGGGAAGAACCCAGAGTGAGGTACATCCACTGTTCTCATGGTGAGTACAGTCAGGAACAGGGTGTTCACGAACATGTATTGGGACAATCACAGGTCAGAAATGGCCCAGGTAGACAGCAAAGTCATGGGTGTCTTGCTTGTATAGTTGGAGTATGGTGAGACCTCAGTGCAGTGTCCTGGATGGAGTAGAGCCTAACACCCAGGTTTAATAGTGTGGTTGGGACAAGGGGTAGGATGTAGAGGCCAGGAATGCCCTGCACACTAGACAGTTGGCTTAGGTAGGGAGTAGATAATACAGCTGATGGAGTGGGGAAGTGGGAAGGACATGATGGAACATAGAAATTACGGTGCTTGCAGTCCAGTTCAGATGGTTCAAGGCACTATGAGGAAGGGATGAATTAGGAAGGTGTGGATAGGGGTAAGCAAACCAACAATGGCTGTGAGGTATTCAGGAGCTAGTGACAGGTGGATCTTGACTATGCTATATCTGAAGGAGCAAGGCTGGGGGCAGATGTTTCTGCAGCCTGGTGAGAGTGGAAGCTGTGGGATAGGGTTTCCCTGGCCAGTTGGCCAGTATTGTGATCACAGAAGACCACAGCCACTGCTAGACAGATTAGGGAGGGTGTCTTAGTCCCTTCAAGCTGTTATAACAAAATAATGGAGGCGGAGTGGCTTCTAAACAACAGAAATTTGTTTTTCCCCAGGTCTGTCTGGAGGTTGGAAGTCTAAGATCAGGGTGCCAGTGTGGTCAGGTGAGGACTTTCTCCTGTGTTGCAGACTTTTTCCTATGTGTGTCCTCATGTGGGGGAAGGGTTAAGGGAGCTCCCTGGGGTCTCTTACATGAGCACTAATCCCATTCATGGGGGTTCCACTCTAGTAAGCAAAGATCCCATCTCCTGATACTATCACACTGGACATGAGCATTTCATCATGTGAATTTCAAGGAATACAAACAGCAGAGGGAGTGTAGAAGGAATATCCTGCCCTCTTTTCCTTCCCTCTCATCTCTTTCTGGTGCCTCTGATTAGTGAAACTCAATCTGAAGGCAGAAGTGAGGGAATGCATGAAGTCAGCCTTCTGGGGCACAGAGCAAGCCATTCATTGCAGGGTGGAGGGTAAATGGAGTTGAGGAGAAAACAGAGACTGACTAGCATACATGCAAAACCAGCCAGCCAGACGGCGGCTGTCTATTGTCAGGTAACTTGTTTCTTTGTGTCTGGACCTGGTCACAGGCAGCCAGATCCAGCTCACAGGGAGAGGTGATTCAAAACTACAGGCCTGCAGTATGATGGGCATGGCCCCAGTGCCACTGGGCAGCATGAGTGCTAAACAGGGAAACTAAAGCACAAAACTTACCCCTTGGAGAGCTTCAGCATGATGAGAAATGGGGAAGGTTGTGATTCAGAAAGAGGCCTATTAGATTCCTTGGCTGTATTCAACTGATTTAGTTCCTGGTTCCATCAGATGGAAGTGGAAGCAAGCATATGGATGTCCTTGTCTCTACCTGGTGGCCTCAGGAAATGCGCTGGGCCTGGGACCTCCCAGAGTTTCAACTGTCAGTGGCTGTGTGTGTGTATTTGGAGAAGGAAATGGCAGCCCACTCCAGTGTTCTCGCCTGGAGAATCCCAGGGACGGCAGAGCCTGGTGGGCTGCCGTCTATGGGGTCGCACAGAGTCGGACACGACTGAGTGACTTAGCAGCAGCAGCAGCAGTGTGTGTTAGTAGGGAAAGCCTTGATGGTTCGAGTACTAGTGGACTCATTAGCACACAGAGAATACAGGAGCCTTGGGGGAATGGCTCCAGGTGACCAGGAGTCTAGAGCGTTAGTTTCTCAGAGCTGAAAGGGGCACCTGGGTTGAGGCAGGATCTGTACCAGAAAGGGCCTTGGAAACAGATTGTCTCCTTCACCCCAGAGTTCTTTTGTTTTGGTCATGATAAGGGCCAGTTTCCATGTTATCAGCCTGGGGCCTGTGGAGGGGAGCAGGGTTGGGGAAGAACTTGCTGAGGAACATGGTGGAAGTGGGGGGAGAAGTAATAGTTTTCTGGGGAGAGATCTTGACATTCTCTGGTTTTCAGCCCTGCGTGTTCTTAGAAAACATATATCTTCCTTGAATGAGGCTTGCAGTTCAAGAAGGGACCTTTCCACATCATGTTGAATTGAAGTCTTGATATAAGATCATTTCTGAATTGAGGAAATAATTGATTCTATTGTGTACATGTGGGATAGATTTTTTTTTGTTTCTTATGTTCATAAATCATACTAATTTTAAAAAAATTGAAGTATAGTTGATCTACAATCTTGTGTTAATTTCAGGTGTATAGCTAACTGGTTCAGCTATACATACGTTCAGTTTTATACAAACATATACACATAGACATACACACACACACATTTATTATTTTTTCAGATTTTTTCCATTATAGGTTATTATAAGATGTTAAATACATTTCCCTGTGCTGCACAATAGGTCCTTGCTGTTTACCTATATCATATATCTGTTAATATCAAATTCCTAATTTGTACCCCCTGGCCTTTCCTTTCCCCTTTTGGTAAACATAAGCTTGTTTTCTACGTCTGTGAGTCTGTTTGTTTTGTAAGTAAGTTCATTTTTTAGATTCCTCATATAGACTATCATGCATTTTCTCATCTTTCTCTGTTACTTCACTTAGTATGATAATCTCTAGGTTCCTCTCTGTTGCTGCAGAAGGCATTGTTTATTTTTTTGGCCAAGTCATGTGTCAGTGTCTATATGCACCACATCTTCTTTATCCACTTATCTGCTGATGGACACTTAGATTGCTTCCATATCTTGGCTGTTGTAAATAATGCTGCTGCAAACACCGAACATGTATCTTTTCAAATTAAAATTTTTGTCTTTTCCAGATATATATGCCCAGAAGTGAGGTTGCTGGGTCATATGGTAACTTTTAAAATGGACTTTAAAAAAAGTATAGAGTATACCTTCAATTAATTTCTGTAATCTCCTTCTGAGATAGTCACAAGGAATATGATCAATCATTTTCTAGTTATGCCATTGGGCATGTTCTGGTGTTTTAAATCGTTGCTGTTTCTGTCTTGAAAGAATCCTGCAGTGTTATTTTTTTGTCAGTGTTGCTGGATCCGGAGTGGGTCATCTTTGGGCTGCTGCCTTCCGTGAATGTGGGAGCTGTCTCTCAGGTTCCCTCTCTGATTTCTGCTCACCCATGGCATGGTGACTTCCATTAAAAGTTAATAATTCTGTCTCCATTTATGTTTCTAGAGTTAGACAGATTCAAAGTTGGAAAAGTTAGAATTGCCAGGACGAGTAAAGAGAACTGCCTGAGTCTGCCCTTTACGTCTCCAGGAATGTTACAGGTGTTCCTAACATTTGCTCCTGGTAGTGTAGGTATGATTAGAAAGATGGGTATTGCACCTGCCTTCTCTTCAGAGAGCAGCCTCAGGGAACAAGGGGGCACCCCTTCAAGTGCAGCCACCTCCAAGCTCCATCCACAGCTCGCTTCTGTTATTACATCTTTGAACCATTTCCTCATAGGGTTTTCTGCTTCATGCTTTTGTTTTGTGGCCACTTGAAAATAGTGGAACCAAAGGTCTCAGGCACCTTATATTGAAGGCGATACTTAAAAACAGCTATGAGTGAGTTATAAGTGGGGAATATAATTAATAACTTACTAAATGCCTGTGAATAATCATCCAAAATTCAAGTATCTAGATTCTGAGCTAACTTCCATATATAAGAGATTATGTCACCACTATTACTGAAAATTCAGATGAGGAACCATTGTTTGTTCCCTGGTCTCAGCCATTAGCTTCCAGGGAGGGTTTGTGGTCTTGATTTTGGACAGGAATAGATAACTTTGGCATTGTCAAGACCGTTATTCTAGAAAAGAGAAAACCTTTCCTCAACGATCATCTTTCACTTTCCCTAGAGTATTGCTGAGACATACCCATCTTAGCCCAGGAAGGAAATCTTGTGAGTCCTTTAAACCCTTCCCTGTTTTATCCCCTGTATGTGCCTGGGTTACAGAGGCAGGTGAGCCTCTAGATGTGTCCTCCCTTTCTCCAGCTTCTGAGAGTGAATGTGATCATGTGATCACCTCTCCTGATTTTCCTCCTGATGTGCCTGGAGGACAGAGTTACCTTGCTTCTATAGTCTTGTGACTTGTAGACTAAATATGCCCTTCTTTGTTTTGATTCATTCACATGTAATTCTACATATTCCAAGTGAGAGTATTGTATGAAAACTGTCCTGCTGGAAAATTTACTTGTAGCCTCTTCCACTAAAACTTTTTTTTAGTACTTTTGTTATACCTTTGTTTTTCTGCTTATAAAAGTAATACAGGAAAGTATAAATTACTTCGTTAGACCAATTCCTACAAGTACAGCTACTAGTTTTCTGTAGAACATAGTTTAAAGACCCTTAGTATACATATTGTAAAATTATATTCCAGAAAACTTGCACCAGTTTACCTTGCCACCAGTTAAGTGAGTAAATTGTTGCTGGAATTGAGTCATGTCATTACTAATTAAACCTTTGGTAACTTGATAGGTGAAAATATCTTATTTTCACTGAATTTATTTAATTATTAGTAAGCTTTATAAAAAATACAAAAGCAAAAATGCTTATTTTCAGCCTTATTGTACCTATCTCCAAGGTACAGAAATGTATCATTTTGACTGCTAAAATGTATTTGTCTTGTTTTCTTTTTTACTTTGCTTTAGAGAGTCTTCCATCCAAAGTTCGCCAATATTTTTTTCTAGATTTTTAAAATGGTTTGATTTAAAAGCATATTTGTCACTTGATCTGCATTAGCATGTGGTGTGAGGTGAGAATTTAAATATGCTTTTACTTTAAATCAGTAACCAATATTTATGAGTACCTTACTTGTAAATAACAGAATTCACTCTGTCTAGCTTAAGCAGATGTGGAACATTCTGAGGGGTTTAGATGGCTCAGAGAATTTCTGGGCTCAGGGCTGGGTGCTAGCAGTAACACCCAGAGCTGCGCCATGAGATTTGGCCAGGCGAGGCATCTACTTGCTGCCTCTGTCACCACCTGGACCAGCAAAACGGAGGCCAGGCCACACTTAGAGCTGGTTTCCCCACTCACTTTTGAGGAAAAGTCTCATATGGCTGCATCCGACTGGGGAAGGAGTTTTTATGGAAATTATTTTGGCAAGGCAGTCCTTACAGTGTGGGACATGATCAGAGTATAGGGAGAAGGTGTACCAGATTGGGTGACCCCAAGTGACCAAACCAGGTGTTTCAGCACCTTTCACCACTGATTAGTGATGAAACCTTCATCACATATTGATTTTGCATTTTAAAAATTATAGATTAGTAGGATCAGTTTCTGTTGTGTATTCAGTTTTATCTGATTATTTTTATATTCTTGTGCTCTTGCCATAATTATTTTTTGCTGTTATTTTTAACTACTATGGTGTACATTGCATTTCTCTTTCAGTTCTTAGTTATTCTTACCTATTTTATCTTTCAGATGAACTTTAATGAGATTTTATTAACTTACAAAAATTAATTGATATTTTGGTTAGAATTGCATTAAACATTCACATTAATTTGGTACTTTTGACTTTGTTAGAATATTCCATTCTTCCCATCTAATTACGTGGTATATGTTTTCATCTGGTCAAAAAATTTTAATGCTCCTCAATAAAGTTTGTAGTTTTCTTCATAAGATTATTCATATTTCTCACTAAAGTTATTCTGAAGTATATATTATTATTAATATATCAATGGATTGACTCAACTTTCCTTTTATTTTCCCTGCCTTTTTCTGCTAGGTAGGAGAGCCATTAAATCTTGCATATCTGTTTTGTGTTAGACACTTAAAAATCATGTTAATTCTAAGAAAATTTCTGTTAATTTTGTTAAGCTTTCTAAGAATACATCCATGTCTACAAATAACAGTAATTTTAGAACTGAAGTCAAACAACTACCAGACATGAAAAATAATTTATATTTAATTAATTCAGTAAGCTAGGTGTAAAAATACCCTGAAAGGGGAGATTGTTCTAATATTGTAATAATGCTTGCATTCCCCCCTGTACAGATATTCTAAGTAACATGTGTACAGATGGTGATTTATAGCATCCAGATATGCTCTGTAAAGTAAGCCACATGACAGCCTTGGCTTCCCTGTCAATCTCCACCACATCCCCAGACACACATGGTGTTTTCTCCCCCAAATGTGAGTGCTTTAAGTTCCACATTCAGATTTTGGGTAGCAGCACATTAATTCAAGCAGATTGATGCCTCTAGAAGTCGGTCGGCTCACTGCGGGGTGGCGAGGGGTGGGGGGTTCATAAATAAAAACAGGCCAGGGCTCAGTCCGTTCACTCTTTCTGTCCCAGGCCACTTTCTTCCTTTCCACAACTAAGCCACGTGTGTGGAGAACAGTGTTGGTGGGGTCTGTGGAATGTTACACTTAGAAGGAAAGAAGAAAAAAATGGTAAGTATGTTCAAGCAAGTGGAAAAAATTTGGTGAATGCTTGCTTTTAAGACTTCAGAGACTCCAAATTATCCTGTCTCTCTCAGGCAAGCCAACAACTAACAAGAGTGCATTAGTTATATAGAAAGTCACTGAAAAGCCATGGGAAGATTAATGCCTAGAGTTGATAAGATGCATCATTGGATGATAGCTTCTAATTCTTTGAGGTAAAAAATACACAAACAAGTCCTGAATAGGGACAGGATCCTGCTTGACGGATTTTGCCTCGGACTTTTAGACTTTGAGCAAGTATTCATTTTTATTTCAGTTACCAGGGAGCCTTGTGCCATGGTTGTTCCTTGGCCTTTGAGCTCTGCACTCAGTAGTGTCTGCACCTTGCCTTCTGAGCATATAAATAGAAGCTGAGCAGACCAGACTGAGTCACCCACCTGACTTGGCTGTTCTGAGACCCACAGGAGAAGATGGGATTTGGGAGTGTTTTCATCATAAGACAGTTGGAGGCCCTATCTATTTCTTGAGGTTTTCAGTCTCTGGAACTCACTTGTGACCCTCATTTTAGGTTGGTTCTTAATGAACTTAGGAATTTGGCTGTGAGCCTAACCCAAGTAGCTCAGATTCTGTCCTTTCTGGTTAGCAGTGGGCCAGAAGGAAAGGCCTTGTGGCAAAGTGAGGCGGTGTGTTAAGTCACACTCATGTAAGGCCAAGGTGGGAGCTTTCTTAATGCTTAAGTATTCCAGGATGTTTGAAGTTGGAGGAGGTTGCATTTACATCAGGAAATGCAAGGAATCCCATCACATCTTGAGGGAGCACTATAGGAGCAGCTGTAACATTCTCCTGCTGGGCTCAAATATTAGAATCCTTATGCAGTCCTTTCATGCTCCCTTCAAAGTCTGCTGGCTCTGACATTAGTATTGCCACAAAGCAACACTCTATACATTTCTTTCTGGCTAGCAACGACTGCACAATAGCTGAAAGTTTTTAAAAATAATAACTGTGCCTGTGTGGGTAATATCTTGTGGTGATACTGCCTTAGAAAATCAATGTAATTAACCCTTTTTGCTATTTAAAAAATGTTGCAAATCTGATCTGGAAGGTAGGACACAATCCCCTTGAAGCTTAAAGTTCATTTTGGAAATGAACTGCAAATCCGCTACAGTCATGACTGATTATCCAATAATCAGTTATTTATTCTGGTAATCAACTTCATGATGAAACACTGCCTTTCAGAAAAGTGAAAACAGCTTATTTCCGGTTGGAAAAAGGCCATCTCTTTGATATCAAGGAGGATTGGATCAAGCTTTTGGTGTTGTAAGCTTAAGGTTTTGTGCTTTTAAAATCTTTTCTTAAATGATAATCTTTAAAAACTTAGGCAATAGCAGATTATTTTAAATTAATTAATATACTAGCCAATTATACTCTATATAGAAAATGAGGTTGAGTGGAACAATATTGGTCAGTCCAGCTGTCTGTGTCTCACAAGCTTCTATGTTTGGGCCATAAGGGTGACACTTCAGTGATTGACGTGATGTTGAGAAGAGTCACACATTATTGGTAGAGAACAGTGACCTCGGACATTTAGAAATAGAATTAAATTCCCTACATGAAAATTAAGTTATACCTTCTGTGGACTTTCCTTTTTTGGGGGTGGGGTGGGGAGGTGGAGAATGCTGAAATTTTGTTCTCTTAGCAAATTTCGATTCTACAATACAGTATTATCAAGCTGTAGTCATCATTATATCCTCGGACCGCTTTCTATTGACATTAAACGTATTTGCTAAGAGTCTGAGAAGAAAAGAAAAGTGAAACACTCAAATTGGAGAATTCGAGAAGGGACTAAAAAGTATGGCCTATTTACAAAAGGGAAGGCAAAATTTTGTGAAAGCCAGAAATGATGGTGTCATGTCTTGAGGCTATTGACAATGGGAAGTAATTCCCATTCCTAAGCCCGGAGAGTAAAAAGGGCTTGTTGGTTCCTGGAACCCAGAGGGAGAGAGGGAGCGAGGGAGAGAGAAAGAGGGAGGAGGAGGTAGAGGAGGAAGATGAAGTAGAGGAGGAGCGGATGAAGAGGGGGAGGGGCAGGAGAGAGCTGTAGGAAAAGGGCCACGTTCAGGAGCCGCCTTTGGTAGAGAGTTGTCACTTTGCAGTGGTTGCCTGGGAAGGAGTGAGTGGATCAGTATCGCACCTCAGCCACATCCCCCCCATCCCCCTGACCTTTTATTTTTTTCTGATTTCCTGCTAGTGCCTTTTTTGGCCAAACTCAGCTAGAAGATAGAGGACAGGGAACCCAAGGATGCAGTCCAGTGGTCAAGCTCCTGAGGCCCAGGAAGAGGAGCACAGCAAATGGTATAAGAGAACAGCAGTGATTATCACCACCACACAATCATGCTGCAAAATTTTATTTATTTTTTTTTTTTGCTGTTGCCAACAACATAGAGCAGAAGTACTTGGCTTAAATTGAATCAGAGGGAAAAACAAAGAGTACGGAAGACATCTGAAAAATCAGTGACTTCAGATATTCATTTTCTACCAAGCCTTTGGTGTAATTATTTTACATGTTAACCAATTTGTTTCTGGTTTTTTTTTTTTTTTGCCAAAGTCATCTGGAGTCATCTGCTATGTATAGACAGGTTCAAGACATGGATGACTATGGTTGATCTCTTTGAAGGAAACCTAGTAGGATAAGCAATAAATAGGACTGACTCTGGTAAGGTTGCCCAGGCTCACAACCCAGCGAGGGTTACAATGCAGTGAAAAGAATCTGAACCCCAGCCTCCTTCCTTAGGAGCACAGTCTTAGCCACTGGACCACCAGGGAAGTCCCTCTCTCACTTTTTTTTTAAACCTTTTGGTGGAAAGATCTCTGTTGGGGGCCCTTTACTCATTCTGCCTTAGGGGAGATAAGTTGACTCACCTGATTGGTAAGTTTCGAAAAACCACTGGTCACACTTGTCGCAGCTTCACCCTCCTTTCATTTAGGGCTATGCCATTCCAGAGAGGGCATGAGTTCTCTGCTCCAATGCCAAATACCGAGGAGAGGCCTCTCTTGTGGGAAGGGCATGCTGTTGAGATGCATTTTTTTGTGACTGGATGTCTAAGTTGATGTCTTTTTTAAATTCTAGGTTTCAGTATTAACAACCCCGTTTGGCTAACAGAATTATTGGTGGATTCATGTCAATGTATGGCAAAACCAATACAGTATTGTAAAGTAAAATAAAGTAAAAATAAAAAGTTAAATTGAAAAAAAAAAAAAACTCTTAGCAAACTAGAAATAGAGGAAACTTTCTTAATCTGATCAAGGGCAACAACAGAAGCTTAAATCAGAAGGCATAATTAATGGTAGAAGGTTGAAAACTTTCCCTCTGAGATGAGAGCAGAATGGGGATATTTGCTCTAACCACTTCCATTCATCATTTTACTATAGGTTTTTAGCCAGTGTAGTGAGGCGGACAACAGAATGAAAAGATTAAAGATTAATGAGTAGAAAGGGGGAATTAAAACTGTGATTGTTCAAGGTGAAATAATTGTATAAAATGCAAAAGTGTTTTTGAGTATGTTATTAGGATTAATAGGTACACTTAAGTTGCTGCATATTACACTGATATTCTGGAGTCAATTGAATTCCATAAACCATGGACAATCAGTTAGACATGTAATTTGAAATAATTTTGTATTTACAGTAACTGTAGAATTATAAAGTACACAGGGATCAGTGAAAATGAAATGTAAGTCCTTCACCCAGGAAATGATGGTGCTGCTGCTGCTAAGTCACTTCAGTCGTGTCCAACTCTGTGTGACCCCATAGACGGCAGCCCACCAGGCTCCGCCATCCCTGGGATTCTCCAGGCAAGAACACTGGAGTGGGTTGCCATTTCCTTCCCCAGTGATGGTGCTAATACAAGGTATTAAAGTTCTAAATAAAAGGCGAGGTGTTTCATATAGTTGAATAGAAATATGTCAGTCCTCTTCAAATTTATTCATAGATTATTAGTAATCATGATTAGCATCCAAATATTTAAGTATGATTAGTCAAGAGACTATAAACTTTATTTGGGTGAGCAAAGGGCTCCTGAAGAATAAAAATACCCCTGAAGAAGGGCAAGACAGGGACTTGAGAAAGAACAAGACTTGCCCTAGCATGAATTTTAATAAATCTGTGGTAATAAAGATGATGATATTGTTGCAGGCATTAATGAAAGACCAGAATGGGAAGTTCAGAACAAAGTCAGGGCATATAGAACTGTACTGATAATGTAACTGAATATGCTGTGAACCCTCATTTTCCATATTTCTAAAGGAAAACATTTAGAAAGCTCAGGAGACAGCTTAATGACTGTTCATTGATGCAATTTTTTAAAACCCAGGCAAACAAACAACAAAAAAAGACTGGAAACATTTTGGCAGAACAATAACAGAATTATTTAATGGAATACTAACGATACAGCAGTAAAAAGAAATGGACTACAGCTATAGATATCAAGAGAGATGAATCTTGGAAAAATAATTTTACTTCTTCAGAAGTCATAGAAGACTATGTTCAGTATGATTCATTTATATAAAGTTCAAAATTAGGCAGAAGTGAGCAATACATTTGTTTAGACATACATCATTCATA
Organism: Budorcas taxicolor; assembly: GCF_023091745.1. NCBI lineage: Eukaryota > Metazoa > Chordata > Mammalia > Artiodactyla > Bovidae > Budorcas > Budorcas taxicolor. The sequence continues at coordinate 46,366,689 of NC_068917.1, read as the reverse complement.
GTAAAGTCTTAAAGAAAAACAAAAAAAAACAATTGTTAAAAATTTCTGAGTGGTTGTTACCTCTGTGAGGCAGAAGGGTAGTATAGGCAAGGAGAATGCTATTAGGAGGGAGTTTTCAAGTTACAGGTATGTTCCTAAGCCACGTGTTGGGTAAATAGGTATTTACTTTTTATTCTTCTAACTGTACATACGAATATTATATGATTTGTGGATGTATAATCCACAAATCATAGCTGGAAGATATTTGAAACTGCAGGGAAGAGATCCAACAGGCAACAGATGACATTTGAGGGAGTGAAGTCTTCCCTGGTGGCTCAGACAGTGAAGGATCCACCTGCAATGCGATCCCTGGGTTGGGAAGATCCCCTGGAGGAGGGCATGGCAACCCACTCCAGTATTCTTGCCTGGAGAATCCCCATGGACAGAGGAGCCTTGCAGGCTGCAGTCCATGGGGTTGCGAAGAATCGGACACAACTGAGTGACTAAGCACAGCACACAAACGAGCAAGACAGCACTCTTCTGCTGCTGGGGTGTTGAATGCAGCTGGCAGCAGCCTGGCTCCTCTTCCCCACTGAGTTCTTTTTCCTGGATCTTCCACTTTCATAATCTGTGATGGATATAGCTCTTGACAAGATGAGGAAAAACATGGGTTTGATTCTTTAGGAGTATCAGCCAAGGAAAGAGCAATGGGATCACCCCATGGGCTTTGCAAATAACTGAGGATGGAAACCATGAGGGACTAAACCCTACTTTACCTGTCTTTATCTCTCTGAAGGCTTCCCCGGTGGCTCAGCAGTAAAGAACCTGCCTGCAATGCAGGAGACAAGGATGCGATCCCTGGGTAGGGAGGATCCCCTGGAGAGGGGCATGGCAATGCACTCCAGTACTCTTGCCGTGAAAATCCCACGGACAGAGGAGCCTGGCAGGCTTCAGTCCATGGGGTTGCAAAGAGTTGGACATGACTAAAGTGACTGAGTACACAGCACACATCACTCTGAAAGCAAGGATGGAGATGTTCTGACATCTTTAAAAGTCAGAATGCATTCTAAGTTGCTGAGTGGTTCAGGCAGCAAGCCTCACCTAAAGTATAACTCTCCATTGTGTCCTAGGTCAGTTTTATCACTAATGACTGCATTGTCTGTTTCCTGATAGTTTTATGAAATTAAACAAATTTCAGTGACTTGAAAGTTTCCCTCATGATTTGTCCCTGTGCGCTGATATTCTGTATGCCTTCTCAAATGGAAGCGGGAAAGGTGGCATTTCACTCAGGGATACTATGAATAGTAATGTTAGGAATTAGTTTACTGTTTAACTTCTCTGCCAAATATACTTGGGCAGAGAAGGGGATCTAACTTTGCCCATAGGCTCAAAATGTCTCTAGTTTTCTGTGCTGGTGTTAAAAGTGCTGAGAGTTGATAGGCTGAAGTACTGTTATCTGCCTAACTGCTTGGAAAAATACCTGAGCAACTTTCATAACCCCCAATAGGTTGATGTCAGCAAATGGGACTAAAGCTTACCAAGCAGGTGAAGGCATACTGATGGCCCACTGGAAAAGATGACGGCCATTGCGTTTTGTAATTCATGGCTATTAAATAAACTCAAAGGCCAAACTATCAGGCAGCCAGCCTTTTCCTTAGCTGCTGCTTTCCCAGTTTATCTCAAATGTATCTTGAAAACTATGGTACTGAACAGAGAATAGCCCAGCATGGTCACTTGAATCAGTGTGTCTGAGTCTTTCCTTCCTTCCCATCCTTCCGGATGCACAGGTGAAGCAGATACCAGCTGGATCCTTGTGGGCAAGTCTGTCATGACAAATGCCTCATTGCTCATCTCCAGAGATGGTCAGAAGTCCATTTCCTGAGAATTACTGGTAGTTTTCAAATCCTGTTGGACTCTGAATGGATGGGAAAGTTCAGAAGCCATGTGTGAGCCGTTGGCATGTTGGGAACACTTACTGAGTGAAGAGCAGATGGAGATCATTCTATTTTTTTCCCCATTAGTTGGACTGCAGGCCAGTAGAGAAGTAAAAAGTTCTGTATTTTCTATTCTGGGATCCAGGCCAGGCTTGTGGAAGACTGATCATAGAGAATTGATTATGGAACTAGGAGGTGGCATTATGTCTTTTCTCGTTTCCTAACCTCAGGAGTTTGGGCTACTTGAAGCCACTCAGAAATTAGTTTGCAAAAGTCTGTCTGTCTGTCTTTTTCCCTCTGTTATACTCTTGTCAAAATCATTGCCAACTTGTTTTCTGTTTCTTAAGAGAAGTAAATGCTGGACAGTGATTTTTAGTTTTTGAACACACACAAAAAACAAATAAATTTAGATCTGCACTTCTGCTTCTTGATACTTCAGACAGTTTTTTGCTCCAAAAATATGTTTATTGATATATTATCATGCTGCACTATATCTACTTTTAATTTCTAAAGAAGTTATTTTTACAGAATTATATAATTTTGCTTATTAGATGAACTAAAAATTCACCCATAAATTCATTAACATAGCAAGCAATAGTTTTCTTAAGAAGGAAGAGGAAGTTGTTGCAATTCATATGTATTGATAACATAAAACAATATACATTCTTCAGGTAATATGGTATTATAATTTTCCATGGTGGTACATAGTTCTCATAGCCATCACTTAATATAGATGATTAAAAATACATATTCTTTAAAGAACATATTGGCAATAGCTTAATTGTTAACCGTCTGAATATATTTGCATATTTTGGTCTATTTTTAATCCATATTCTAAAACTACCATGCAATTCACTATCCTGTTTTTGGAACTTAGCATAAGATTTTTTTTCCTTTTTATTATATAATCATCATACACAGAATTTGAATGGTTGCATTATATCCCATTTAGTAGATTTACCAACAGTATATTTAAGCACTTTTTGTTGACATTTAGGATATTTTCTTTAATTTACTATTATAAAAATGCTATTTTAGGTATTTTTCTGCTGGTTGCTTTTTGTTTAATTGGATTGTTTCACTAGAATATTACTGGATCAAAAGCTAACCAGTTTCCTATCTCCTGATGTTGTTGTCAAGTGGTTTCCAAAAATAGTGCATTAATTTACACAGCTATGAACCTTGTATGGTAGAGCCCGTTTCTCATAGTTCTTGATAATAATAATTTAATAGTTGTTTTCATTTTATTTATTAAATTAATGGTGAAATTAGTTTCTTAATATATTTATTTTTTGTGTGTGTGTGAATTGTCTGTTTACACAGTCCATGATCTTTTTCAGTTTAACTTTCAGAATAGTGTTTTTCTGATTGTATATATGAAACTTGGTATAAGAATTACTGTGAATATTACTTTTCCTTAGATTTCTTGGCTTTTATTTTTTTGACACAACGAAACTTTCATTTTTGGAAAGTAATTAGTCTTTTCCTCAGTGATTTCTACCGCTTAGAAAGTCATTTCCCCTTTGAGGAGTGGGTTAATATGTAGTTCCATGTTCTTATTTGTCACTTATACGGAAATACCTTGCCAAGTAATGTGAAATCTGTGGGAAGCTTAAAGCATAAAAATTTTCAAGAAAGGAAAAATAACAATAAAATAATCAGAAATCCTTCTTCTCAGAGAAAATCAGGTAACCTTTCTTTGCTGTGAATTCTTTTAGACTATTTATATTGTGAATATAGAAAACTAAATAGACAATTATACACATTTTATAAAAATCATATTGCATATAGAGCATGTATTGTTATATAAGCTACATTTTTCCTTAATCACAAAGTAACACATTTTTCTGTGACTATAGATGTTGCTCAGAATTTCAAATGACTACAGAGCATTTCCTTACATATCTGATCATTCTTTTAGCACTGGACATTTGGATTTTCTATTATAAACAAATCTTAGGTGAACCATCTTGTACAAACATTTTTCTTATTTGTCCAGTTCCCAGCAGGGGTGATTCTGGGGGTCAAGGTATTTTTAAAAAGATTTTTTATTATTTTTTAAATTAGTTTTCCGAAGGTTGTACTAGTTTCAACTGCAGTCAGTTAAGTTTGACAGTGTCTTGTTTCCTGTATTTATATGACTTTCTTTAATCTTTACCAGTCAGATAGGTAGGAGATAAATAAAGATGTCTTATTGCTTTAATTTGTAGTTATGTTATTAATGAAGTGGAATATTTCTTCAATGATATCACCCATTTGTATTTCTACTTTTGTTCATATTCTTAGCCTACTTAATATTAAGGTTTTATATCTTTCTGTAATTTGTTTTAGAATAATTTTAAAATCTGATGCAGAACGCTCACCCCTCCCCTTTTTGATGGAGTATAATATCTTGCAATCAGTTTTAAACCTGAGAATTAAGGGAGAAAAGTATTCTCCATGCACAGAGCAACTTTACAATTGCTGCCTTCTCCACATGTCAGAAAACCTTTATCCTGTTATTCTGAGCATGGAGTTACAATTTCTATCAAATCTTGGGAACTGTTAGCAAGTCAGGGCAAAGCTACCCTAAAGTATGTGAAAGGAGCCATTTCCTCCTTAAGGTGATGTTCTCTTTTTATGTCAACCACATGAGGGTGAGATGTCTGAGACCCAGAAACCAGGTTGAGAGAAGGGCTCCTGAGTGGGAAACAGAGAGGGTAGATGGCTCTTGAGCACAAAGATGTCAAGACTGTATCAGTTCAGTTCAGTTCAGTTGCTCAGTCATGTCCGACTCTTTGCGACCCCATGAATTGCAGCACGCCAGGCCTCCCTGTCCATCACCAACTCCCGGAGTTCACTCAGACGCACGTCCATCGAGTCAGTGATGCCATCCAGCCATCTCATCCTCTGTCATCCCCTTCTCCTCCTGCCCCCAATCCCTCCCAGCATCAGAGTCTTTTCCACTGAGTCAACTCTTTGCATGTGGTGGCCAAAGTACTGGAGTTTCAGCTTTAGCATCATTCCTTCCAAAGAAATCCCAGTGGGTATAAAAAGGCCCCATGATTATACCTCAGCATGGAGGGTTCCAGGGCCCTTCCAGTGGGAAGAATGCCTGGGATGGTTGGACTAACAGATACCATACTGTGAAGGAAGAACACTGAAGATCAGGTTGGTAATTTGGACTACAGACTGCTAATATTTAACAACTGAACCATTAATTTAACCATTAATAACAACTGAACCACTGGGCAGTAGTCGTCCATAATCAAGACTATATTTGGCAATTTCCCTTGCAGCTGTTAGTAGCCATGGCACTAACTTCTGGGAACAGGAATGGGTGCAGAAGTAGTCTGCACCCCTTTTGGGAAATACCCTGAAAGAGAATGAGGGTGCTTCTTCCTCCTTTTTCTTTTTGCGGTCCAGAATGAGCAGCAGGTGATTGGACAGCATAGTGGACACTAAATGTCCTGTCCCTCTCCTGGTTACTGGGCTGGGACATCCATCCCCCAGCTGTGGAGCATGTTGACAGTGATGCATCACAGCTGTCCCCTTCTCAGGGACAGTCAGTCTTTTTGGAAAAGACACAGCTGTTTCAGGGCCTCTATTTTGGACTTTGAGATGAAAGTCATATACTGAGGATAGTAGAACCGCAGAGCTGAAGAAAGCTCTTTCTCTGTGTATTATGACTGTCTGCCCCTGGAGTTTTATGTGTGAAGGGACTTGGAAGTACTTGGAAGGTTAAGAAGAGTGATCACAGCCTATTGGCTCCATTTGCTTTTGTGAGGGGAAAAAAATAATGCCATGCTTGTGCCAGCGACTACAGGCTGTCTTTAGCAGAGGACTGTCCTGAGGGTGTCACCTAGTAGATGATTTCAGCAGGTGGAAATTTGACCATTTGATTAGGCATTCAAGTGATTAAGCATGGGCTTCCTTGCTCAAACAGAGAGAGAATCCTGGCTCCACTGCTTTCTCTCTGTGTGACTTTGACATTTCCCGCTTGTAAAATAGGCCTAATATTACCTACATCAGAGGGCTGTTATTAGGCTTTAGTATGTAAAACGTATCATGTAGTGCTTAGTATAAATGGGTATAAGTAGAGCCATTTTCCCCATAAGGATAAATTCTTTCACAGCTTTAGGACAGGAAAATGAAATTATTTGGACACTTTTCAGGAACACTTTACAAACTAGTTCTTTTAGATCATTCCCATTCTCTTTAAGTACATTTCCCAGAAGGGGCATATCGAATTTGCTGATAGCTTTTCCCAGAGATACTTCTTTCATGGAAGAAAGGAAGCTGGAACCTAAATCTGTTTTCTTCACAGATTATTGACCCCTGATTAACAGGAAGAGCATTTGAAGTAGCCAGGTCTTTTGTTGTTCTCTGAATAGCCGCACAGCTTCCGTATGAAGTCAGCATTCAGTCTAAATGAAAATCTATGTCGAAATCAAGAGCCGTTGAAGTTCTCAAGCCTGATTGGACAAGGTGAATTTGAAAGAACCAATTGCTCAAGACAAGAAGATTCAAAGGGCCCACTGAGGCCGTAGGTTGAGAGCATGCAATTGAGGGTCAGGCATTAGGCATTACAGGCAGGTGACATGAGAGTCTGGGCCCCTGTCCTTGAAATTTACTCTTGATTTTGTTGAGCTCAGTATTGAATATACCATTTCCATTTTACAATAGATCTGTGCTGCACATACTCATCCTCTAACTTGGTAGATATGACAGTACTCAACTCATGTAGCGTAGTTCCAAGTGCAAGTCATTTGATACCCTGCACAGTAGCTGGTTTTCTGATGGAAATTAATTCTCTATTAAAGCCTTGCTCTGGAACTTTTGGGGCATGTGCAACAATTTTCCCATTGATGCTTGCCAGTGTCTCCATGGAGAATCCTTTTCCACTACAGCCACCCTCATCATCATTGCCTCCACTAGGTCACATAGACTGTGGGGGCAGTTTTTACCATGGTCTTGACCTCCTCTGGTTTCTGGCCACATCTGAAGCTGTGGCAGCCTTCCAAGTCATCAGATAGAGCCAACACTCCAGCACCTGGCTCACATATCCTAGGCTGTTGCTTGTATGCATCAAAAGCTGTTCACTCTGAATACCCACGACTTTGCAGGTATAGAAGCGTTCACAGCCCAGGCACAGAGCAAGCCAGAAGTGTCAGAGAATGAATGCCTCTGGAAGCCATCCTCAAGACGTTACACATGGGTTAGCTGCTTGTTTGGGATGACTTTGAGATGCATTCTTCATATTCCCCCAGAGTTCCCCGTAGGATTGAGCTGCAGGTGCCCATGATGGTAATCTTGATGCAACACATCCTTTAATGACACCCTTCCCTCTTCTCTCTAACTTGCTTAGATTGCCCTTTCAAATAAACTGCTTGTTCTACTTACACTTTTACCTTGGAGACTGCTACTAGGGAGTCCAACCTAAGACATTTGATAAATAAATAAAGCCTGTATTCCATGGGTAGCTAATGCCACGTCTAAAACCCAAAGAGACCCAGAAAGCGCTGTACCCCTTTCTTGCAGGTATAAGGTGTAAGATATAATGACCAGCGCACAGCAACTGGCTCTTAACCTTAGAAGAGTCATCCTGGGGGGCCTGGAGATAGTAGGTGCATCTTCTGTAACTTTAAACAACTTACTGATGCTGGAGCTTTCCTTGGCTCTTACGCTCTGCCCTACAGGTGATTCTAGGGCATCTGGCTCACTTGGTCCAACTAACACCCGGGCATTAATATAGTGGACCTGCATAAAGTTCAATGGAATGTCAGGAAGATCAGGGTCCCTACATACTGTATTAGAACAGAAAACAAGAGAGTTAATGTAGTTCTGGGGCAAGACAGTAAAAATGTATTGCTGTTCCTGTCACATAACACTAACTAATCTGTCTTTGATTCTCGCTAGTGTTGTGAGTTAACACTTTTGCTGCACTGATGGCTGCTTATCAAGCGCCAGAAGCTGTATTGATCTTACTAGTAAAAATAGCACATCCACCAGAGCAGCTGTGATTGGGGCAACTACCTGGATAAGGTCACAGTAAATCACCCTCATCTGCCACAGTTAATCTCTTTTGTTCAGGAATCAGACAACTGAATTGAATAGAGATATGATGGAGATCTCCATACCTGTATCCTTTTAAGTTTTTTTGCAGTGGTGAGATATTGCTTCTCATGTTACAGTCTTGGTTGGGCAATGTTGGGTGTAGTTTCTGGGGCTTCCACTTGATTTTTCCTATCATGTCTCCTACTACACGTGTCAGGATACAAATATGACAGTTCTGACAGCTGCTAAGTATTTCCACCCCAATTATACACTCAGAACTTGGGGAAATAAGCCATTGTACTAAGTGTGAGATTAAAATTAGGATGTGTAGTAATGATTCACCTGACCTTCAAAGCCCCTACTCTAACTAGTACACTACACTGGCAGCCGAGTGTTCTGCTATTAGTATTAGCTCAGACTCTGTATCTGTTGGTCTTCAAAAAGCACGTGATCCCTTTCCCCAGTACACAGTTGCCATGGCAATTAACTTACAATTCCTTGGGGAAATGTCAGAAGAACACTAACCATTATACTTATAGTTGTGCTGCAAGATCTTTCCTCAAGAAGACCTGATCACCCCTCCAGTCAGTGGTCTTTGGGAGGGTAGGATGGATTAGGGCTGGATAAGGGGCTTTTATTTTTCCATTGTGATGGCTGATGTCAGTTGTTTGCTCTCCGAAGTACTGTACCCAGCAGCCTATCTCATTAAGCTTTTATTGGTCTCATCATTATTTGAGTGTGCTGTCAAATGTAAATTCTGGACATCAAAGTAATATTGAAACTCAACAGTGAGGGTTATTTTATACCTATCAATGTATAAGTCACAATGCAAATGTAACAATTGTGAATATGTATGGAATAGTGCAGGCTAAAAGGAGTTGAAGGAAAAAGTTGCAACCACGGGGGTCAACTGGTAGGATCATGGCAGATTCTTTCACACATCTTTATAAATTCAGAATGAATTAAAGCCCTGAAGGTAATGCCAGACACCATAAAAGTCTTGGAGGAAAATATAGGCAGAACACTCTTTGATATAAATTGCTGCAAGATCTCTTTTGACCCACCTCCTAAAATAATGGTAGTAAAAATGAAAATTAGCAAATGAGTCCTAATTAAACTTAAAAGCTTTTGCACAGCAGAGGAAACCATAAACAAGATGAAAAGACATGCCTCAGAATGGGAGAAAATACTTTCAAACAAAGCAACTGACAAAAGATTAATCTCCAAAATATACAGTTTATGCAGCTCAATATCAAAAAAACAACCAAATCAAAACAAAATGGGCAAAATACTGAAATAGACATTTCTCCAAAGAAGATATACAGATGGCTAACAAACACATGAAAAGATGCTCAACATCACTGATTATCAGAGAAATGCAAATCAAAACTACAATAAGGTATCACCTCACACCAATCAGAATGGCAATCATTAAAAAATCTACAAATAAGTAAATGTGGAGAAAAGGGAACTCTTGTACACTGTTGATGGGAATGTAAATTGACAGATCAAATAGTAACAATGAAATGCATTTTGGGAAGATTTTAATAATGAAATGATTAATAGCACTGTTACTGTCACCCTGCTTGTTTAACTTATATGAAGAGTACATCGTGTGAAATGCTGGGCTGGATGAAGCACAAGCTGGAGTCAAGATTACAGGTAGAAATGTCAATAACCTCAGATACACAGATGATACCACCCTTAATGGCAGAAAGTGAAGAGGAACTAAAGAGCCTCTTGATGAAAGAGGAGAGCTAAAAAGCTGGCTTAAAACTCAACATTCAAAAAACTGAGATCATGGCATTTGGGCCCATCACTCCATGACAAATAGATGGAGAAACAATGGAAACAGTGACAGACTTTATTTTCTTGGGCTCCAAAAACACAGCAGATGGTGACTGCAGCCATGAAATTAAAAGATGCTTGCTCCTTGGAAGGAAAGCTATGACCAACCTAGACAGCATATTAAAAAGCAGAGATGTTACTTTGCAGACAAAGGTCCATCTAGTCAGAGCTATGGTTTTTCCAGTAGTTGTATATGGATGTGAGAGTTGGACGATAAAGAAAGCTGAGTGCTGAAGAATTTATGCTTTTGAACTGTAGTGTTGAAGAAGACTCTTGAGAGTCCCTTGAACTGCAAGGAGATCAAACAAGTCAATCCTAAAGGAAATCAGTCCTGAATATTCTTTGGAAGGACTGACGCTGAAGCTCAAACTCCAATACCCACTCCAGTACTCTGGCCTGGAGAATTCTATGGACTGTATAGTCCATGGGGTCACAAAGAGTCGGACTTGATTGAGCGACTTTCACTTGCTTTTCAAGTGTACTAGGTCAGTGAGAACCATTCTTAATGTCAAAAATATTTATGTATCCCTTGATTATGGAATTCATAATATTGGCAATCTACTGTGAGTTCAAGTGTTTGGGTGGATGTGGTTATAAAATGATGAAACCAAGGTTGTTATCTAGTAGGCAAGGAAAATGGTGCATGTGTGTTTTTGGAAGGCTGATTAGGTTGAGTCTGGAAGATGGGAGTACATTTTGTCTTTTTCCTCCGGCTTCTCATGCTGTCTTCAAAATGCTATCTGATGAGTTGGGGAGGATTAATTTAAAAGTATTTTTCACTGGAACACCACATTGAAGTTATAGGTGTGGTTTTTTTCTCTGGTTTAGTTTTCAAATTGAAGGCTGGTTCTTTGAATTGGTAACATTAACCCTTCAGATATGGTACATCTGTCAGCAGAAGGAATGCATCTTGTTTGATTAAATTATTTGGCAAATATAAAGCTATTTGGAACATGCCTGACATGTAGGAACTGCCCAGCAAAGCACAATTATTATTCAACAGTGTCCTGCTTTGACTCATCTCCCTCAGCATTTGGCTCAAGTCTCTTCCTCCAGGATCTTCTCTGGATGTTCCAGTCTAATCCACTGCGGTATGTGTGGTGCATTTTGCTGTGTACCCGTCTTCTAATTGTTTTCTGGCTTTGGTATTGTTCCTTGTGCTCTACAGCAAGCACTTGAAGGCACGATGCCAAGTTCTTTTGGACCCTGGAGTTTGGGGCAAGAAGTATAGCACTGTATTAATAATTCAGTGTATGTTGCTGGTGGTGGCTGCCTGGGTTCAAAACCTGGTTATTCCCTAAGTAGTTGTATAATGTAGGGCAAGTTGTTTAGTATCTCAAAGCCGTTCATATGTTTGTGTATATAGCTTTTTCTTTCTTTCGGATTGTTTTCTTCCCAGCCATGGGATTACTGGGTCAAAAGATACTACTTACAGCTGTGTGATTTAGTTAGTTAGTTTTCTCTCTATGCCTCAGTTTCCACCTATGTAAAGTGGGGATAATTAGATTCTCTCATAGTGTGGCTGACAATTAACAGATAGAACACAGTCTTTGGCAAATAGGAAACAAGTGTTTGGTTATTATTGCCAACTATTATTGGTTTTGACTTGAAATACTTTTGCTGACACTTCCTTTTGAACAGATGTTGTTTTGCCCAAAAGATAGAGTGGAAGTTTGAAAAAGAAAGCCAAAGGCAATGACTCACTTAATCGGGACTTCTGTATTATCTAAGGTTTGCTGCAGGGACATAGTGCACTGTGATCGTACTCTTTGTTGTGTGTTATCTAAGGTTTGAAATTTTGCCTACTTTCCTGACTCTCCATATCCATGATTAATTAAAAGAGTGCTGAATTTGGTATTGGTGGCAGCTTTTCACAAGATCTACTTAAAACACGAGCTATAGAAGTTGTTTAGGTAATCTGGAGAGGGGTACAAGAAAAAAAGAAAAAACTGATTAAATAGAAAATCTTAAATCTTTCTCTGCTTTATAATAAGGCCAACTTTCTTCTTGCCCATATAAACAGTTTACTTTTAGAACAGAACTTATGGAATGTAGACCTAGGATGGGAGGCAAGATTCAATTTGTGGGGTCATGCTTAGTGAGAAAACTGTTCCCAGAAATAATATTTGAAGAAGGATTACATTTTGAACTCTGGTCAATTTCTTACCTCCTGGCAAAATAAATTATGGTACTGGGTAGGTTTTAAGCCACCCCTCCCACCCCCCGTCAAATGCCAGAGTTGATATCCGATGAGGTTCTATTCCAGGCTTTTTACACACATTTTAAATGGCTGCCAAGACACTTGCCTTTTCACTACATCTCTGTTAAGCAGTAAAGCTTATGGCTTGATGTGCTATATAAGCTGCAGAAGGGAGTGGAATTTGAAAGCTTTGTGGGTCCACAGATCCAATAGAGGCTGAGATCAGCTGGCAAAGGCAAAAGAGACACAGTCCCCTGGTGGGCCACTTAGAAATGACTTTCATTTCTCTTGCTTTAAAAAGGGAAAAGGAATATGGTCAATTTTGGTGTTTTGGTGAGGTTTTGAAGTAAGCTTCTATATGTATATACACACACACACATATATAAGTATATGTATTTATAATATGTATACATGTCACTATATCTTAGATAGCATCATACATAATTATAATTATCATGTTGCATGTGTATATGTATGTGTCCTCTGAATACATTCATACACACGCACAAACATTCACTTACATATACTTTTTGTCTTTTATGTTTTGGGCCATGTTGAAAAAGAAGAAAAGGCTGAGTGTAGATTAAAGCATTATTTGGTAGCATTTATCGCTAAATACTGAACTCTGAATCTGCAGTTACCAAATAAGATGAATTCACATCATCAATTTGTTAAATGTCCACTGCGCGGACACTGATCTAGTCTGTTGTCAACACTCTTTACAAGAATATTGCAGCCAAGTGAGGATGCACAGCCTAGGTTATGTTGTAATATGATACATACATAATTGAGATCATAGGAGGCATAGGAAATATTTTTTCAAACAGATGAGAGAAAAAAAAAGCTACAGCGTGCCCAATAACAACAAAAAAACAACAGAAATGATACAACTTCAATCAACGGATTTGGTCTTAGGAGAGAAGGCAGATTTATGGCTAGTAATTTGTGTCCTTCAGAATTTAGAGGCAAGAGGCAGATGAAAATATAGCATGCTCAGCAAAACCTCTCTGTAGCCAACTGTTGGACAGAAACCCAAGTTTCCTGAAAACTCATGGAAAAGCCATTCCGAGCCCTAACTCCTGGACCCTTATTATGATTGTGAAGAAAATAACTTTTACAACCTGATACATTCACTTATGCACAAAAGTATATTTTTACAGTATTTCAAAAAGGTAAATTAGGAATATTCTTATATTCCAAATGACCTGGTATTATTTTATTTTGCCATTAATTGCATGTATCCCAATGCAGTTGAAATCCTACCGGGGATTGAAGTTATAACCGCAGCTAATGTCTTTGAAAAAATAAAAAGCTTTTTGTCAGTATAGTTTCTGCTTCAAACTGTGCAAGATACACTTATTCTCCAAGATCGAAGGACCTCCCTTTTTTTGAGGGGGGAAAAAAACAAAACCTTGAAAGACTAAGCAGGAAATAACACACACTCACTGAGACATTTTAGCCAAAAAGGAATAATTGAATGCAATTGAGAAAGGGATTTATTTTAAATTAAAGAATTTTGACAGGCCAGCCATAGAACAAAGGGCTGCATTCTATATTACCTGTTTTCCCAGGGGTTCCAGGCTCTCATGGACTTCAGTGGGAGGGCTCCTCACAGAAGGGAGGCCTGAAGCTGAAGAAATGTGGATCAAAGCAATCAGCTTAGCGCATCTCAATCTGCCTTTGATAGGCCAGCTGTTCAGCAAGTTCTGTGGCCTTCCACAGTCATGCTGGCTCTTTCTGAAATGGCAATTGCAGGAGAGCTAAAGTCCCATTCTGAATGACTGGGTTTGGTGTAAAAGACTTTGTTAGGTGTCTTCTATATTTATACCACGGTCATATGGGGTCTGAATGGGTTGAGCAGTGACAGTGGACTTTCCGTTGGCGGAAGAGGAAAGCAACATAGAAATGATGGTTTCTTGGATGAATAACATTAAGAAGGTACTTCCTACTTAGGACTAGGTTTGGCTCTGACCTCTGTGTGCTGACAAAGTGAGCCCAAGAATGGGTATGATGCTGAGAAGAGTACGTAAGTTTGGAACCTGTCAGATATGTGTTTGAATCTAGCTTCGCAGTTCTCAGCAAGAGGATCTTAGACAAGCCTCCTTTTGTTCCTGGGGCTCAATTTTTCTCACTTAAAGTGGGGCTACTAATACTTATCTAGGGAAGTGGGGATGAGGATTAAGTTCTAGGACTTCAGAGGGAAAAGCCAAAGGAGTGTGACTTAGCAGTTACTGCTTTCAATACGAATCAGGCTTTTCTTAGGACTCCAACATCTGTGGCTTCAGAACCAGGTTCACGTTCTAGCTTTACTGCTTCTTCACCTGTGATGTGGGCGAGACTCTTAGATGTCTCTGAATTTAATTTGGTGCATCAGAAAAATGTATTGATAGATGCATAAAAATTTGTATATATATATTATCTCAAAAGTTCATTAAAAATAGTAAAACAAACATAAAAGATAAAATTTAAAACATAAATGAAGCAGAAAGTAGTTAACATAGATTCTGGAACATGGTAAAGTCTCAAAAAAAACGTTCTATTATTGTGATTGAGTTCTCTGTTAGGCTGTTTTTCTAAACCAGTTCCCAAACTCTTCTTCAGAACCCGAATCTTCTTTCTCTTTCACTGCATCCTCTTTTCTAGCCCTAGCAAAGACAGAGGCTATGACATCTGCATTGTCGAACAGCTCCTTGGTTCCCTTCTATTGTCTGAAAACAGCATATGTATCTGCAGTGGAATTGGGTGCAAAATTGTGATGCTGGTCATTGTAGTGTCTTATGCCTTCCCTTGGGCCATTCTGGTTTCATTCCTTTGGGGTAATAGAAGTGACAGTTTTCAAATTAAATAGACTGGACAGTATGTTACAGTTTTGATGTACTCCTATAGAAAACTATATATAGAATGATTATGTATCCTATATATTCTGGTATTTCCAGAGTGACTATATATTGCTTCCTTATTCATGACAAGGGCTTCCCTGGCAGCTCTGACAGTAAAGAATCTGCCTGCAATGCAGGAGACCCGGGTTTGATTCCTGGGTTGGAAAGATCCCCTGGAGAAGGGAATGGCGATCCACTCCAGTATTCTTGCCTGGAGAATTCCATGGACAAAGTTGCCTATAGGGCTGCAGTCCATGGAGTCGCAGAGTCAGACACGACTAAGTGACTAACACTGACACTGATTCATGACAAACAACAACAGAAGACCATAAGAAATATACATAAACTCAGAACTTGCTTCTTTGCTTCCTCTCCACCAAACACCTCAAAATGAATGCAGTATATGAGCTGAAGGATTTGTTGTGCCACTTATCAAAAAATGATAAGCGTGTAGATTCTCTGCCTAGAGTGCAGGTAAATGCTGAGACAGCAGTGTCAGCACCAGCCCTCCACATCTGGCTAAGCTCCTTTCATGAAACGATGGTGTATGTATATTTTCTGAGAGAGGTAATGGTGAAAAAATGATAGGAGAGACTGTCCTTTTTCCATTTCTCATAATCTCTCTAAATACAAAGTTTCTTGAGAATAGTTCTGGATAGAGCAGATGCAGTTGTGTTCTTGTGCTCGGGGGCTCTGTGTGGTGTGGTGTGGCAGAATTCATGCTAGACTTGTAGGAAGACAACTTGCATTCTGTCAAGCTGTTGGTGAATAATCATGAAAGCCTGCATGCATCACTGAATTCGTTTGGGATGCAGTTTCCTCATCTGTAATTTTGATCTATTAATTAATATTTGTCTTTCCAAACACATGGACAGCTTGTGAGATTCAAGTGGGAAAACCACTGGGGAGGGGCACACTGCATAATGGTGAGACATTATTAAGTTATGTTCACTGTATGTTTATTCTCTCCCTGGTTATCGTGTGAGTATCCTGTACACATAATGCATGCATGCATAATAATGAACCATTGATTTATAAGTCTCAGATATACCTGAATAGACTTTCACGCACTGCTTGGGATCAAGCAGCATTATATAGCTTATGCAAATGAAGATTATCTTATTTTTATCACTGGGAAAGTTTCCAGGACATTATCAACACGTGCTAAAGTTTCCTACATAGAATGTAATACTGAAACCTCTGCTACCTTACACTTGGGCTCACAACTTCCATATGATTTGCCTCTCACTTATAAAAAAGCCACAGGCCTTGTCAGCTAAATTCCAAAGTGACATTCAGCAGTGAATATTTGGATTCAGTTTTGGTTTTGCTTTCACACTGTCATAGAAAACTACAAAAGGGCTGGACATGTATGCCCCCCTTCCCCACTTTTTTTTCTTTTTCTTGAGTTTGACAAACACGTTCGTCTCAAAACCACTAACACACACGTTCACATAGACACCTTCTGCAGGATTCTTAAAATCCTGCTTTCCACATGTGGATCATAGATCAATCTAGCTATACAGCATTGCCCTGGATGATGGTCCCTCTTGCAACCATGTGGAATACTCATCTTCTCTAATCCTGGTCTATAATATTTCCAAAGTACTTTACAAGCCCAAAGTAATGGCTTCTAATGCTTTGCAGCAGCTGAGCTGGTAGCACACATGATATCTTAAATGTAACAATCAAAGGCAGAGGCAGGATCTTGGTATTTCCGCTGGCTTGCAGATGTGTCCTGTCCCGGTCCAGAATCTGTAATGTCAATTTTAGACAAAAGAAGCTTAAAACAAAGGAAAGTGTCCCTGCTTTGTGTCCACAACTGAACTAGGGTGAGAGAAAGCTCCCCAATAGGGAAACGACATGTATTGTATATCAGTTACCTGACCCATACAGTAATTTTTTGGGGGGTTTGTATCTGTGAGCAACCTTGCTTAAGATTTATGTAATGGAGGGCATTGTTTTATTAATCTACACCATGTGGGACTCTCCAGGTGCTAAGCTTTGATCTTCCTGCCCTCTGGTACATTATGTTTTCTAGTGCTCATTGACAATGATGTCTGTGATTTAAAGCACTCTTTCCTTGCTGCAGAGGGGTGGGGGAAACAAAAAGAGTTCAGATAACTCTGCCTCAAATCAGAGACCCGTGACTTCTTCCCTTGTCTGGTCTCCGTTTGGTATAAAATTCACTCTGATTCTGTTTAGGAGAATTTGATCAGCACTCCAAGGAGTAAAAGAATATCTTTCTGAAACATTTTATGGCACATTAGATTACTGCTGGAAATTCTGGGCATGGCCAACCAGGGAAGCTTGGCTTTGGTCAAAGAGGTATGAGAAGACGGAAAGTAGATGGCAATTTTCTATTTTCCCTAAGAATGAAAGGGAAAAAAGTGTGGGAGAGATAAAAAGGGATACAGACATTCAGAATCCAAGTCTGTCATGACCCTCATAGCATTAAGAACAAAAGGATAACCCTTTTCTAATAAAGGATAATGAGGAAGCTATCTGATTTGTTGTATTTCAGGAAATATGTTATTACATTGCAGGAAAATATAAAGAAATGTCAAGCAGGTTAAAGGCGATATAATACATACTCATCAAGGATATAGACCCTGACAACAGACTGCATATTTCAAACCCCATTTCTGCTGTTTACTAATGTCAGTTTCCTGACCTGGAAAATGGGGATAATAATAGTACTGTCTCCCAGATTATGGAAAAGATTAAATGAGCACTTAGAATAGGGCTTGTTCATCTTAAGTGCTCAGTGTTTGCTAATACTTTACTGAAGACCTTTGGCTGCAGTACCTGTGGTTTGCAAGATGAATTTCTTTTTTCCTATTCTTACTTCTATTGTTAAATAGTGTAACATTATTGACCTTTCTGGGCTGGCAAAGATCAAGGCTGGGTTCCTACATGGTATGTCAACAGTAGCCATTTTAGGGGTAAGAGAATAGATTTCAACTACATTTATGTTAAGGAACGCTATTATCAGAGGATGAAATGAGGGGCGAGGCACAGTGACCTTCTCAGGTCATGAAGTACTTATGGCTTTGTCAGGTCATCCCTACCTTCTCTTTTGCAGGTAAGGGGAACAATTTCTTCCCCAGACGTCTCCCTCCATAGGTGAATACAGAAAGAGTACCCTCATCTCTGTCACTACAGATTCATTTTACCTCTTCTTAAAATTCATATAAATGGAATCACACACTAGATGCTTTTCTGTCTGATTTTTTCATTCAGTAACAGTTCAGTTCAGTTCACTTCAGTCACTCAGTCATGTCCAACTCTTTGCGACCCTATGAATCACAGCACGCCAGGCCTCCCAGAGTTCACTCAGACTCATGCCCATCAAGTTGGTGATGCCATCCAGCCATCTCATCCTCTGTCGTCCCCTTCTCCTCCTGCCTCCAATCCCTCCCAGCATCAGAGTCTTTTCCAATGAGTCAGCTCTTCGCATGAGGTGACCAAAGTATTGGAGTTTCAGCCTCAGCATCATTTCCTCCAAAGTAATCCCAGGGCTGATCTCCTTCAGAATGGACTGAATGGATCTCCTTGTAGTCCATGGGACTCTCAAGAGTCTTCTCCAACACCACAGTTCAAAAGCATCAATTCTTCGGCGCACAGCTTTCCTCACAGTCCAACTCTCACATCCATACATGACCACAGGAAAAACCATAGCCTTGACTAGACGGACCTTTGTTGGCAAAGTAATGTCTCTGCTTTTGAATATGCTATCTAGGTTGGTCATAACTTTTCTTCCAAGGAGTAAGTGTCTTTTAATTTCATGGTTGCAGTCACCATCTGCAGTGACCTTGGAGCCCCCCAAAATAAAGTCTGACACTGTTTCCACTGTTTCCCCATCTATGTCCCATGAAGTGATGGGACCGGATGCCATGATCTTCGTTTTCTGAATGTTGAGCTTTAAGCCAACTTTTTCACTCTCCTCTTTCACTTTCATCAAGAGGCTTTTAGTTCCTCTTCACTTTCTGCCATAAGTGGTATCATCTGCATATCTGAGGTTATTGCTATTTCTCCCAGCAATCTTGATTCCAGCTTGTGCTTCTTCCAGTCCAGCTTTTCTCATGCTGTACTCTGCAGAGAAGTTAAATAAGCAGGGTGACAGTATCCAGCCTTGACGTACTCCTTTTCCTATTTGGAACCAGTCTGTTGTTCCATGTCCAGTTCTAACTGTTGCTTCCTGACCTGCATATAGGTTTCTCAAGAGGCAGGTCAGATGGTCTGGTATTCCCATCTCTTTCAGAATTTTCCACAGTTTATTGTGATCCACACAGTCAAAGGCTTTGGCATAGTCAATAAAGCAGAAATAGATGTTTTTCTGGAACTCTCTTGCTTTTTCCATGATCCAGCGGATGTTGGCAATTTGATCTCTGGTTCCTCTGCCTTTTCTAAAACCAGCTTGAACATCAGGAAGTTCATGGTTCACGTATTGCTGAAGCCTAGCTTGGAGAATTTTGAGCATTACTTTACTAGCATGTGAGATGAGTGCAGGTGTGCGATAGTCTGAGCATTCTTTGGCATTGCCTTTCTTTGGGATTGGAATGAAAACTGACCTTTTCCAGTCCTGTGGCCACTGCTGAGTTTTCCAAATTTGCTGGCATATTGAGTGCACCACTTACACAGCATCATCTTTCAGGATTTGAGATAGCTCCACTGGAATGCCATCACCTCCACTAGTTTTGTTCGTAGTGATGCTTTCTAAGCCCCACTTGACTTCACATTCCAGGATGGCTGGCTCTAGGTGGGTGATCACACCATCGTGATTATCTGGGTCATGAAGATCTTTTTTGTACAGTTCTTCTGTTTACCTTGCCACCTCTTCTTAATATCTTCTGCTTCTGTTAGGTCCAGACCATTTCTGTCCTTTATCGAGCCCATCTTTGCATGAAATGTCCCCTTGGTATCTCTGATTTTCTTGAAGAGATTGCTAGTCTTTCCCATTCGGTTGTTTTCCTCTATTTCTTTGCATTGATCCCTGAGGAAGGCTTTCTTATCTCTTCTTGCTATTCTTTGGAACTCTGCATTCAGATGCTTCTATCTTTCCTTTTCTTCTTTGATTTCCACTTCTCTTCTTTTCACAGCTATTTGTAAGGCCTCCCCAGACAGCCATTTTGCTTTTTTGCATTTCTTTTCCATGGGGATGGTCTTGATCCCTGTCTCCTGTACAATGTCACGAACCTCATTCCATAGTTCATCAGGCACTCTATCTATCAGATCTAGTCCCTTAAATCTATTTCTCACTTCCACTGTATAATCATAAGGGATTTTATTTAGGTCATACCTGAATGGTCCAGCAGTTTTCCCTACTTTCTTCAATTTGAGTCTGAATTTGGTAATAAGGAGTTCATGATCTGAGCCACAGTCAACTCCTGGTCCTGTTTTTGTTCACTGTATAGAGCTTCTCCATCTTTGGCTGCAAAGAATATAATCAATCTGATTTTGGTGTTGACCATCTGGTGATGTCCATGTGTAGAGTCTTCTCTTGTGTTGTTGGAAGAGGGTGTTTGCTATGACCAGTGCATTTTCTTGGCAAAACTCTATTAGTCTTTGCCCTACTTCATTCTGTATCCCAAGGCCAAATTTGCCTGTTACTCCAGGTGTTTCTTGCCTTCCTACTTTTGCATTCCAGTCCCCTATAATGAAAAGGACATCTGTTTTGGGTGTTAGTTCTAAAAGGTCTTGTAGGTCTTCATAGAACTGTTCAACTTCAGCTTCTTCAGCGTTACTGGTTGGGGCATAGACTTGGATTACTGTCATATTGAATGGTTTGCCTTGGAAACGAACAGAGATCAGTTCATGCATATTTTTGCCTGTATCAGTATTCACTGAGATGTAGAATTTCCCTATATGAATATATCACAATTTATTTGCCTTTTCTACTGTTGATAAGTTATTTTCAGTGTTAGAAGTAAAACTTGAACATTACTTTATAAGAGACATTTGAATAGTATCCTCTAGCAACAATTTAATTTTGTAGTGATGTATATACTAACTTTTCTTCTTGTATAGTCAAATTGACTTGTTACAGTTGAGTTGAATTCAGGAAGCCTTTGCATTCTATAGGCATTTTTTTGTCTTTCCTATGTAAAACAGGTTGTCTTTTAAAGATGGGTTTAATGTTCATAACTTGGGTCAATGCCAACTATCTTCATTTAATAGTGATAGCTGGTTGAACAGTAATGAATGATGATCAGGTGAGATTCATCTTGCTGTCTGCAAAACTATTGAGTGATTTCTTGATGCATTTGGTCAAGCTCCAAAAAGAGGTGGAAAATGCCAAGACAGTGAAAGGTGCATATTTCTAAACTAGTGTATATAGGTTAATCAAGGTTTTTATAATGAAGGGGTCTATATCTTATTCATTTTGGGGAGGTGAGTGTGGCATACTTTGAAGCCAGCTCATTTGCTAGACACAGGTGTTCTAGGATTCCACTGCTTGTTCATGTAATACTAGGCAGAAGTTAAGAGGCATCTTTCTTCAGAAGAGTAGAGAGAAGGGAGAAGGGGCACATCGTAGGCTCAGATAGCCAGAGCCTGTCCAGCATTCCTCATCAGCCGTCAGTGCTGGAGACACAAGTCATGGGGGTAACACAGTTGGAAATGAATGGGATGGCTGAGGGTGGATTGAATGTTAGGGTCTAGCAGCTCCATTTCCCTCTGTAGGATGCACAGAAATGGAGAAATGCGTCATGAGACTTTGTAGTAGTTGACAATGCCCAGAGAGGAAAGGAAGGCAGAGGAGAGTGCCAGTAAGTCTTGGAGCTTTGTCTGTAAAAGAATGTACATGCTGGGAGTGCATTAAGTCAGGCTGCTTTGTTAGGCCCAGGGAGAAGATTTTCCATGAACTTGGGACTTTAGTGGTAAAACTGGGAAGGTCCTGAGCAGAGCTGCTGCTAAGTCGCTTCAGTCATGTCCGACTCTGTGCCACCCCATAGACAGCAGCCCACCAGGCTCCCCAGTCCCTGGGATTCTCCAGGCAAGAACACTGGAGTGGGTTGCCACTTCCTTCTCCAATGCATGAAAGTGAAAAGTGAAAGTGAAGTCGCTCAGTCGTGTCCGACTCTTCACGACCCCATGGACTGCAGCCTACCAGGCTCCTCCATCCATGGGATTTTCCAGGCAAGAGTATTGGAGTGGGGTGCCATTGCCTTCTTTACCTGAGCAGAGCAGGGCCTTAGAATGATGAAAAGGATGTAACAGCTCCATCAGAGTTCTAGATGGTTTGCACTGTAAGGAATCATCTAATCCAGGAGTTTTAAAGTTGGTTTTATGGAAGGCCAGCCCCTCTTCTTTTGAATACAGAATCTTAGGCATCAGTTTTAGAAATTCAGACTGATGAAACAAGCTGTGCTATTCAAAGCAAGGTGGGGTGTGGGAGTTCAGGGACATCTCCTTCTGGCCTAATTGGTTGTCACTACAAATGCTCCACAAGCAACACCCCAAAACTCAGTGGCTCGTTCAACAGTGACTTCTTCTCACGATTTAAGGTTGGTGGGGTGACTGTTGTAGGCTGTGGGTCTGCAGGTAATCTTAGGTTGCTCTTCTCCCTATGTTTCATGTTGGGAACCAGGCTTCCCAGAGTACATTCTCATGGTGATGCCAGAAGCCAGTGTATCTCTGTAATGTCTTATCTATCAATATCACATTGGCCAAGACAAGGCACATGGTCAAGGCCAAAGTGAGAAGGCAGGAACGTGCACTCTGCCTTCGTTAGGTCCTGGCAAGGTTATGAATAGCTACCACCACAGGGGAGCGTGGAAGTGAGGCCAGCAAAGTATCTGTGTAGCACACTTGCCTCCCGTCTGCCCACTCTACAGTCCACATTCTACATGCTGAGGAATCTAGAGAACCCAGACCTACCTTGGGCTCCAGGCATCAGAGGCAGCGCCTGGCAGAGGTGATGGCAGTGACTAAGGAGGTTGATGGTGCTCGGTAAGGGCAGCTGGACTGTGTTCTGGAAACTATAACAAGTGCTACAAGCAGGTTAGTGTGGCTGAGGTTCAGCAGGTGGCATCGGTAACTGGAGGTACAGCAGGAGAGAAAGGGCCAGATCTTACATGGCCAAAAGAACCTGCAAGTATGCAGGAAACACCCCTAGAGGTTCCTGGAAACAACTAGGGATGACTTTAGGTGGCTTTACTAATTGTTGGTGATTATTTATCACTGTTATTATAACATTATATATATATATATACATATATATATATATATATATATATTTCAGGCTGACATATCTGGGGAAACACGAGTTTCAGTAATCAGACTTGAAATATCAGAGTTGAAAGGGACTTTAGATGCATGTAACACAACCCCTATTCCATAATATCACAGGTAAGTGTTGTTCACCTTCTGTGTGAATATCTCTGCTGACAGACAATCCACTCCTCATAAGGGAACCATCTCACTCTAGACAGACAGCACTGACAGTGACCTTCTGAATGTGCAGGACTAGAAGGCATGAAATTAGATATCAGGGAGGCAAAAGTCTAGAATGAGAGGAAGTTTGTGAAAAATTACTAATTTAGGGAAAAGATTCTTTTTTGATATGTTTAAAGGGAGGATGAGGGTGAAACCATAGAAGCCAGAAAGAATGAGAACTATTTTTCTCTTTTCATGTTTGTTGTCAATTTGAAAATTAATGTGACTAAGAGAGAGTAAAACCTGGCGAGTGGAGACTGTAATGTCTTAATTGTCTGAGGCTAAGGGATTGTGTCTATGAGAATGTAGGGTAGAAAAAGACTTTTGGAGTGCGAGGCACCAAGTGATTCTACAACTGATAGATAAATCTGATGCTTAGCTTAAGTTTGACCCTGGTTTACACATTGTATTTCCCAACTTACAAATCCCCCTCAAAGATAAGGGAGCATATAGACAGGGTTAAGTCTACTACTGAGTAATGTCAACTAAGGAATAGAAATGTTCTCCTCTAGTCCTACTCTAATACGCCCACCTTGAGAGCTGATAAAATCTTGAGTCCAGTCTATAAGACTGAAGGTTTTTGTAGTTATGAACTTTGCCCTCAGTGTTTAACTTCTAGGGAGTTGGGAGCCAAAGCAGCTCTCAGGTTGTTTCAACAACACCAAGATCAGCTGTGAAATGGTCATGGGGGAAACTTGTCAGACAAGTTATTTGACTTCTTACCTGTATACCCAACCAAGGGAGTAACAACCACCAACAATAAAGTTTAAAGACTGTTGTTTTAAACTTTTCAACAAGCTATGTTGACATGTAGCTACAACCTTCATGGGTAAACCACTTCATGCAGAGTGAGTTTTAAAAGCTGTAAAGTAAAATCATGGTTTTTTGCAAACTTTTGAAATTTCTGAGGAACAAATAAATCAGCCAGATCATCCTCTACTGAGAATTACAGATTTCTTCAGGAAACTTAGAGCTCAAAAAGAAATTAAAGCAGAGACTGAAACTGATTTTAGACTAGTGATTTACTGCCTGTCAGGAGGTGTGACTACATTGTTGTTTATTTGATTTCATAATGCACTTTTTCTCTTTAACCTTTCCTCTGAAGACATGGGTTCAAATCCAGTCACAATGCTGGTCAATTGTAGGTGGATTTCTCTGGTACTTCTTATTCCTCCATGTATGGATCCAGACTAGAGCCAGACCCCAGTGTTTTCTGGCTGGAGTGTAGTAGAATGATTGCTTAAGGACATTGACGGCAACAGAGGGGCTCTTAGGAGAAATACAGCTTTGTAAAAGTCCCATAGCTGAGGTCTTATAAAAAATCAATTAATAACATCAATTTGATCAAGTACATTTTTCTCTGAAATACCCTTTATAAGGAGGATATTTCTCAAAACCCAGACTGAGACATAAATCCATGTTAAGAAGGCTAGGAATGGCTATTACCATATTAAAACAAATCAGCTTTGGTCCACAATAAACTTGGACAACCTACATGTCTGTGGTTTTAGCTGTCTGAGGGAAGACCTGACATATCTGGGACCCAGTTTGTATATGTGCCTTTCTGCTGTCTATGGGAAAATCCACTTGGACTTTGGGACTGTGACTGCATTCTGGTTTAGGGCAATGCCTGGGTGCTGTGATTCTCTCTACTGTGCAGCCTTCCAAAAATAGGCAGAGTCACCCCTGTGAGCAAAAGAGAAGTAGAGGACCTTCACCTTGCCCAGTGGCCCATTAAGAATATGATTTTACGGTATTCACACATTCTTCAGGAGCTGAAAGAACTAAAAAACCTTGGAGCTATCACTGGTGATTTAGCAGAAATATTGCCCTGTAGAAGAAGGGCTGAGAATAGCTGTGTAATTTCCCAGGAATGGTTTAAGCTGTATCCTGTGGCTGAGACTCATGAGAGAGTACAGTAGCTTTACAGCCAATGAGGCGGCAGTAGTGGCCACTGGGATAAGAAAGAAGGTAGAATCCAGAAATCACTAGCCTGGTGTTCCATTTCAGCTGGAGTCATCATTTTGAAAGCAGAGAAGGGGGAATGGTTAATGGGTTGGTGGTGGTGGTGGTGATGGTGGTAGGGTGAGACAGATAGTAGTGGTCAGTGAAAAGTAGAGTGAGGATGAGTTATAAATTTATTGCAGCTGGGACAGCTTGAGGGTTGGGGGCCAGGCTTAGACCACTTATAAATGACCAGAAACACCAAATAAGACTCCATTCTCACAAATACCTCAGATTCTCAAATGGGAAGGTTTTACAATGGGAGTCGCTTGAGTTTTCTAAGTTTCTAAATTATTTTGTGTAGTATGGATCATTTATGTGTGTATATGTGCAATATGTATTTATTCACTTATTAATTGGACATCTACTGAGTGCCTTTGTTGTGCCAGGTTTTGCAGTAGGTGATGAGAATAGAATGAGGTTCGTGACATTGTACAGGAGACAGGGATCAAGACCATCCCCATGGAAAAGAAATGCAAAAAAGCAAAATGGCTGTCTGGGGAGGCCTTACAAATAGCTGTGAAAGGAAGAGAGGCGAAAAGCAAAGGAGAAAAGGAAAGATAGAAGCATCTGAATGCAGAGTTCCAGAGAATAGCAAGGAGAGATAAGAAAGCCTTCTTCAGCAATCAATGCAAAGAAATAGAGGAAAAGAACAGAATGGGAAAGACTAGAGATCTCTTCAAGAAAATTAGAGATACCAAGGGGACATTTCATGCAAAGATGGGCTTGATAAAGGACAGAAATGGTCTGGACCTAAAAGAAGCAGAAGATATTAAGAAGAGGTGGCAAGATAAACAGAAAAACTGTACAAAAAAGATCTTCATGACCCAGATAACCACGATGGTGTAATCACTAATCTAGAGCCAGCCATCCTGGAATGTGAAGTCAAGTGGGCCTTGGAAAGCATCACTACGAACAAAACTAGTGGAGGTGATGGAATTCCAGTTGAGCTGTTTCAAATCCTGAAAGATGATGCTGTGAAACTGCTGCACTCAATATGCCAACAAATTTGGAAAACTCAGCAGTGGCCACAGGACTGGAAAAGGTCAGTTTTCATTCCAATCCCAAAGAAAGGCAATGCCAAAGAATGCTCAAACTACTGCACAATTGCACTCATCTCACATGCTAGTAAAGTAATGCTCAAAATTTTCCAAGCCAGGCTTCAGCAATACATGAACCGTGAACTTCCTGATGTTCAAGCTGGTTTTAGAAAAGGCAGAGGAACCAGAGATCAAATTGCCAACATCCGCTGGATCATGGAAAAAGTAAGAGAGTTCCAGAAAAACATCAGTTTCTGCTTTATTGACTATGCCAAAGCCTTTGACTGTGGGGATCACAATAAACTGGAAAATTCTGAAAGAGATGGGAATACCAGACCATCTGACCTGCCTCTTGAGAAACCTATATGCAGGTCAGGAAGCAACAGTTAGAACTGGACATGGAACAACAGACTGGTTCCAAATAGGAAAAGGAGTAGGTCAAGGCTGTATGCTGTCACCCTGCTTATTTAACTTATATGCAGAGTACATCATGAGAAACGCTGGACTGGAAGAAACACAAGCTGGAATCAAGATTGCCGGGAGAAAGATCAATAACCTCAGATATGCAGATGGCACCACCCTTATGGCAGAAAGTGAAGAGGAACTAAAAAGCCTCTTGATCAAAGTGAAAGAGGAGAGTGAAAAAGTTGGCTTAAAGCTCAACATTCAGAAAATGAAGATCATGGCATCCGGTCCCATCACTTCATGGGAAATAGATGGAGAAACAGTGGAAACAGTGTCAGACTTTATTTTTTTGGGCTCCAAAATCACTGCAGATGGTGATTGCAGCCATGAAATTAAAAGACGCTTACTCCTTGGAAGAAAAGTTATGACCAACCTAGATAGCATATTCAAAAGCAGAGACATTACTTTGGTGACTAAGGTCCGTCTTGTCAAGGCTATGGTTTTTCCTGTGGTCATGTATGGATGTGAGAGTTGGACTGTAAAGAAGGCTGAGTGCCGAAGATGATGCTTTTGAACTGTGGTGTTGGAGAAGACTCTTGAGAGTCCCTTGGACTGCAAGGAGATCCAACCAGTCCCTTGTGAAGGAGATCAGCCCTGGGATTTCTTTGGAAGGAATGATGCTAAAGCTGAAACTCCAGTACTTTGGCCACCTCATGCAAAGAGTTGACTCACTGAAGAAGACTCTGATGCTGGGGGGGATTGAGGGCAGGAGGAGAAGGGGACGACAGAGGATGAGATGGCTGGATAGCATCATGGACTCAATGGACGTGAGTCTGAGTGAACTCTGGGAGTTGGTGATGGACAGGGAGGCCTGGTGTTCTGCGATTCATGGGGTTGCAAAGAGTCGGACACGACTGAGCGACTGAACTGAACTGAACTGATGAGGATGAAAAGACTGAATGGAACGTGTCTTAGTGGTTGACTTGTAGCAGCATCCAGCCTAGGGAAGAAGGGAGACAGACTAATAAACCAGTGATCATAACGGAACATGGTCAGGGACATACGGGAGGGGCTGTGCAAGTAGAGTGGAGGGGGAGCCTGACCCCCCCCAGGGCAGAAGAGGACATGGGTTCATGTTTAGGGAGATGAGTAATAACCCCCCAGCTGACACAAGGAGGCCAAACGCACTGAAATATTGCACAAAGGGACAATAATTAGGCCAGTGTGATTAGGTAATGTGGAGCATGGTGGGGGAGAGAAAGGAGGCAAGGCTTGAAAAGGTGAGTAGGGGCCATATCTGAAGGGCTCTGAATGCCACAAAGAGAAAAGCTAGAGGAGCCACTGAAAGGGGTCAAGCATGAGGTGAGGATGTGATCTGCATTAATTCTGCAGTTATCTCTGGGTGTTGATTATGATGGATCTGTACAACTGCAGTTCTGTTTAGGCTGGGAATGATTCCCCTTCATCCAGATGCGTTCACCACGGCAGCTTATGGTAGCATTTCAAAGGGAAGTCCCTGGTCATTCTGAGAAACTAGTGCAAGACCAGAGCATTAGGGCAGACAGAAGATGCAGGACACCCTCATGAGTTGAGCCCTGAGTGCTTTTAAGAGCCAGCTCTGTCTCCCTATATCCTTATGATTTGAGAGAATGAGTGTAGGAGGAGGGGTTGACAGCTTACTCCACAACTGGGGTATTGTTCTGACTGGAGCAGCATGCTGCTAGGCTGGGGCGGGCCTCAGAGAAGGAGGAGCTCTGCACTGCCACTGGCTAGGCTGCAGTACAAGCAGTACAAGCAGTCCTGTCCCTTGAGTCCTCTGGATGAGCAGAGTCCATGGTCTTAGACGAGTCTATGGTATGTTAAAAAGTCACATGGAGCTTCTGACCAGTGCAGGAAGAGAGTCACAGCACAGACCCCTAGGATTCCTGAGCTTGACTGTAGCATCTGTGGCAAAAAATATTACTATTTGAAAAGCAACTGTTGGCAAGCTGATTATGCTCAGTATCTTATTATGTGACAGCAAGTGGTCAGCCTTTATGAGCTTGGCATGTCAGACCCATTAGACGGAGACTCACTGTGAGAAGGAAGTGTTCTGTTTAGTATCAGCTTGAGTTCAGAGGGCACAAATAGCAGGATGAACAGATGGTGCAAGTCCCATGTTCCCCACCACT
Source organism: Budorcas taxicolor (assembly GCF_023091745.1). Taxonomy (NCBI): domain Eukaryota; kingdom Metazoa; phylum Chordata; class Mammalia; order Artiodactyla; family Bovidae; genus Budorcas; species Budorcas taxicolor. The sequence goes on along the minus strand of NC_068917.1, from coordinate 46,337,754 downwards.
CTGGCACTGATGCACTCCTCCGTTCACCGATGTGGTTTCTGTATGACTAACTGATAGAAGAGGAACATCCCTGACCTTGTTTCATGCAGGAGTTGGTGCATGTGTTGGTGCAAACCCCAAATAACTATGGCACCACCACCTCTTCCACCAGTGGATCCAAAAGGCAATGCTGAGGGAAACCCATATGGAAGGCAGAGCTTCAGTTAGGAACCTGGTCACCCATTCTGTGTGGAGGGAGAAATGTTCAGAGATAAACATAGGCACAGACTTAAGGGCATTGGAGAATTAACGCGTGGTCAGGGGCCTGGAAAGAGCATGGTTAGAAGATTAAGGTCTGCTGCTGCTGCTAAGTCACTTCAGTCGTGTCCGACTCTGTGCGACCCCATAGACGGCCTCCCACCAGGCTCCCCCGTCCCTGGGATTCTCCAGGCAAGAACACTGGAGTGGGTTGCCATGTGCTTCTCCAATGCATGAAAGTGAAAAGTGAAAGTGAAGTCTCTCATTCGTGTCCGACTCTTAGCGACCCCATGGACTGCAACCTACCAGGCTCCTCCGTCCATGAGATTTTCCAGGCAAGAGTACTGGAGTGGGGCGCCACTGCCTTCTCCGGAAGACTAAGGTCTGGATAGTCTATTAAAGAAGCACATGGCTGGGCCTGGGAGGGTAACAAATTGTGAAGGACTTTGTATTGCATAGTGATGCCACTAGAGGATATCCACTGCTAAAGTATCCCTAAGAACCACATGGCCAGCATGTCACTCAGCCCTGTCCTTGGCCAACTTACTAGCAATTCGATTACATTGAAACTTTTCCACTTGGAAAAATCAACAATTTATGCTACACAGAATTAACCTATCTTCTAGGTATGGACTTTCCTTTCCTGCCCACAGTGAGCTCATTGGTGTGGCAATCTGAGGGCTTACAGATTATCTAAAAAACTGACAAGGACCCTGCAAAGCATTGCCTTGAATCAGGGGACCCAACCTATGCCAAAAGCACCATGATGGTGGTCATGGGTTCATGGAATCCACTGGTCATGCTTCATGCCATGCCAACAAGAAATTGCAGGCCTGATGTGATTTGGGGACTGATTTCTTGAAGGCAACAGCTGAAATATCAACTTGTAGTTGATGCCCTTGGGGCTGGGGTGATACCCTTCAGGATATGATATATTGACCCAATACATCTTGACCCATGACTGTTGAGTAGAATAAATGGGTCTTAAAACCTGGGGATGAAAATAGGAATGGCCCTGCCCCCCATCACTTTCAGCGACCCACGTGGGGGAACTTTTGCTTCCTTTCTCTGCAGTTTTAGGCTCTGTGGATCTATAGGTTCTGATTCCCAGAGGGGATTCTTCCTGGAAGGTCACAGTAAGGGTCAAACTAAATTTAAAGCTATGACTGTGACTGGTCACTTTGGATTCCTCCTCCCAGGAGAAAGCAGGTAAAAATAGGAATTAAGGGGAGGTAAGTGATCACTATATGGAAGTAGGGCTGCTGCTATGTCATGGTGGCAGGGAGGAAAATTTTTACATTCAGATAACTGACTGGCACATTCTTTCCATGTTCAATTCAAACTGTAAATGGGAAGTTAAAGCAGTTTGATCTGATAAAGACACGATAAGCAGGGGCCTCAGGATGAGGTCTGCACCCTCCATCAGTCAAATCACCTAGATCAGCAGAAGTGCTAGCTGAGGGTGACAGGACTAGAATGGTGGTGGAGGAGGGCTGTGCATTGATGAGTATCAGTTCTGGTTCAGGACTAACTGAGCAGCTGAGACTGTACTTCTTCAAAATAGTTTATCTTTGGTCCCTAGAAATGTTGACCAATCTGACTCCTGGAGAAACTGTGTCTGGAAAGATGAACTTAATATGGGAAAGACAAGGGCTCTGAGCAGTGCAAGAGGCAGATCACATGAGCTACTGGTGGTGCCCTGCCTAGCTTCTCCTAGCTGGGCCAGTGCACCCATCTCCGGCTGTGTTAAGTGTTGGCTGGTAAGGGTCACAGTTCATTCATTTGCAGAGAAACCTCTCAGGAGATGGGAGGTTATGCATATCTTCACCCTTCAGGGGTGATCTGCAACCAGCGAGTGCCTGATATGTGAGTAGTAGTTGGTGGCATCTGAGTAGGAATTCATGCTTCAAGGCTGCTAGGGGCATTAGGCTGGAGCCTGTCATTAGCTGAAACCACATCTGCCCTGTTCTCCCAAGTCCCTTAGAGATTTCTCCTAAGACTCCACAAGACTCCCTTTTCCTTCTGCTTTTCAGTGACCCAGCCTAGGGCAGGTGGCCAATAGAAGAGGATTTGTTTGGGGGAGCAGGCAGCCCTTTGCTTTAAGCACAGATGGTACTGTGCAGGCTCCCAAGACACTCCTGAAGCATGTGTGTCTGTAGGACACTTGGTCAGACTTCAAGTGAGGCAGCCCTCCTCTTAACACTGACCCTGGGATACAGCCCTGGCCTCACCAAGTAGTTACCTTTAAAAATTCAAACCCAGTAGGGTGGGGGCAAGGGAGCCCTGCTTCCTCCACCTGGCATCTTTTGAAATAATGTGATAGCTCCCTGCGGATGCCTGGCTCTTCACGCACCTCAGGCTACTCCTGTCAGCTTGAAAACAGGAGGGCAGTGGGTGGACAACACCTGGTGAATAAATTTACACGCTGAAATAATGGTTTCCATGTTGGTTCTTCATAATTAACTAAACAGGCCGGAGTTAAGTTTCACGTGTAAAAGAACTTGTGAGGAACTCTTGACAAGAGATGGAGGTTGATGAGGCCAGTGAAGGTTTATAAGAACTTTTTTCCTGCTGAGCCTTTGTTCTCTCTCTTCTCTCTCTGTTTCTCTGTCTCTAGTCCCTCTTCTCCTCCCTTGCCTGCCTCCTGCACCGTTTCCTCTCCTTTTTCCGTCTCTCTGCTCCTAAAACTCTCCTTGGTCCTGTTTGGCTTTTCATGTATCCCTACAATCTTCACTTCTCAGCCTGTGTGAAAAGAAAAATAGTAACATCCAAGATTACATTGGTGCTTACATAATTTGACAATTATATCTGCAGATATATGTCTGATCTTGAAGGGGAAAAATGAAAGCTTCTGCTAAGTTTCTAGCAGAAGAGATTTGGAAAATAAATGGGGTGGCAGGTGGTGGGAGCTGAGCCATTCAGGCCCACTGGAGGATGCTCCATCCTTACCTGGAAGAGAGAGCTCAGCCTTCTCGTCAGAACTCTGCAGCCTATTCAAGGTGGTAGGGGAACACACTGGATAAACTTGCAGTGAAAATAGACCTTACACTTCTCCCTTAAGAGTGATGACCCAGAGAGATGTTATGGGGAGGGAGGTGGGAGGGGGGTTCATGTTTGGGAACACATGTAAGAATTAAAGATTTTAAAATTAAAAATATATATAAAAAAAAAAAGAGTCTGCCATGCTTGCTGATGGAACAGAGGGCTTCCAACGTCTGGGTCAGATTTTGGTATTTTGAAACTTAACAGCTCACATTGCTGGCTGGGGACATGCTGCTCTCCTGTGTGATTTATTTATAAGAGAAGATGGCCCTGAAAATCCACATTAGAGCAGCTAACTTCTGCCTTTAGGAGATTCTGCCTTTGTGATTCCATGCCAGGTCAGCTGAAAGCATTAGGAGAATGAAGTTTTATTTTTTTTGTATATTTGCTTTGCTTGACAATTGGAACACTGTTGACACTGGCAGTGATCAGTTATTTGGTTGTCCTGTCATGACCACAAGGCTGAAAACACTGAGATCCGCCTTCACAGATGCCAGTGAGGCCTTTGAGGCCCTCAGTTCTCTAGTAAAGTCTTTTTGGGGTTCGGCCTCCTTAACTGAATGAGTCTAGTAACAACTTTCTCATTGTGTAAACTCTCTATGCCTGCTGGTTTCTTTTCCAGAGGGGATTTTGTGGGTAATATAACGTGGGGTTCTGTAATCTTTGTTCCTGTGGGGGTTTTTTTTTTTTGACTCTAACATGGGTGGCCTCACTCAGGGTTTTTCTCTGGCGCTGAAGATGTGCTCTTGGCTTCTTCAGGCTGTCCCTGGGTGTTTTGGGGTAGAAGATGGACCTATTTGTGGCACTTTGTCATCTGGTGTCCTCAGTTCCCAGCAAACCCTGCCATATTAAGATGCTGTGGGTGTGGAAGTCCTATTTACTGATAAAACAGAATTACCAAGGATAATTAATGTATCACTTTAGAGATCTAAGTTCCTGAAAATAATGTAGTTTTGAGCACTTAAGGACGTCCCTGGTGGCTCAGACAGTAAAGCGTATGCTTCTAATGTGGGAGACCTGGGTTCAATCCCTGGGTTGGGAAGATCTCCTGGAGAAGAAAATGGCAATCCACTCCAGTATTCTTGCCTGGAAAAACCCAATGATGAAGGAGCCTGGTGGGCTACAGTCCATGGGGTTGCAAAGGGTCAGATGGACACAACTGAGTGACTTCACTTTCTTTGAGCGCTTAAGAGTTGCAGGATCACACAATCTCTTGACCTCCCCTCCATCAGTTTGCTTTGTGACAGCTCCTTTCATTGGAGAGATTCTCGATCTCATTCTCTAATTTTGATGCATTTAGGAGAGGCGTTACTCAGGAATCAGTCAGATAGAAAGTCTTTCCATAGCTTATCACAGAGCAGCTAGAGGTGCCGCTTCTTCTGTGGCCCCACCAGCAGTACAGCCCTCTCCTCTTCTCTCCTTTCCTCCACGCACCCTGCTCCCCTGTACCCATCATTCACTCAGACACCATCTCCAACTTTTGTTACCCTCACTGGCCTCTTCTCCCACCATCCCTGTGTCTGCTGAACTTACCTGCTCTTCAAGGTTCAGCTCTCCTCCTGGCCTTTTCCATAAGGACATATGTAAGTGTCCTGGCCCACTTCTCTCTGAATTCCTACTGCTTTTTTAGACAGTTCTACATAATTCAGTGCTTGTCTCGTCTGTTCTCTAACAATTTTACATTAATTTCTTAAAATCTTTGTATCTCATAATAGTAGTGATGATTTATTAGGTACCTGTTAGCACATTAATGCAGAGAAGGCAATGGCACCCCACTCCAGAACTCTTGCCTGGAAAATCCCATGGACTGAAAAGCCTGGTAGGCTACAGTCCATGGGGTCGCGAAGAGTCGGACATGACTGAGCGACTTCACTTTCACTTTTCACTTTCATGCACTGGAGAAGGAAATGGCAACCCACTCCAGTGTTCTTGCCTGGAGAATCCCAGGGACGGGGGAGCCTGGTGGGCTGTCGTCTATGGGGTCGCACAGAGTCAGACACGACTGAGGCTACTTAGCAGCAGCAGCAGGAGCAGCAGCAGCAGCAGCAGCAGCAGCAGCAGCACGTTAATGATGTGTATTACCTCTAAGTTTCACAATAACTTTGTCAAGTATGTTTTTATCCCATTTCAGAGTTGAGAAGGTGGAAGCACAGACTGGTTAATAACTTGCCCAGTTAGCAAAGCCAGACTGGGAACCCAGGACTGTCTGATTCTAATTTTTACACTCTCAACACTTGTCTCAGGCCTGCCTCTCAAGAGTAGACATGGCATTGTGTATTTCTCTCTTAATTTTCACATTATTGAGCATGCAGTTGGGAACAGAGGAGTTAACATAAGTTCCTGAATGGTTCTGTGGTAGGCTTTTTATTTAACATTTTGTATTTTTGGTATTTTTGTATACCATTTTATTTAACATTTTTGTATTTTTTGTATTTAAACATGGATGTTTAAGAACTCCTGTTCTGTTTATTTTAATGTTTATTGAGCAGCAGCTCCATGCCAAGCCCTGTGCTTGTTGCTGTTGATACAGTGAAGAGAATGAGTGTGGTTCAGTCTTCATCTTCCAGGTATTTATAAACCAACTGTGTACTCTGGTACATGGTAGGCATACAACTGACTGGTCTACCATATGAAGACTTGCCCTTGGGTCTTATTTCCAAAGTTGGCATGTGGACACAGCCATTTTCTCCTAGCTTCACGTTAAACATGAATTTTCGTGGTGCCTGGCTGGATTCAACTTGTAAGGAAGAGATAAGAAGTAAAAAATCCACATGAATAGAAACTTACGAGAACTTTAACCAACTAAACAGCCACACATGATCGATCTTTTGCATTTTTGAAATGTTTCTCTGTAATGGTATACATGGTGGGGGTTTGAGGAGTTGACTAGGGAGTCATTTCCAATTTTCTTTAAACAAAAAACAGTTTTACTTAAACAAAGTAGAAGTACTAACTACTTTGTGAGGGTAGTACTTTAAGGAATTTTTTGTTCAGTGAAATCTTTATTGATGTTTCAAAATTCCTTAACTTTTTGAACTCTTAGGAAATTTTTTGAATGTTTATGGAATCTTTATTGCTCTGCCTTTTCTGAGAATAAAATGCTGGATATTAGTGAAGCATTTTTTTCCTTAAAATTCAAAGCCTTTAAATTTTCCAAGTGTATTCCTGCATAGATTCTGCATGGTTTGTGATGTTCAGCTATAGAAGTAGAAAGTTATACTCCAACACAAAGTGTTGAAAAGTTTATAGCATATGAAATGAATTTTCCATACAATAGTCTTTAAGATAGGAACTCTTTTAAGGAATTCTGAAATTCAGAATATCTGAGCCATACCAACTAAGGGCTACATATTTAATTTATGAAAGCAGTTATTCTATGAAATATTAATTTATCTTTAAATATTTACACCATTACCTTAGAAAACAAATGGAATAAACTCCATCTTTTTAAAAGAATATATGCACACACACCCACATTTATGTATATATATGTATGTCTATTCCCCGCTTTGAATACATTTTATTTTATAACTTTCACAGAACCTGTTTATTAATTTTTTATTTCCAGCTTTATTGTGATGTCACTGACATATAACGTTATATAAGTTTAAGGTGTACAGTGTTGATCTGATACCCTTATATACTTAATGCAAAATAATTTCCACCATAGCATTAGCTAACACCTTTATTACACCATATCATTAAACATGTCTTTTCTTTGGTGAAAATATTTAAAATATACTCTCTTAGCAACTTGCAAGTACAGTTGCCCCTTGAACAATGTGTGAGTTGGGGGTGCTGACCCTACATGCAGTGGACATCTGAGCAAAACATATGGTCAACTCTCTGTGTATGCAGTTCCTCGACATATACCACAGTTCCTCCATATACACCATGGTTCCTCCATGTCCATGATTCCTCTGTATCTGAGGTTCTGCATCTGAAGAGCCAACCAACCTCAGATTGTGTAGCATTGTAATATTTACTATTGAAAAAAATCTGCGTATATGTGGAACCTCATAGTTCAAACTTGTGTTGTTCAGAGGACACTTTTGTGTATAATTTGGAAAACTCAGCAGTGGCCACAGGACTGGAAAAGATCAGTTTTCATTCCAATCTCTAAGAAAGGCAATGCCATGGAATGCTCAAACTACCGCACATTTGCACTCATCTCACACGCTAGTAAGGTTGTGCTCAAAATTCTCCAAGCCAGGCTTCAACAATACGTGAACCGTGAACTCCCAGATGTTCAACCTGGTTTTAGAAAAGGCAGAGGCACCAGAGATCAAATTGCCAACATCCGCTGGATCATGGAAAAAGCAAGAGAGTTCCAGAAAAATATCTGTTTCTGCTTTATTGACTATGCCAAAGCCTTTGACTGTGTGGATCACAATACACTGTGGAAAATTCTGAAAGAGATGGGAATACCAGAGCACCTGACCTGCCTCTTGAGAAACCTATATGGAGGTTTCAGGAAGCAACAGTTAGAACTGGACATGGAACAACAGACTGGTTCCAAATAAGAAAAGGAGAACGTCAAGGCTGTATATTGTCACCCTGCTTGTTTAACTTATATGCAGAGTACATCATGAGAAACGCTGGGCTGGAAGAAGCACAAGCTGGAATCAAGATTGCCAGCAGAAATCTCAATAACCTCAGATATGCAGATGACACCACCGTTATGGCAGAAAGTGAAGAGGAACTAAAAAGCCTCTTGATGAAAGTGAAAGAGGAGAGTGAAAAAGTTGCCTTAAAGCTCAACATTCAGAAAATGAAGATCATGGCATCCGATCCCATCACTTCATGGGAAATAGATGGGGAAACAGTGGAAACAGTGTCAGACTTTATTTTTTTGGGCTCCAAAATCACTGCAGATGGTGATTGCAGCCATGAAATTAAAAGACGCTTACTCCTTGGAAGAAAAGTTATGACCAACCTAGATAGCATGTTGAAAAGCAGAGACATTACTTTGCCAACAAAGGTCTGTCAAGTCATGGCTATGGTTTTTCCTGTGGTCATGTATGGATATGAGAGTTGGACTGTGAGGAAAGCTGAGCGCCGAAGAATTGATGCTTTTGAACTGTGGTGTTGGAGAAGACTCTTGAGAGTCCCTTGGACTGCAAGGAGATTCATTCAGTCCATTCTGAAGGAGATCAGCCCTGGGATTTCTTTGGAAGGAATGATGCTAAAGCTGAAACTCCAATACTTTGGCCACCTCATTTGAAGAGTTGACTCATTGGAAAAGACTCTGATGCTGGGAGGGATTGGAGGCAGGAGGAGAAGGGGACGACAGAGGATGAGATGGCTGGATGGCATCACTGACTCGATGGACGTGAGTCTGAGTGAACTCTGGGAGTTGGTGATGGACAGGGAGGCCTGGCGTGCTGCGATTCATGGGGTCGCAAAGAGTCGGACATGACTGAGCAACTGAACTGAACTGTGTGGGTCTGATATTTATATCACATCTTCTTTATCCATTCATCTGTTGATGAACACTTAGCTTGTTTCCATATCTTGGCTATAGTAAATAATGCTGCAATGAATTTGGGAATGTGGATAACTCTTTGAGATCCTGTTTTTATTTCAGTTCAGTTCAGTCACTCAGTCGTGTCTGACTCTTTGCGACCCCATGAATTGCAGCACGCCAGGCCTCCCTGCCCATCACCATCTCCCGGAGTTCACTCAGACTCACTTCCATCGAGTCCGTGATGCCATCCCGCCATCTCATCCTTGGTCGTCCCCTTCTCCTCCTGCCCCCAATCCCTCCCAGCTTCAGAGTCTTTTCCAATGAGTCAACTCTTCTCATGAGGTGGCCAAAGTACTGGAGCCTCAGCTTTAGCATAATTTCTTCCAAAGAAATCCTAGGGTTGATCTCCTTCAGAATGGACGGGTTGGATCTCCTTGCAGTCCAAGGGACTCTCAAGAGTCTTGTCCAACACCACAGTTCAAAAGCATCAATTCTTCGGCGCTCAGCCTTCTTCACAATCCAACTCTCACATCCATACATGACCACAGAAAAAACCATAGCCTTGACTAGATGGACCTTCGTCGGCAAAGTAATGTCTCTGCTTTTGAATATACTATCTAGGTTGGTCATCACTTTTCTTCCAAGGAGTAAGCGTCTTAATTTCATGGCTGCAGTCACCATCTGCAGTTATTTTGGAGCCGAAAAAAATAAATTGGGATATATACCCAAAAGTGTAATTGCAGGATCATGTAATAGTTCTATTTTTTATTTTTTGAGGAACTTTCATACTGTTTTCCCCGCGGTTGTACCAATTTACTTTCTCATCAACAGTGTGCAAGTGTTCTCTTTTCTCTGTATCCTACCAACAAGTTATCTCTTGTCTTTTTGATGATAGCCATTCTAAGAGGTGTGAAGTGATACCTCATTGTGGCTTTGATTTGTATTTTCTTGATGTTTAGTGATGTTGAGTACCATTTTGTATATACTTATTGGACATCTGTATGGAAAAATGTCTGTTCAATTCCTCTTCCATTTTTAAATTGTATCATTCTTTTTTTTTTTTGCCATTGAGTTGTATCAGTTCTTTACATATTTTGGATATTGCCCCTTTATCAGATATATTATTTGCACATATTTTCTCCTGTTCTTCAGGTTGCCTTTTCATTTTGTTGATGCGTTCCTTTGCTGTGCAAAAACTTTTTAGTTTGATGTAGTCCCACTTATTGACTTTTCATTTTCTTGCTCATGCTTTTGATGCCATATACAAAAAATCATTGTCAAGACTAATGTTGAGGAATTTTTCCCTGTTTTCTTCTAGGAGTTTTACAATTTTGGTGCTTATACTTAAATCTTTAATCCATTTCAAGTTAAATTTTGTGAGTTGTATAGATAGGGGTCCAGTTTCATTTTTCTGTGTGTTGCTGTCTGGTTTCCCCAATGCCATTTATTAAAGAGACCATCCTGTGCTCATTGAGTATTCTTGGCTCCCGTGTCAAATATTAGTTGACTGTGTAAACACAGTTTCATTTCTTACCTCTCGGTTCTCTTCCATTGGGGAGACTATATATATTTTGAATATAACATATTACCCCTGTGAGTTCTTTATGGCATATAGATGTATGTAGAATGTATAAACCATGATGGACTTAATTAAGAGACATACTAAGTGGTAATATTTTATTTTTTTGTCATTTGTATATCATCACCCACAAAATTTTATGATGTGATTCTGTTCACTCTTTTTGGCTTCTGGCTTGCTGCCACCAAGATTTTCCTTCTAAATTTGCCCTCTTTTATTGAGTTGAAAGATTTGTCCCTCTCACTTACCCTCGTCTGGGTATCCGTGTAAGAAATTTGCCGTCATGCCTTGAAAAATGCCTATAGCACAGACATATGCAAAGTATTACCACTCTGCTTTAATCACCACAGTAGAGTCACTCCATGAATAATTTGAGCCACAACATCCTGTTGAAAACCAGGACCTCTGGGTTGTGAGTCATCTGTTCTTTCTGTGGCAGGTGTTGGGGTCAGAGCACTTTGGATCTTTACTGTGGTTTGTAGAAAGGACAGTTAGCCTTAGAAGTCCCAAAGCTACTGCAGTCAGTGCACTTCATTAGACAAGTACTCGTACTGGACTAGAGAGTTTGTCTTTCTCCCTCCAGACCTGGCGTGTAGGCTCTTTCTATAGTATTCATGTGGAAGCAACTGTTGATGAATTCTTGTCTCTCAGAGCTGGACCTTTAACCTGAATCACAAAACCAGCAAGCATTTTAACATGCATCTAAACCTGTCAAGGTCTGTTTTATGCTGAGCCAGGTATGGACAGAGGTTGGAAAGGCCTGTGCTCTTGCCACCTAGTTCCCACATTTGATTTGGTTCAATCTTGTTGATAGTTACATTTAACAATTGTCATATTGAAGGTAAGTGGGGAAAAGGTCTATAGTGTCATATCATTGTTTGAGAGAAAGGTGATATGAGTACCTGAAATATTGATTTGAAAATGATATAACGGTGGCTGAAAAATATCCGTTACTTCATTTGTTTCTTTTCTAATTTACCCATTCATTCAAACCTTTCTGATTAGTAGCAATGAGGAAGCTTGTGATAAGATACAGTGCTAATTTGTAAGTGGCATATTGATTTTTTATGTATAGATACCTCAAAATTCTGAGACTGCTTAAAATTTCTCCCTGAAAATATAAAATCTGTGTGAATATAATGAAGGGTGATTTCTTGAAATGCCATTTTTTTTGGTCTTTCTCTTTAGTTAGGAGATTGAAGAAAAGTGGAAAAGCAGCGATTCCGCACTCTTGCAGCTATGGGCAGTGTCTATATTCTGGCCTTCTTTGTCTCCAGAGAATTAGTTATTTCCTTCGATTTCTGTGGTTAGCAAAAGAAAGCCCCTTTAAGTCTTTGTTGGGAAGCCCTAGGACTTCTAAGGGAGGAGGCTGGAATTTCCTGTGATGTGGTGAACAAGAAGCTCTAAATGCTGAACTGGACCCTTTCCTGTGCCCACTGATAGGGCATGACAGTATGAATGTCCAGGATGGAACACCAAGTAATACTTGTCCACAGGCAAAGGGTCTGGAGTATAAAGATGGGAGATACTTCAAGCACAACAGCTACTACCTTCAGATGGACTGTGCTTGCTTAGACAAGGGGCCTCTCAGGGTGACCACCAAGATGCATCTTCAAGCAGCAGAGCACCTTCTCCACGTTTCCAAGACTATGTAAACCTCTACGTGGTCCTAGGATCCCAAAGATGAGGGAAGAGTCCTCAACAAATTTAAGACAATTGGTGTTTGCGCTCATACTGCTAGGCATGGTCATAGCTAGCTTTGTTTGGATTTAGAATAGTGTTCCTGTATCTTTACTGTGTGTGTGTGTTTGTATTAAATGGGATCTTATTAAAATGAAGATTCTGACTTAGTAGCTCTGAGATAGGGCCTGAAATCCTGTGATAGTAATTATTAGTAGTTCCCAGGTGACACAAATGCCACTGGTTTACGTATCACCTTTGAGTAGCAAAGTGTAGAAGAATAATCTTGGTCAGTTTTCCACACTGGACAACTTAGGAACAAACTTATATGTACATACATCCACACATGTTCATGCAGATATACTAACATGGTATATGCATATGTATCTATGTATTTTCAATAGAGCATACTGACCTTTAACCAAATGGCAAGCTGTGGAACCACCTGCTTCAGAACTAAACTCTTTGATGTGTGTGTTAAGGGTGCAGATCCCTGATTCCACCCCGGGCTTGACGCATCAGGATCTGGCAGAGCCTCCTGTCAATCATAACTACAAGTTGAGAAACTTTGGCTAGACTCGTGGATTCTCAATCTGGTTATACCTTAAACTTATGTTCAGAATCCTCTAAGAATCCTTGTCTTTATTCCTAGAGACTCTGATTGAATTTTTCTAGGGTGGGGTCTGGGCTTTAGGTGTTTTAAAGCTCTCCTGATAGTGGGACTATGTAGTCAAGATTGAGATCCACAAAGAGGTCAAAAGCTGTGCAGCTGGAGTCCGTCTTCACTGTGAGGCTTGGCAGGCGTGTTTCCTAGCAGGGTGACCTGTAATAGCCACTTAACCTTTTAATCTCAGTTTCCTCATCCATAAATGTGGACTTGATAATGAGAACCTCACAGATGAGAGGGTGCAGGACAAATATTTGGTTATAGTGCCTTGCACATGGTAAACAGTAAGTAAAAGCCTTTATAATTCCATTTCTACTTATATTCATGCATATGCATGAATTCTGTCTTTTATGAAGGATTTATCAAGAAACATCACACTTCAGTCTGTGTCCAGTTTTTCACAAAACCAGAATTATTAATATTTGAATTTGTTGTTAGTGTTCATGTATTTTATGGTAGAGTTAGTCACTGCTTTACTTCTTTCACATTTGTCAGTTGAAAGCAATTCATACTCACTATAAAAATTTTCGGAAAACTTAGGAAAAAGAAAAGTCCAATTCACTCATACTCCTTTTACCTGAGGTCAACTACTATTGTCTTTCATTTATTTCCTTCTCATATTTTTGAATATACATATAGAATAATATGCATAAATAGTAAAGCTTGATATATGTGAATATTATAAAATTGGAATCATTACTATATATAATTTGTACCATGTGTTTTTAACATTAACATTTTGTCATAAATATTTACCTATGCTATTAAATATTCTTCAAAAATATGGCTTTTAATTTCTACCTGATATTCTGTTACAGGACTGTACTATAATTTACTGAATCTTTTCCATATTGTGGGATTATAATTGAGTGATAAATATTTTTGCACATAAATCTTTTACTACATCTATCATTTACTTAGGATAGATTTCTGGAAGTGGTATTATTGATTCAAAAGTATGAACACTTTTATGGCTCTTAATGCCTATTGCCAAATAGCTTTCCAAGTTAAATTTCCAATAGCAATATATAAAAATACTTGCTTTTCTCACTCCTACTGATATTATACATTACCCTTAAAAATATTATTACCATGTGATAGGAATTTTAATTTGTATTTTAAAAAGTTGAGCATGGTTTCCATTTTTCAAATGCTTAGCATCTGCCAGTTCTTTGTTCTTTTATGAATTTTCTGCTCATGTTCTTTGCCTTCTTTTTCTATTGACCTACTAGCATTGATCTTGTTGATTTGTGATTTTTTCACTTAGTATAGATGTTCATCCAGTTTTTACTAATTAATCATTTAACGTTTTTTACTTAGATTCTTTTTTTGTCACAGAAGTTAAAAAAATCATTGTATTCAAATATGCCAATACCTACTTTGTGATTTGACTAATTGTTTTATAGTGTAAATGGCTTTTCTAAACCTCAGACCTGTTAAACAGCTTCCTATGTTTTCTTGGGTATATTTTAAGGAGTATGTTACTCTTTTAGCTGTTACAAATGTTGTTTTGGCATATGATATAAGACATGACTCTGACTCTGAGCTGACTGGCAGAGAACCAAGCTCTGAATCTGGAGGTTTGCATGGATCTCATAGGATGGGCTGCAGAAACTCTTTCCTTTATTTTTGAATTATTTGGCATAGAGCTAATGGAGAAGGGAGTGATTTTGTTTTAATCCTGATATGGGATTATTTATGACTTTCTCGTCTTGCCCCACCTTGTTTGCTAGGAGCGTGTATTAGAAAAGATTGTCAATTATATTGTTTAAATTTGGTTTATAAATATCTAGGGCTTCCCTGGGGGCTCAGCAGTAAAGAATCCACCTGCAATACAGGAGATGCGGGAGACCCAGGTTCAATCCCTGGGTGGGGAGGATCCCCTGGAGGAGGGCGTGACAACCCACTCTAGTATTCTTGCTTGGAGAATCCCATGGACAGTGGAGCCAGGCGGGCCACAGTAACATGGGGGTCTCAAAGAGTCGGACATAACTGAAGCGACTGAGCACGCTCGCAGAAGTATCTAATTTCACCATATTATGTTTGAAGAATGTGGCTTATATTTTTAAGACTTCTTTGTATCTTGTCATGTAACAAAATAATTGTCTCACTTCTTTTGTTTTTAACATAGTTGAATGAATCAGAGAGTTCGGTAGAGCTTGTTATGAAGAGCAGCAGCGACCCTCTGGCCCCAACTTTCTGTCATCTCTACCTTCTCAGAGGTCAGTTGTTCCAGCTCTTAGAAGTAAGTTCGAAGAGAATCTACTCAATGTCTTAACAAGACATACTTGTATTGCTGCTTCTCACAATGGAGGGGGAGGATTTATCCTTCTGATTTCTCCGGCACACAGATGTGCTCAGGGACCTCACCCCACATGGACACGAATATCACACTCTTCATTCCCCTCTGGTATATTTTCATATTTATGGGGCAACTTTGGTTTTGTTTCTATTTAGTGCTTATATTCTCGATATCCATCAATACAATTCACAGCCAAGGAGCACTTGGATGGAGCTTATTGGTTGTTGATGTTGCTGTATTTTGAGCTGACTGGGCTGTTTTACTGTTGTTAAGTCTTTCTTTTTGGACTGGTCAGGTACACTAGATAAAGCTCTTCTAATTTCCTGCTTGGAGGAGGTATAAAATCTTATTGCCGGAATTTTGGGAACTGCTCAAAGAAGGAGAGATTGATGGTGTTCAGAATGTCCTCAATCCCTTTACTTTGAGAATGGCTCAGTACACCTGTTCTCACCTGTATCTGATGCCGCCTTGTCCAGGACGTTCTGTTGTGCTCTCTCTAGAGCTATAACTTCCAGTATTATGAATGGGTTGGGGAAGCTTGAGAGGAGGGGGGGCAGTTGTCTGACCACACGAAGTCATGGAGAGGACTTGGGGATCTCCTTACTTCTTAAACAGACTCACACAAATCCTTCTTTCGTCTGAATCTCACTCCCATTTACAGAGATACCTGGTGCAGCCAGTTTGGGAGTCTTTTGGGTGTTCTTCAGAGTAAATTGGGTTTTTCATGGTTTTTCCCACCATCAGCTTAGTATTCTGCTTTCTTGGGTCTGCTAAGTCAGTTACCATGGGTCATCTGCTTTCTAGCTTCCAAAATTAGGTGGTGGTTGTCTTTTCTCTTGCTGTTTACTCTAATGGGCTATATCTTTATAAAAATCCTTCAGTTGTCATTTTGTGGAGAATCTTGGGGGCAGTATATGCAAATACAAGCACTCACTTTGCTTTCTTTACCTAGAAGCCCTTTTTTTCTTTATTAAAGAAAACTTGTGTTCCTTTTAGAAAAATTAGAAAATACAAGGTAGACAAAATATTTAAAAATCACTCAATCTCACTTTCTAGTCATACCCTTTGTTAATACCATTTTGATATATAGATTTTAAGATACAGTTTTTGAATATATTTATAAAGAAATGAGTTTATTATATGCAGACTTCTGGTAACATCTTTCAAGATCATCTTAAGCTGGTAATAAGATAAATTTACTTAATTCTTCATAATATTCTTTTCATATTTTCATAATATTCTTAATTGAAAAGACTAAAAAAGATTAGATAATTTTGTAAATATGGTTACAATGCTGAATACAGATAACTGTGGAAAAGAAAGATATGTTAAAAATAATAGTCTCAAATACAATTATATTTGAGCTTTTAGCTACCATCTTATATTAGAGCTTAAGAAAGGAAGTAGAGGACTGTGAAGTCTTAACCTGGCAAATCCTTTGTTTTAGATAAAGAGATGTCAAGAAATTCCATTTTATTCTTGAATTTGATAATTAGAAAATGTAATTTAAAAATTTTTGTTTAATTTATGTAGTGAAGTCAAGCAAACACAACATGGGAAAAAAAAGAAACAGCCACGAAGCAAATACATTAAAAGTTCAGTTCAGTTCAGTCGCTCAGTTGTATCCAACTCTTTGCGAACCCATGAACCACAGCACGTCAGTCCTCCCTGTCCATCACCAACTCCCTGAGTCCACCCAAACCCATGTCCATTGTGTCAGTGATACCATCTAACCATCTCATCCTCTGTCGTCCCCTTCTCCTCCTGCCCTCAATCTTTCCCAGCATCAGGGTCTTTCGAGTCAGCTCTCCGCATTAGGTGGCCAAAGTATTGGAGTTTCAGCTTCAACATCAGTCCCTCCAATGAACACCCAGGACTGATCTCCTTTAGGATGAACTGGTTGGATCTCCTTGCAGTCCAAGGGACTCTCAAGAGTCTTCTCCAACACCACAGTTCAAAAGCATCAATTCTTCGGCACTCTGCTTTCTTCACAGTCCAACTCTCACATCCATACATGACTACTGGGAAAACCATAGCCTTGACTAGATGGACCTTTGTAGGCAAAGTAATATCTCTGCTTTTTAATATGCTGTCTAGGTTGGTCATAACTTTCCTTCCAAGGAGTAAGTGTCTTTTAATTTCATGGCTGCAGTCACCATCTGCAGTGATTTTGGAGCACCCAAAAATAAAGTCTGAAAACTGTTTCTACTGTTTCCCCATCTATTTCCCATGAAGTGATGGGACCAAATGCCATGATCTTAGTTTTCTGAATGTTGAGCTTTAAGCCAACTTTTTCACTCTCCTCTTTCACTTTCATCAAGAGGCTTTTTAGTTCTTCTTCACTTTCTACCATAAGGGTGGTGTCATCTGCATATCTGAGGTTATTGATATTTCTCACGGTAATCTTGATTCCAGCTTGTGCTTCTTCCAGCCCAGCGTTTCTCATGATGTACTCTGCATATAAGTTAAACAAGCAGGGTGACAATATACAGCCTTGATGTACTCCTTTTCCTATTTGGAATCAGTCTATTGTTCCATGTCCAATTCTAACTGTTGCTTCCTGACCTGCATACAGGTTTCTCAAGAGGCAGGTCAGGTGGCCTGGTGTTACATTACAAGGGAAAAACACTCATGAAAAGACTCATGCAAAATTTTCTTTTACCTTTTGTAATTTCCTTTCAGTCTCTTGCAAGTTAGTTAAATTGATTGGATCATACTACCAACCACGGTAAAAGCCAATTTTATTATTCTAAATGTGTTTCATGTAGGAATGACTCCAGTCAATTGTTTCTTTAAAAAATGCAATTTCTCCAAAGATCTCTGTAAAAATGTGGATGGCTAGCAGCTCAAAGATATTCATAAAGAATGGAACAATAGATTAGAATATACACCTTTTTCATTGTGGGTCAACTGAATTATATTCTGTATTTAAAAGTGGACACCAATTATTGTGCATTTGTTTGCAAGGCATTAAAATGTATATACGTATATACACATACATACATATATATACATACATATATATATATATTCATATATATGTGTGTCTCTGTATGGGCTTCCCAGGTGATGCAGTGGTAAAGAATCCGTCTGCCAGTGCAGGAAACACGGGTTCAATCTCTGGGTTGGGAAGATCCGCTGGATAAAGAAATGGCAGTCCACTCCAATATTCTTGCCTGGGAAATCCCATGGACAGAGAAGTCTTGTGGGCTATAGGCCATGGGGGTCATGAAGAGTCAGACCCGACTTGAGTGACTAACAGTGACAACAACGTTTTCTATGTCAATGTGTGTGTGTGTGTGTATATATATATATATATATGTATGTATACTGTTTAGTTGCTCAGTATACATATATATATATACACATACACACTCATTTACATACACATATGCATACGTATAAACACATATCATCTCTAATCTTTCCAATGATAAGTGCAGAGCATGCATTATCCAGTTTATTTAGTACATAGGAAAGGGAAGGCTTGAAGAGGTTAAGTAATTTGTCTACGTTTATTTAGCCCATATGCAACAGATAATAGATTCAAACCCAGGTCTTATATTCTGTGCTCCTCTACAAGGTGGTACCTTAGATTAAAGATCCATATATTTTTCCCAATTGAAGTATTAAACTATGCCCCAGTGTAATTCTCCCTCCAGGTGCTAATATTTGGAAAACTGTCTGTCAAGTTCTTCTAAGTAAGTATTCCAATGATTGAAAAAGTTCTAGGTGGTGCTGTCTTGAGAGATGCTAAATACATCTTTCTGGCAGCCTTTAACCTACTGATTGTGTTTTGAATTGTTGGAGGGGCGTGTCATGTACCCAGTTTTACAAACTTAACTGTGCAACCCTTCTTGTTTCTGATACACCTGAAATCGACTCTCTTGGAATCCTTATTTGGGACATTATGTTTCAGTGACCACCATACATTGCACTACAGGAGCTAATGTACTGAGTTTTGTAACTTCTTTCCTCTTTATGAAGGACAGACAAGAAAGGTGGGAAAGAAGGAGAAAAAGAGGAAAAGAGAAGAGAGGGAGCTTTAATCATAGGCAATGTCCTCTTTGCAGTCATTAGGTTATGTCAGTCAAAGAGATTTTCTGTGGTTTTGAAAATTACGACAGACAAATAATAAAAGCTTTCATGAGTGAGAGAGTATGTTTTATCTGTCTTTACATCCATGGTGCCTAACACAACTTGTCACCGAGTTGGTTGTTCAATAAATTGATGATCTGGAGAATGAATGAGTGAACAGAAGTGAGACGTCTGAGGTCTGGAAGTCCCAGGTGAGCTTGGGTGTTCCCCTTGATCTCTCTGCTCCACCTGGCTAAAATGGAGATGGATCCTTTGTTGCAGGGTGTTATAAGGATAGCATAGACCATGAAGTCCTTACAGCACCATCTAGAACAGACTAACAGCCTGCTGCACTGCTCAGTGACCATCCTGTTCTCTTTCAGGTGAAGATTTTGTGCTTCATACAATACTGGCATTTTGTTTCAGAATTCCTCTTTCTTAGAGACATCAAAGGTGAGGAAAACAGATATCTAAAGATTTTTGTATTCTTAATCAGTTTTCTTCTGAACCTCTCAAGGATGTTTTCCTTCAAATAAGTAGTCTCCTGTTATAAACTTTTTTTTTTTTTTTTGCACAAGATAATGGGCTGTCTAGACTTAATTCTGAGTGTTGATTGAGGCTGCAGAATGTTCACATTTCTCTTCAGTATAAATATGGAAGTTGTTTTTAATAACTGTCACTCAGATGGTAATCAGCAAAGAAACTCTGTGTGATGTTTGGCTAGGAAAGAGAAAAATTAACATATAAAAAATCATGGGCTCTTCATTACATGGGGCACCAAAGGAACCCCTTGGGAAGAGACAGTCAGGAAACAGTAGGAGGTGGGACAAGGTTCATGTTACTAGCTCATAACTGTCATGATTTATTTCTAAAAATTAACAGAATCTATGCAGATACTGAATCTAACATTTTCATTCCACCATGTTTTTTCTTTCTTTCTCCTCTGCCTCTGTTCTCAGCCATGGTCAAGTTATGAATGACTGAAACTTAGCTGACTTTACCTTCTGCCATTTACTTAACATTCTGAAAGAAAACAGAGAGAAGTGGTCAAGAAAACCCCTAGTAATTCTGCAATGATTTTTTTCCTTTTTCCTCCTCATCTGTGGAATAATTCTGTTCACCTTGAGTTTGTGTGTGTGATGTGTGTGATGACGCACACAAAAGGAAAATGCCTTTCAGAAAAGACCAGAGTGTCTGATTTCCCAACCTGATAAGTCTTACCAATAGAAAGAGGAGAAAGAGAGTTAATTTTAGGGGCTGAATGTAAACACTTTTTGTTGCCTCTGTGGCCTTGCAGTCTGACATACTGCACTATTGGATTTCTCAAATTTCTGTGCACTTCTTAGCTAGATTTTTGAGCTGATGGTGTGCTGATGTCTCTCTTACCAGCAACAGCAAAACCAGCTCTATGTATATGCTTCTTTCATCTGTGTGGATGGATTGCTTTCTTCCAAAAGGCTTTAGCTGGAGGTGGCTGTGATCTTGAGTCACTGTTTTCATTCTTTTTCATAGGAGAGTTAGGGTAGGGTCCTTGTCTGAGAACAAGTCTGTTCTTTAAGCTGTGATGAGCTACACAGCACATACATTTAATACATTTAGGGATATCTACATGTGGTTGGTGTTTAGCTAATTAATTGTGTTTGGATAAAGGCTGGACTCTCTTCTTTCTCTTCTCCATGTTTCTGTCAAATGGCCTCCCCTTTTTTATTACTGCGTCTCTTGTTTCTGCCCAGAGATCTTCCTTTCTTTCAGTACTGCTTACTGACCTACCTCTGTCATGGACAAGCTTTGGAAGTCACCAGTTCGGTGCTAGGGAACATGAGGGGCTTGGCAGATCTAGGCTCCTCTTTAAGGATGAGTGTGGTGGAAAGACTCGGGGGCTGGGAGTCAGAGACCTGATTCTTTCACTTACTGGCTCTGACCACTGAGCAAGCCTTAGAGCTAATGCTTCTTTTTATAATCTGTAAAGCGAGGTAGCAATATATGGATACATGGTTTCATGAGTTTCAAAATAATAATAATAATAATAATAATAATAATAATAATAATAATGGCTATAAAGAACTTCCCACTGGAGAAAGCCCTGGGCTTCTATAGCTATTGTGGCTTAGAAGGAAATATGTCCCTGCTCAGGTTCTTTTTCCACATTGCACCAGTCCTCTACTTTCTTCTGCCTGTAAAGTCCTTTCTACCATCAGGGCCCCTGTTGGTTCTATGTACTTTATAATGCTTTCCCCTGGTGCTTTGACCAGTTGGTCTCTCAGTGTTCAAATTGCCTGTAAGCTTTACTGACAGAAGTCTTTTTTTTTTTTTTAATCACTTGAACAAATACAGCTTTGTGTTTGGTTTAACTTTTCTGCTTGTAACACAATAAATTGATCCTACTTCTGACCAGTCCCAGCAATGTCATATTCAGAAAATATTCAATACATAAATCTGACATCTAAAATAAATACCCATTAAATCTTAAAAAAAATTTTTTTTGATGTGAGCTATTTTTAAAGAAGTCTTTATTGAATTTGTTACAATATTGCTTCTCTTTTATGCTTTTTTTTGTTTTTTTTTTAAATCTTGAGGCATGTGGAATCTTAGTTCCCTGACCAGGAGTTGAATCCACACCTCCTGTGCTGGAAAGTGAAGTCCTCATCACTGTATCACCAGGGAAGTCCTCATTAAATCTTAACTGTAACTTTTCTACAAACAGCAAAGGACATGACATTGCATGATGCTCATCACGGCATCACAGTTACTCTGCTCCCTTTTCCAGACTCTGTGCCCCATGCTGACTCCTGTTCCATCAGTTCCTTTCTATGCTTCAGGGTATTTTTCTCCTTCAGTGAGTAGCTCTCTAATGTTTCTAACATATATTAAATTTGGCATTCTGGCCATTTAGAAAGAAGAGAATCTGTTTGAATTTTTCACAGTGACTCCTTAGTACAAAAGTATACTAAGCATGAGGTAGGTATGCCTTCAGTGATTGTGGTATTGAATCTGTCCTGTAATAACCGTGTGGCTTTTGTGATAAAGTCAGATTGGTGGTGGGTGCCACAGTTTTTGGATCTCACAGTGACTTCCAGGGCCGGGAATGGGTGTGTTAGAGGCTGGAGAAGTATAAGAAACAAGAGTCTTCCTGCCATGACCATCTCTGTGTTTGCAACCTGTCAGCTGGTCAAGGCCTCTTGCCCACTGTGGAGTCAGTGGCTGGTGGGGTGTAGGAATCGGGTCCAGCAGCCTTGATCTGCTGTCTCTTCCTCCTCCTCCTTGGCCAGTCTCCACTGCAGCTCACCAGTTGGCCAAGTGATCAGGGCTCGCACAGTCACTTTTTCTGGGGAGAGGAGCCTCCTGAGCACATCTCCCACAAAATGGGTGTTACTGCCCAGCCAGCTATTGGACCACCTTACATTTGTAAAGAATTCCCGGTTTGCAAGCCAACTTCACATATGTTGGTATGATTTAATACTCCAGATTACCATGGAAAGCAGACATTTAGGGCTCTGAAATCCCTCTTTCCCAGATGAGAGAAGGGAAACAGGTATACAAGATTTCCTGTGTCTTTTACCAGCCACAGGCTGCATTTCTGCAGCCCTCTCCAGTATATTCCTGTTCCAATTGTTTAGTTTACCTAGTGCTTAACTTTTTTTTGTTTTTTTCTCTTTACTACTTTAATTGATGCCACGGCTCATGCTTTCTTCTACCCTTTAGGATTTGTCAGCATGGGTCTGTCTTACCTGTATATTTTCTGGGCAAAATCCTATCAGTCTAATCTTAGGGAAGGGAATTCAGAAGAATTCTGAATTTATTATGTAAAATGCTTCCTCTCAATGGTGTTGACAACCGCATACCTATTAGAAGCCAGGCTTGGGAGCACAGATGGTAGCCAAAGAAATGAAGATCACTTGGAAAGAGTCTCTTCTTTGACATGTGACAAGACGAAAGGCACACCTGGACTTTTATGGGGGAAGGAAATGAAAGGGAAATGATTTCAGGAAAGATGCAGCTTTAGCTAGCTCCTCCCAGTCCATGTGGGTTAACTCTTAAATGCAAGTCCTGCACTGTCTACCTGTGGTTTTATGAACATCATCTGGTTAAGAGACTCAAACCTGCCCTTTAATAAGTTAAGCAAACCTGTCACTGGGTTCCAGCTGTATTTTACTGTTTTCACTCTTCGGATCTGTGTTTCTAGATTTGAATCATGAAAAATGGATGGTTCCTTGAAGTCACAGGTCACAAGCTGGTAGGCTTTGGGCTTCATTTAACCTGCAGATGTGTTTTATTTAGCTTATTCAGAATTTTTAAAAAAGAGAGGAAAGAAAGGAGTTAGTTTCCAGCATTTGCAGATTGCGACATTTTGGGTAAAATTGTAGTTTTAGCCTCTTTAGAAAATTAGTTTCTCTGGGGCTTTTGGGATCGAATAATTATTACACATCAGTGTTTGGTTGGAGCCAATGAGGGCCCTGTGGGCAGTCATCTGTCTCCGTACTGCTGGGCTGCCTCTCTCATATATGGCCCTTACCAAGCCCCTGGACATTTTGAGTTTCCCACCCCTCCCCTAAAAGTCACTCTGCCTCAAAACTCTTTTATTTAAGTTTGGCATCAGGCAACATAGAGACATAATTTGAAGCTGAAGGACAGAGGGAAGGAAGAAGAAGAAGAAGGTTGCCCAGGGTTTTAGGTTTCTCTTTTCTTTTTTCCATTCCTCCTCTCCTCTCTCATAGGTAACTTAATTCAGACCAGAATATTACAGTGCACATTAGAAGCAAGCCAGGTTTGTCCCAGGAATGATAGGCTATGACAGAGGTTCTCAGTGCTGGTTGCACACTAAATTCTATACAGATATTTAGAACATGCTGGAGTCTGGGCTTCACTTTGGACCAATCAAATTAGTCTCTGAGAGTGGGACCTGGACATCAGTAATTCTGAAAGCTCCCTAAGTGCATTGGTAGTTGAAAACTCTTGGGTTAGACCTTAGAGGAAGTTTGTAGAGTCTTTCAGGTCTTTGAACTTAAGAACGCTCTTTACCATTTTGCTAGGCAGATGCAGAGATCCTTCTCAGATAATGAACATTGTTAAGTATCTGCGTGCATCTATGCGTTCTCCTCACTACTTCCCAGAGTTCCCTGGGAAGATCGAGGGCGGGTTTCTTCTCCATCAATATAAGGGGTACAGTCCAACATCTAGTCTCCCGCCACAGTGAAACTGGTATGCGTAGCAGCAAATGTCATTTGTTTTCACTATCCAGTGGCCAACTACTCCAAGTTCATGACACTTTTTCAAAGCACTAAGGATTCTTCAACTCACACACAAACTGCCAGTAGAATAATAACAAGAATATGTTATCTTCTTCACTCAGTAAAGTATTAGAGCAAAACAAAACATTCTTTTCTAGCTTCAAAACAGATCTTAGCAATACAGACTGGAAAATTTTACAGTTATTTATAGGGAAGTAGGATTAGCAGACAGGGCTTGTCTTTCTGGCACCAATTCTAGCTGGTTTTCAAATGCTACTTTTCCCTCCATGGGTCAGAGCCACATGTGCGAGTAATTCTCAATAAGATGAATAACTGATATGTAGCTAATGGGTACCTCCTGCAAGGGTGGATGGTTTACCTCAGACATTCCTAATCCTGGCTGATCCTTCTTATTTCCTCAGACACTTAAGAAAAAGATAGATATTCTGGGGCCCACCTCATACTGCACCAAACTTTCTGAGAGTGTGAGGCCTGGGCATCTGTGTTTTTAAAAAGAAACACCCCTGTTCATCCCTAGTATGTCTACTCATATAATACTGGCAGAATTGTAAATGGAAGACCTTTGTTTGAAAAGCCTACTTGATTCTATCAGTCAAGATATAAAATACACTTCCCTTTGAGCTGGCAATTCTACTTCATCCTGTGGCTGTATTTGCACAAGTATCAAATATATCTGCAAATCTGTGATAGCAGAAAGCTGGAAACAACCTAAATATTTGTTAAAGTGGAGATGGCTAAATAAATGAAAATATATCTGCACAGTGAACTACTACTTAATTAAAAATAATAAGTTAGATCACTGTGTGTTGATATGGAAAAATATACATGTATATTTTAAGTAAAGAAAGTTTCAGAATAATTTGATTAGTGTGATTCCCTATGTGGGTGTCTATGTATATTGGTGTGTGTGTGTTTGCATACACATAAACACATACGTATACATATTCAAACATACAGATGTACACATGCACATTTATATACATCCCTACATCTAGTTAGTTAACTTCTGGAAGGATATGCTGTTAACCATTTGAATTTATTTGAGTGTGTTTCCTAAGCCTTTCAGTGTTGATCAGACATGTCTGAGAACCAATGAGTCTAGCTGCTAATGTTGGATTCTTAGGCCAAGCCCACAATCCTTGGAACCTCCCTAAAGATAGTCTGTGACTGTTCCTAGTTAACTGTGGAGAGAGCCACTGCTCTGGTCCTGTTAAGGCAGAAAAGCACCTGGATTGGTTTGGGGATCACCATGAATGATGGGTGACAGTTTGTCAGGTGACAGTTCCTCATAATTTCTTCTCCTTTATTTCACGGATGAATCAAATTCAGAAATAAGTTTTTAGAATCAAAGGGGTGATCTTGCTTTCCTAGTGGAAATAATATTTAAATGACTTTGACCTTTGAATCTTACTTCATGGGTTCATTAGAAGAACTTCTTTTTTACCTTTAATCAGTATAAAGAGGACTTTTATGATGATGATAATTCATTTTAACCCCTTGTTTAATTTCAAGAAAGCAGGGGATTGGGGAAGATCCTTATACTTGTTAGTATGTAGGACTGCAGAGGATGGGGCACAAACATAATTTCTCCCTGAAATAAAAGGACTCTTTCCTTGATCTGCTATCTAACTTCTCCTTCCTTTCTTCATTTCCAGTTAGCTGGACATCACATGCAAGGGGCATGCAAGAAAAAAGTGAAAAAACACTTAAGTACCAGGCATTGTGCTTCATAGAAATTGTTTTATCACTTGCCTGAATAACCCTACAAAGAGATATTATTCTCCTTTCAGAATTGAGAAAATATATTGAGAGGATTTTGTGTTGTCCAAGATCTCATGCAGTTGGCAAATGTTGGAACTAGTGTTGGGCTTCTATACACCTAGATCTCTTCTGGTGCCTCTAGCAAGCAAACCCCAAGCTAATAATTTTTATAATAATATTATCTTGGATATTAAAACAATGCAGGAGTCACTTTATCAAGATTGGAAAATGCTGATAGCATCCTAAAGTGCTAATAGCATTTTTGCAATCAAATTCCCAAATAACCCTTTTTGTATAGGTCTTTCTTACATTGTGTGGAATGGCAGCAGAATACTATTTTTGGTATTTTCCCCAGTGCTTTTCCCCCAAGGATTTTATCCCTTTGACTCTTTTCCAGTTCAGCCATGTGGACTGAAAGTATTGGTTGCCTTAGGGCAGAACCATTATGATAGCAATCATACAATCTATATTAGTTTGCTAAGGCTGCCATAACCAAGTATCACAAATGGAATGGCTTCGTTAACACAGTTTTGTTGTCTCACCGTTCTGGTTTCTGGAAGTCCAAGATTTGAGTGTTGATAGGATTGGTTCCTTCTGTGGGCTCTGTTCCAGGCGTCACCCCCTGCTTCTGGGGGTTGGCTGGCAGTCTTTCATCTTCCTGGCTTGTAGATACATTATCTTCATATGGCGTTCTTCCTGTGTTTGTGCTTCTGTGTTCAAATTCCCCTATTTTATAAGGATCCCTTTACACTGAATTTAGGGCTCACCCACTCTAATATTAGCTCATCTTAACCAAGTACATCTCCAACAACCCCAAATACAAGTAGGGTCATATTCTGAAATATGAAGATTAAGATTTCAATATGTGAACTGGGGAGCCCAGTTCAACCCATAGAACAATCCCTGAAACGTTTGGGGTATTTGAGGACTGAGGAGTCCTAGGCCATATTTCTCCAGTGGATGGTAAGGCCTTGAGGATAAATGACCAGATGGGAGTGCTGGATCCACACAGGCCCTCAGCTTACAGGGGCGAGAACAGCAGAGCGGTGCTGTGTGTCTGAGCTGGGCCTGGAGGAGGCAGGGTCTTCCAGGGTCCATGATTCTTCCTTAAACACCGTGATGCACTGGGGCAACAGACTGCATCCATGGCCTGAGAAGACCCCAAGACTCAGAGCTAGTGCCAGACCAGAAGGGTCTTTTTAGACAGGAAGGAGAAAGAATGCAGTTGCCCTCTGTATGGAATGTGGAGGAAGCAAAGTGACATTAGTTGTTATCTGACTGTGGGGAAGACTCAACCCTTCTCTCCTCCCTCCACAGGAGTGGTTGGGTTTGGAATGTGAGCTTGAGGGAGCCAGCTAGGAGAGAAGGAAGCCCAGAACTGTTCATGCCAGCAGCATTCAAAGAGGAAAAAACCCAGGAAGGCAGGGGTGGTTGAGGAGGCTCTGGGGTGTGGTCTTCTCAGACAAACCCAGAGGGAAAATGGGCAGCTTCCCAGGGTGACTGTGTAGTGAACAAATTGATGGCCTATTAGCCAATAGTTCACTGCATGTTGTGGAAAAACAAATGCGAATTGTTTTCCTCCCCATTGCAGCTCGTGGATTGAAACTCTTTCGTAATGAAATGCTGTGAGACACTAGAGGCCAGGTAGATCACTGAGTTTTTTCAAATAAAAACAGACTTTTCTAAACATTGGCAACAATTTCCTTTGTAAATAGGTTTAACCTTAGACCTTCTGTCATCTCTTATTTTTACACAGGAAATTAATTTCTCCATCTTCTTGGTGTTTGAGGGAAGAGGGAAAAAGTTGAAAAAGTCTCTGGGATTAAAAAAAAAAACTGCCGTATAAACTTTAAAATTAAACAGATGTTATGTGAATCACATGTAAATTGGAGCCATGGGAACCTGGGTCATAAACTGAATGGGATGTTCTGAAGCAGGCAAAGAAGTGGATTTTTTTGGCCATTATTGGGGGCCTCGTGGATCAGAAATACCAAATGGAGGTGGATCTTTGTGTTTCAGCAAGAGTTAGAGGATATTCTAAGCCATAAATCCTTTCCAGAAGATTCTAAACTTCCCAAGGGCAGAGGCCATGTCCCGCTCCACTGTCTAATCTCGGCACCTGGCAACTGCTTGGCTCACAGCAGACACCCAGGCCATTTACTGGGATCAAGTGCATAGTCAATAGTAGGTAACTTAAGTGCTGAGGTCCCTGTAGTTGACCTCAGTTTCATTCTTTGCTGTTTTAGTCTAGATTTTCCCAGAAGCACAGGCTGAGGCGAGGATTTGGGTGTGGATAGTATATTTTGGAGGTGATCCTAAGAAGCAGAAATGAAAGAGAGGTGAGGAGATGGGAAGGGCAAAAGAAAACAATAGAGGCCTCTATTGAGGCCTCTGCTATAGGC
Organism: Budorcas taxicolor; assembly: GCF_023091745.1. NCBI lineage: Eukaryota > Metazoa > Chordata > Mammalia > Artiodactyla > Bovidae > Budorcas > Budorcas taxicolor. The sequence goes on along the minus strand of NC_068917.1, from coordinate 46,309,291 downwards.
AGTTGGGGGGTTTGTTTTACAGGACCCCTTTTGAAAGTTACAGAATGCCTCCAGGTTTGTCCATCCCATGGACAGAGGTTGATCCAGCACCATCATGGGGTTTCAGGAAACATCATGGGTCCTCGTTATCCACTATATCCGGTCCCTCATGTCTGCAGAACTTTTCAAGGCAGAAAGGCAGAGACAGGCACTTATATACACTTGAAGGGGACAGTCTTATGAATTATGGGCACGAACTAGAGTCGGAGGTAGGCCAAGAGGGTGTGATGTGGGACACCAAGAACATTTTCTCCACCCACTGAAACAACTTACCTTCCTCCTCCTTTGAGGAAGATTGTTTTATTTGGTTTATTCTAGATGCTCTAGATTCACCCTTCATTTGAACTGATTAACTTTGTTATTTAGATTCAGAGTGGGAGACTAAGAAAATCAGAAAATATCTGGGCATGTTCTGCCTCCATGGTCCTTAGGGACCTGCCACACTCTTCATGGGAGAGATTCCTGGAGGGTCTTTCCATCCTAAGTCTGGGCCCCTTAGCCTTGGCACTCTCCCTGTCTTACCTCTTCCTACAGTACACATTGGCCCTGCCCCATCAATCTATATCTTTGCCCATTCGAGTTATTCGTCAGTCAGTTCACCAAAAACTATCTTTCTATATTTATACCCCTTTCTAGCTGTTGTGGGTTGAATTGTGTCTTGTCTCCTTCCCCTAGCAAATTTGTGTTTTGAAGCCTAACCCCCAATACTTGAGAATGTGATTTTATTTGTAAATGGGGTTGTTGCAGATATAATTTGGGAAGAGCCCCTGGAGGAGGGCATGGCAACCCACTCCAGTATTCTTACCTGGAGAATCCCCGTGGACAGAGGAGCCTGGAGGCTACAGTCCATAGCGTTATACAGAGATGAGGTCACACTGGCGTAGGGTGGGTTCCTAATCCACTAGGAATGGTGTCCTTAAAAGGGGGGACATTTGGACCCAGAAACAGACAGGTATAGAGGAAAGACACGTGAAGAGGTACAGGCCATCTGCAAGGCAAGGAGAGAGGCCTGGAACAGCTCCTTCCTCATACCTTTCAGAGAATTCAACCCTGCAAGCAGCCTGATTTCATCCTTCAGCCTCCAAAATTGTCAGACAGTACATTTCTGTGTTTTGACTATTTTTTCAATGGACTTTATTATGGCGGCCTTAGCAATAAATATATTTTCAGCTCCAAGCCCTCATCTTCCATGATTTTCAGTGGATTATACAGAGCCCTGGACCAGGGGTTAGAAACTCTGAGTCTAGTCTTGGTACCTCTCACTAAGAAATTGTATAAATGTAGTCAAGTGTCTTAAGCGCTTTTCGTCTCTTTCTTTGAAGTGCAAAATAAGAATGATAACCATCCTGCCCCTGTTGGCTCCAAGAGGGGCTGTGAGGATCAAATGTGATCCTTGCATATGTGGAAAAGGGTTTGTAATCTGGAAAGCAGTATGTTAGTGCACGAAGAGGTGTAAAAAAGATGAATGCATTGAATCCTGATCTGGGAGTCAGTGATCTTGAAACAGTTGTTTATTTCCTTTGTGCCCTCCTAGCTCTCAAGCTCTAGGATTACATGATGATATTATTATTAGCCATTTATTGATTCAACAACATCAGTTGTCTACTCCATGCCAGGCTCTGGGATGAGGCACAAGGGAAACAAGTGTGAGTAACCTCAGCCCCGGTCTTCCAGGAGCTTTGTTCCTCCAAAATTTTCCATCTCAGTAAATCTCACAATGGGCTGTCTCCACCCTTTGATGATATATTTTTCTCAGCCTTAGAAAAACAAAATTTTGGAGGAAGATAAAGATGGCAGCAGCAAGGGATGGTTTTAGAAAGAGACTGTTTCCAAAGCCATGTTGTTTTGTCAACAGTTAAGGAAGTGGTTGGCTGTGGATTCCCTTTATATAGGCCAACAGTGACATTTTATTAAAATTTCATCTTTGCAATGTCCTAGCTTAGCCTGGTTTCATTTTGTTGGCGAACCTCTGGGTTTACTAACAACATGCAGCTGTTTAAGGTGTGGGGTGAGCACATCCTTTCCTTGAAATATTCCTGACAACCAGTATTTGTGCTGTAAATTGTGTCACCATCTCCTCTTAGTTTGTATTTTGTTTTCATTGTATTTTGCCTCATGGACACTCTCCACATTTCCAAGAGAGAAAAGCTGTCTCCCCTTATCCCATCTAGGCAGACCTCTCTGCATGTCTGTCCTGTGTCCAAATCTTAGTGGCCGGATATGAGTTTGAGTCGAGACACTGGACTTGAGGTATCTCACTTATTCATTTGAAAAAAAATATTTTTCAGAGTGCCTATACTTGGCTATACTTGCCTATACAGCAAGTCAAGGAAGCTTATTTTCCTCCTTGGGGGTTCCATTCTGCTGGGAAATAAGTACATAAAGAAACAAAGTTATTTAAAAACACAGCAACAAGATAAGTTCAGATTATGAGTGCCAGGGCAATGTTTTAGAGAATGACAAGGGTGGGCAGGGAACACTGGTTGATGTGGATGAAGAAGTCCTCTTTGAAAGGTAATATTTGAGCAGACACTTGGATGAGGTAGATTTGGGGTGTGAAATGTCTTCCATGAAAAGATTATAAAATGTGAAGACTTCAGGGAGGGAAATTTGGTGTGTTGAGAGAATCAGAAGAGCGAGTAGATAGATTGTATAAGAATATCGATGTTAGTCCTGACAGTACCCCACCCCATTTATCTGTTTTCCTTTTGTTTGAATGACTTCTTTGGATCAGTTCTTCCCCCTGCCTCCTCATTTCTGTTTCATAGATTTTCTACAGTGTCTATAAACTTGGGTCCCTTGAGAATTGCCTTTATTAAGTCTGAAACTAAAGAGAAATGTTTTGTGGGATGGTTTTACTTATATAAATGGGGGGAAGTTGGATGGATGGAGGAAGGGAGCTAGTTTGCATCTCAGGCAGAGAGGAGTCATTTAGTTATTTAAAAAAGAGCACGTTGGAGTTAGCATGAGAAAAGGGGGGGTTGATTGTGAGGATGTAGGGGAGGCTGTGGAGCCCAGTGGCAGGGGTGCAGCTGGGCCTCGTTGTTTTAGGCAGCGCCTGTCTTCCTTGCTCTCTTTCTGGAGTACTTCTCTCATGTCTGTGTTTCTGCTTGTCTGCTCTATTCTGCTTTCTGCAGTTATCTTCCTCTGCAAGGCTCTTGGTTACTTTTCTCCTGTCACTTTGGGCTGTCGTTGACTTACGCATGGCTTTGTGGCAGGCAAACAACTTGACCTTTCATGCCCAGCTTTATAGACTTGAGTCTCAACTACAAATTCCTATGATAATGACTCTCCTTGGTTCAGTAAGGGTCAGGCAGGATCAGTTCAGTTGTAGCTGGTGTCAGGGATATTTTCTTGGTTCATAGAGGTGTCCCCTTGGTGGAATAGCTTCTCTAATGAAAAGGTATTAGTAGGGATAGAGTCAAGACCACCTTTAGGAAACAGATTATAGGTAGAATTTGCTTGTGGTAGGAGGATTCACACCAAAGGAGGAAATGTGATCTGGAGAGCAAACTAAAGCAGAGAAGGAATGGATTAGTCATTGAAGGGGAAAACATGGTGGCCATAAAGATGTAGGTTTAGTTTTTGTCTGATATTTTTTTATAACATATGTTCTCATGTGTGTGCATACATATATAACTCCATCTCTCTCCACAAATGATGTGACACAGCTTACAAAAAACATTTAAAATTCAGTTAGTTTAAGGCGCTTCATTCTGCTTTATTGTCAACTTACCTTCTATAAATAGACTACGGCTTAATTCTTGCATGTAATTCTTCCATAATCAAGATTTAATTGGTTAGGACTGCTATGTGCACAACAAATCTCATTAAATATTTTTTCCTTAGCACACAGGAAAACTGCATGTCCCAGCCTTCTCTGCAGGTAGATGGGTCCACGTAGCCAGGTTGTTGCCAGTGGTATATGGGCGTAATCCCACCCCTGGCCCCTGCAGGCTTCCCGCTCAGTCTCCATGCTCTGTCATTCTTCAGTAGCTTGCTGCTCTGTTCCCAAGGATCCCAAGCAGTAGAGAGGGCTCCCTAGGTGGCGCTGGTGGTGAAGAACCTGACTGTCAATGCAGGAGACGCAAAAGAGTCTCTGGTAGATCTCTGAGTCAGGAAGATCCTTTAGAGGAGGGCATGGTAGTCTGCTCCAGTAGTCTTGCATGGAGAATCCAATGGACAGAGGAGCTTGGAGGGTTACAGTCCATAGGGTCGCAAAGAGTTAGATATGACTGAAGTGACTTAGCACACAGTAGAGAACCTTAAATCCTAGAAGTTGGTTCAGCCATGGGATAGAAAAATTCTAGGTTCCTAGAATTTTTTAGCATTAATTGTTATGCCTGTTAGTTTTATCCTTGCCAGTATTATAGGAATATTCTTTTCTGGAGTTTCTGTCTTCTCATTTAATGTGCAGAAAAGATGGTGTTGTAGTTTAATATAAAACAAATAAATCCACAAAATAGAATGATGAGGTTACAGTAGAATGAAAAGTAACTGGAAAAAAGATATATAAATTTGACAATAAATTCTTTTAAAAGTAAATTATACAGTAATATGCCTAGATGTTTAATCTTCAGGGATAGAATAAATTCATTTAGTTATTTATTGTTTGACTATAGAAGTTGTTTGCTTTTCACAAGAGTGTTTGAATTTCATCAGTCTTAAGTTCATCCAGAATGCCAGTTATGGTACACCCTTTTATTTACTAATGCAGTACAAGGAGAAATTTTCTTAAGGGAAAAAATTCTTTTCTCGTACAAACAATTAGCTTTTGGTAATGGAAATGTAAACAGAAGCACAATTCATTAATGTTTAAATTTCTTTCCTTGCCACACATATAGCTGACATAGGTACATAACATAGTTGATATATGCAACTACACACAAACACACACACACACACACACACACACACACACACACACACCCTGTGCTAACACACGTCACATGTTAATCTTGTACTAACCTGTTTGTTTTGTTTTGTCAGTTCTGGGTTTGCAAATTATAGAATTCTCTAAAAGTTGTAGAAAAAGCACTGGACCAGAGTAAGTGATTCTTTCTGGTCTCCCCTCTGCTACTACTGTCTGTAACCCTGGACGTTACCTCATTTTTAAAATTTTATTTTAATTTATTTAACTACAAGGTGAAAATAGACTTTAGAGTCAGGTGGATCTAGGTGCCTTTGGGAAAATCCTTCAACTTCTTCAGATCTTCCATTCTCTATTACATGGAGATGATACTTAGTCCCCTTTGAGGTCAAAGTGAGTATTAATGGGACATATCTCAAGGGCTGGTTCACAGTGAGCACTGAATTATTTGCTTCCCTTTCTTTGTCCTCTGGTTTTTGGAAAGTTCCATGTTCTCCTCAAAAGAGCAACAATATGGGAATCTAATCTTCCTTATCTTGTTGGAGGTCAACATGTTGTAGCTTCTACTAGGCAGAACTAGACTTCTGTCTGATTCTCTTGGTGATCAAGAAAATGTCTAGAAAAGGAGAGTGTTGGAGACAGCACCTCACTTCAGTTCAGTTGCTCAGTCATGTCTGACTCTTTGTGATCCCATGGACTGCAGCACGCCAGGCTTCCCTGTCCATCACCAACTCCCGGAGCTTGTTCAAACTCATGTCCATTGAGTTAGTAACGCTATCCAACCATCTCATCCTCTATCATCCCCTTCTCCTGTGTTCAATCTTTCCCAGCATCAGGGTCTTTTCCAATGAGTCAGTTCTTTGCGTCAGGTGGCCAAATTATTGGAGTTTCAGCTTCAGCATCAGTCTTTCCAGTGAATATTCAGGACTGATTTCCTTTAAGATGGATTGGTTGGATCTCCTTGCAGTCCAAGGGACTTTCAAGAGTCTTCTCCAACACCACAGTTCAAAAGCATCAATTCTTTGGCGCTCAGCTTTCTTTATGGTCCAACTCTCACATTCATACATGACTACTGGAAAAACCATAGCTTTGACTAGATGGACCTTTGTTGGCAAAGAAGTGTCTCTGGTTTTTAATATGTTGTCTAGGTTGGTCATAGCTTTTCTTCCAAGGAGCAATCATCTTTTTATTTCATGGCTGCAGCCACCATCTGCAGTGATTTTGGAGCCCCCAGAAATAAAGTCTGTCACTGTTTCCACTGTTTCCCCATCTATTTGCCATGAAGTGATGGAACCAGATTCCATGATCTTTGTTTTCTGAATGTTGAGTTTCAAGCCTTTTCACTCTCCTCTTTCATTTTCATCAAGAGGCTCTTTAATTCTTTGCTTTCTGACATAAGGATGGTATCATCTGCATATCTGAGGTTATTGATATTTCTCCTGGCAATCTTGATTCCAGCTTGTGCTTCTTCCAACCCGACATTT